>NW_028232965.1:3755000-4380000 GCF_057557595.1 Rhyacophila brunnea
AAATTGTGTCGGTCGTCATGCTAGTATTTTGCCACGAGCTATCCTCGTCGTCCTTCCTCAGAGAGCGAGACTGGCGTGGATCTTGGACTGCGGCTGAAGAATGTTCTGGTGAAATAACATGTAGGTATAATACTGTTCACGACACCATAAGGCTCAACCCAACATAATAATATTATTAGGTATAGTGTTATATGGTGTTATCGAACTTACAGAACTCTTCAAATATTTGCAAATCACATTAATGTAGTAGACATGTTTAAATATGTACCTACCTATGTGCAAAATGTATTCTCTTTAAATAAATATGCTCTGTCATGAAGACAAATATAATAAAACTGGTAAAATATCAAATAATATGTTAAACCTTCATGCAGAAATCTTCATCCGAATGAAAATTACTGAGCAAGTTTCAGTTTAAATTTTTCATACTTTTAGGCTCCATCTCTATACAAAAGATTTTTTGTATATTTATGAAAATAAATTCTAATGGATTTAAATTTTGTACTAAGCATTCCATTTGAGTCGTTTTTTGCAAAGATGGAACATTAGAATTTAAATTCAAATTCCATCCTCTGTCGATAGTATTCAAATTTATGGAACTGTTTTATTCCACGAGATCAGCATGTATTCCCCGATTTTTGCACTTAGTGCTTTTTTAAGAAACTAATGTTGCAACGTAGTTTTTAATTGAAACGTTGTTGTTAAAACGTATTTTTCTTACAAAGTTTAATAATCATAAATTGTATTTTTCCTTCCTCTAAGGATTTCATGATTGTATGTTAAATCTATTGAGATTATTGAGAAGCTAATAAAACAGTGATTTTATGAAAACACGAATTATTAGTTAAAATTCCTATAATATATTATCAGATTCAGCTTTTTGATAATTAGTGCCTATGTCCATAGTTTTCACAGAAAATATTATAAAGTAGTTAAAGCGACGCCGAGCGAGAGAAAACAATACAATATACTACATTTACGACTGAAATGATAATGGTATCAATATTTAAATTCACCCTCTTTAATTTGTGCACAGTAGAAGACATCGCAATCTGTGCAATTTCAAATTTAAGATGTTCTACTATAGTTTCAAAACGTTTTATTTAATTATTAGTATCTTTATAACTATTTAATCTTTCAGATTGTTTGTAAAAGTTTTGAAATGCGTCAACACACGCAATATAATAGTCATAATAAAATAAGCTACAACGAATAATAATCGTAGGCATATTAATTGTATTTGTTCGAGATTTGTCAACACTCACCAGTGTCAGTAGAATCATGATAATCAGAATTTTTAACATTAAGTATTTTGAAGAATGGTATATAGCTGGCATATTATAATATTGTGATGTGCGGAACGCGAGACATGCATGCCTGGGACGTCCGTCGGCCAGCCCAATTTGCCCGCCGGACGGGATGTCCACCAAAATGGGAAGAGACGCGAAGCGAGAGACACGAAAACAAAAAAAGGTTCACCCTCACTCACGCTAGTCCCGAATTGGAAGGACTTGGATCGCTATTAATCATGCAGTGACCTTAGTTTCCTTTGATGGTTGGTTACTGGGCCTGTGGGTTTTTGGCAAGAGATCACGCGAAAGGCGACTGAGGTGAACAGTAAGTGCCGTGGAATTATCACGATCACTATAATTGGAGGTCATCAGGATTTACCGGGATGCAGAAGAATGATTTTTTCTCTGAAAATGTCGAGAAATTGTAATAATATGCTGATAACTCTAAATTATATTAAAAAAAAATGTTTGATTTTTATCGATAAATATTTACATAATATGATATTATAGCGTTACTTACGTATTAATAATATTCGTAAATAAACGAATAACCTCTTATATATCGAATAATAAATGACACGCAGCGTATTGTACCTATTCTCTCCCACCCACACCAAAATAATTTAATGTAAATTCAAATAGGTAGGTACTTACGTAGTCTTAGTGTTTTCTAAGTAAACGAAACACGTGTCATTATAACAAATTCATAAGAGGATCTTTTAATGACTCTTGCCATGGATTTACAGATAAATATGAATGTTATCAACGCCCACGGTGGCCGCGCGGCTTAAGCGTTGGACTATAATGCCGTAGGTCCCAGGTTCGAATCCTGGGTCTGGCAAGTACACAAATATTGTTTTCCAATTTTGTAGGTGTCAGGGTATGGACCTAATAGGTTGAGCAAGTGGCTGACATCCATTTCTCGTAAAAAACAAAATCTCTCAATACAAACCACTACTCTGTGGAGGCCCATATGATCCTATTAGGATCGGATATGGTCGAAAGAAAAAAAAAGATATCAACGAACAGCTGGTCTATGTATTTAACTATTTCAATGAATATATTGTTTTAATATATTGGTACCTACCTAATAATTGTGTGTTTCTCAAAGATTACCAATTTTTTTCTGTTACAACTTTACTGATCATTATCAACATTTTGGATTATTTGACCCAGGATTTTTTTCAACTAAAACTTCTTTAGCCTCAATACTCACCATAAAATCACCCGAAGGAAAGAGTTTTGAGATCAACCTTCGTCACGAAATATTATAAAGTAGGTACCTACCAGGTCAGGTTATGGGAAGACATGGGAATGGGTTATAGGAAATGGGAAGCGAAGCTCAATTTTGACAGATACAAATATAAATATCAGTTTTTCTATTGCAGAAAAGTGAAATTGTGAATGAAATATATAAGTCCACAATTATTATGTATAATGACAATGTTTTTTCGATGTAAAAAGAAGACGGATTTTTAGTCTTTAAAAAATATTGAAGACTTTTTCTAAATAGGTTTTATTGGTACCCACCTTTCACTTTCTTTCGTATTTTAACAACAAGTTTCTAATTATTATTTTGCACTTTAATGGCCCTAATTAAATAAAATTTTACTTACACTGCACGTGAGAGGAACTAGCGTTATATAAGTACTATTTTTATTATGAATGTCATGTCACTCACTACTCACATTCAAATTTACTCGTCGCTCCAGAACCATGTCAATCTTGTGGTCGATTTAACTTTCATATAAGTATCTAAAGTTATAGCCTATATACAGTAGCAAAAATTAGGTGGAGGTAGGCTGTTAAGATCCGCCATAAATAGTGTACATTAAACTTTGTCAATCATACGTATTTGTTTTTATTGAACTAAGACTACAATTTACAGGTGGTGTTGGTTAGTTTTTAAAAATCAATAATTAAACCCTATCTAAACCAAACCGGAATACTTTTGGTATACTTTGGGCGATACAACAAGTTGTGGACACTTTTTCATTGTTTTCGTTGGATTAAGAATACATAATATCACATATATTGTTGTTTCATTTATTTAAAATTATTAAGCCCAGTCTAAACGAACTATAATAGATAAAAAATATTATTCTATCTACAAAATATCCAAAATTATGTATGGTTTAGTTACGTCGTTTAAGATGTTTTATAGATAGACGAGTATTTTTCGACTATTATCTATTATGGCTTGGTGTTCGTACGGTTTAATTGAATTTTAAAAACTAACTATCACATTCTGTAAATAATTGTTGTCTTATTTCAATGAAAACAAATACGTATGACTGACAAAGTTTAATGTGCAATATTTATGATGAATCTTAACAGCCTATCTCTACTCTTCGCCACTGTGTTGATGGTACCTATATAATAGTACATAAGTCACTCAAAATACTTTTAGAATCCCAAATTATATCTGCTAGGTATATTTTATTAGGGAATGTTGTTTGATGTCTTGATTTATTTTTTATATATTAGAATATTATAATATATTATCTACCTCCAAATTTTTTAAAGAAATTAATTTAAATAATATTATATAAGACCCAAGGGATTTTCGAGTGTATATCACTTCGCCCCACTTATTTCAACTTCGTATACCTATACGTTAATTTTCAGTACCATACCATATCAATAAGTGTCAAATAAAAATGTCGCGTTTTATGCCAATATCTATTTACAAACGATACATTTTTGATGCAGTGATAGAGATTTCAAAATCTCGCGCTCTGCCTTTGGACTCACTGGCGAGGATGCAAACCAATATATTGGTAATAATAAAACTAAACTTCGAATAAAATGTGTCACTTCATGATGATATTATAAATGTTTCGAGTAGGTACCACAACATATTTCAACATTATTATATTAGTATAATAGTACCTATATATAGAAAATTTAAACTACATATATTAGAAATTATCTGAAAGCTCGACGAATTTATATTGTGTCGCTCTTATGCAATTGCTTTTTAGATATTATTATGTGCCTACATGTTCTTGTTGCAGGATTGTTCGATAAACTGGATAATCATGCGTGGCTTATTTATACTGTTTGTCGAGTGACAGGACGTAGATCATATCCTTAACTCTGCCCACATATTATACTAATATCATAGTGGCTAATATAGAAGACAATAGTTCTGTCTCGACATAGATAATAAGTTTAACGTTATAATACGAGGTACCCAGTTAATTTATATTAGTCATGTCGACGCCTGACATTTCAATTGGTGAATGTGACTGACTAATAGGAATAATATATAAAATATTACAAAATTCAAACTTGAATATGTTATTAATTTTATTAGTAGATACTTATTTAGAATAATTTTAATGAGCTAAATAAATTTACTGTAATACGGGTGATTACCAATTATTTTATCAATAAATATTTGAGATAAATAGAGCACAGTTGACCTTCCCCAATAGTCCATTGTTATATTTATTTATTTAAAAAGACACGTTGAGTACATAACAAATTATTAAATCAGGACGTACACAACGTGACAATTAGAATAAAAATTACAAGTAATCAGTTAGAGAAAAAATAAGGTAAAGAAAAAAAACAAAGCAAATAATAGTTTTATGAAAAAGAAATAAAATAAAAAAAACAACAAAAATTAAAATAAATACAAATTAAACAATTAAATGGAATTTAAAAAACAGAATATATAATGGATCGCCAAAACTATCTACACAGGAGTTCACAAAGTGTCCCGCGAGAATTATGTTAAATCTGTATTCTTTTTCATTTTTCATATCAAATATTAAAAATTATATTGTATGATGTTAAATATCCTCTGGCAGGAATGAATGGTCCAGAAAATTTGAGCTTAGATTGCAGGATTTGGTTTCAAACAAACAATTGCATAAATCACATGGTGAAAAAAATAAATATTAATTTTTACTAAGTACCTACCTATATTAATAAAAGTAATAATAATGTATATTTACTTCAAATATTTACTTTACACAATGAAATAATTGTTTATTTTTTTGCCTTTTTCTTAAACAGAAAATATTTACAGCAGAATGGGTAGCCCGCGAAATATTTTTGATTTAAAAATTGTCCCTTTGACGAAAAAGTTTGTGAACCCCTGCTTTATCCAATTTAAGACTTATATACCTACTACTTATATTGGTAAAAATTCCTGTAAGTACGTATATTTAACTGATATACTTACCTTTAAAACCTGAGATAAAATGACAATATGGATAATATAATATGTTATATTTTAACAAAGTTTTTTGTTTTTTTACTTATTGGGTAAGTGAAATTTCTCATTAACTAAATTAAATTCCTAACGCAAACACATTAGGTACCTAATTCCATTGTATTCGAGCAATTATATTTTAAATGTGCTTACCTCCTGAATGTATGTAAGTATTATTAGTATTAGTAGGTAAATCATTTACTATGGCTTCGGTACAGTTCGGTTATGAGGAATACAGCGGAAAACACATTTTGAAAATACCCGATATACTGGATTATTTGTTAGTTTAGATTAGGTTAGGTTATGTTATGTTAGGTTAGGTTAACCTAACAAATAATCCAGTATATCGGGTATTTTCAAAATGTGTTTTCCGCTGCCTATTCCTCATAACCGAGCTGTACAATATATATATTTTTAGAATTATTAATAACGATGTCCTTGATTTTTCGTATAAGGTGGTTGTTAGTAATTTTGAACAGTCACATACACTCAGGCTTTGAGTCCTGACCGGGAATTGAACCCAAAACTCTCGGGTGGAAGGCAAGCGCCTTACGCACTGCATCACGAGAGCCGCCTGAAATATTGAAAATATTAAAAATTGTTTATAGACTTTACTTAGGTAATAATGCTTTTTTACCTTCTTTCATTGCATTAAGGGGGATGCTTATACTATCAGAGGCGAAAAGAGGCACCTAACGGAAAAATACGAAGCTTGCAATTTGAGATTTTTTTTGATAATTTACAATTTAAACTATAGTAATTAATAAATATGTATCTGAAAACATTAAAAAGATTTTTTATTTTTTTTTTAAATTTAAAGATAAACTGGCAATTGTAAAAAAATGTGAATTCGTTGCAGGGTCAAATCTTATTATTACATTATATTTTATGGCCATATTTATTATTAAAATTTAGTTTATTAAGTTTTAGATTTTATGTGGTGTAGATTTTTGACTAATTCATCGTTTTAATATTTTTTATATATATTTTAAAAAACATCGATTTAAAAAAAATTAAAATGTGTATAACTTGAAATCCTTTTTATTTATATCAAATTTTATTTTAGGCATGGTCACAATATTGAAGCTCGAGTTGATATAAATAAAAAGGATTTCATGTTATACACATTTATATTTTTATAAAAATCGATGTTTTTTAAAATATATATAAAAATATTAAAACGATGAATTAGTCAAAAATCTACACCACATAAAATCTAAAACTTAATAAACTAAATTTTAATGATAATTATGACCATAAAATATATTGCAGTTATTTTCGAATTTTTAGTAATATCGAGAAAACTGGAGTTATTTTTTAATATTTTCTAGATTTCTAACAATTATATACTAATGGCTTTTTTGTTAAAGCTTCTTTTTAAATTCAAAAACAAACTTTCAGAGAATTAAATAGGTATCTACCAAGCCAAATATTAAAAGATTGTTTATTATGGTATATAAATAATGGTAAGCATGTCTATATAATCATTTTATTTGGAATAATTTTCCGAAAAATGTGTTTATGATTATTGTCCAATTTAGGAAGACTCTTATATGTGAGGAAACTAAAACGAGTAAAAAGGCTACTTACTCCTCGGCACGCGCTGTTTAAGCATTTCATATAGCCACACACAGTCAAGATGAAGATTTTTTTGGCAAATAAATTACTACGAGCCTTTTTCAGATAATATATATCTACTTTGGTATCTGTTGTATATTTCAGTAAAGATAAATGCTTTGAATACCACAGTTTGGTTAGGTTACGTTATGTTAACTTACGTTCAATTCGATTGAGTTTTAATAAAAGATAAATGCATTTAATAATTATTGTCGCGATCTTTGGACTAAAAAGAAATCAGGAGAAGAGTCCAGTGCGTAAGGCGCTGGCCTGTCATCCGGACTACGCGTTTGAATCCAGGATTGGTCACTATACCTATATATTATTATTTTATATGATTTTTTAAAGGCCTGGGTGTTTGTTTCACTTCATGGGGTTCATGCCCTGTTGTAGGTAGTGCTAAAAAAGATTGAAGACATGACATATGAAAGACATTAGAGGAACTTAAAATCTTCCAGCAAAAATAAAATCTGCACCCCTCCCTCGGCCAGCTGTTGGGCCCATGGGCCGTCCGACCTGGTCGCCACAAAGGTCAATTATCTTGCATTTAAAAAAAATTGCGGCGTCTTACTGCGGGCGTGAAGATCTCTTCACATAATTTTTGCTGTCCTTATGATTGGCTTCGTGTTTTGTTTTATTTATTAAATTCCTTTCTTTTTTCTTAATTTCCATGTGACTTTTCACTCCCCAGCACTATGCATTAGATTTAAGTAAAATCAGTCAAAGCTCACTTGAGAGCGTGGCTACCTCAGTCTCGGGTAACTACTCCTGGGAAATTACCAGGCGTAAACAACTGTACAAATGCTTCACATCAAACGTAGTACCTCGTGATAAGCTCGATTAAGACCGAGTGTGGTGCGGCTCGGGTTTGGTTTAGATGACGTGTTTGTGTTGCCCCCCTCCATTATCTTATAAAAAAATATAAACAGTCATATGCTTTGACAAGTTGTCTGAAACAAGTACTACCAACGTACCTACTGAGAGATCTTGAGCGAAGAAGTTCCAGCACTGATATAAAATGGTAAGACTAAAAGTGTGGCTATATAGAAAAATATTAAAGTTATTTTAACAATGATTGATTTGAGTTTTTCCTTGGTAAACAAGTAATACATTAATCCCAAGCTTCGATGCCACGAGGCATTTTTTACAATGGAAATCTAATGTTATGTCTTTGATAATATAAAAATCATAAAGGTTTTTTGGTGCATCATTAAAAAAAATATTGGATTTCTCTACTTTTGTACGAATAATAGAATAATGCCACGAGGTTCCCATTGTTGTCGATAAACTTTATGTATTTTATGAAAAGTAGAAAGGTACTTGATATTATCGAAGTTGACAAAACTTTTCAATGGGGATGTAGGTATGTCTTCAAGTACCTACATCACAATACGATCCAAGAAAAAAGTGCATTATGTAGATAATATGTAATGAAATTTAAAACAAAAATTACTGTGATGAATAATTTCGTATATCTCATTTTTTAATAAAGGAATACTCTCATATTATACAAAATCTAAATATTTCGTTTTGCAGAATAGGTCACAGTCATGCGGCCAGAATTTGCAACAAGCACTCTTATTACAATGTGGATAATATGATCCATTTTTAACTAAGTAGGTATAAATAATAAAACGAATAAATTATCATTGTGGACTTCTGCAGAGTGGAACTCATGTCTTTATTTACGAGTAATACCTAGTCTGTTGTTTTCCATTTGCCAAAACCATTACGATCTTAAACTGAATCAAATACGCACTGAAAAAATTATATGCATACGACGATATTATTATTATTATGATGAATAAAGACTAATTATTAATTATTTTCTAGAGTATTGCAACTTTAATGAAAATATATAAGATATTATGTTCAATGAAAAATATTAAATATTTTTTTTTGTACTATTATTCATTAGGAAAAAAAAACAATTAAATATGTAAATTCGACAATACAAATTTTAAGACATTCTGATCTTCTCTAGGAATCAAAACTAGTGCCTATTGTTAATAATTAACACCTTGATTTTATAATATTAGAAAAGATAATTTGACAGAATTTGAACCGCTCAGACGCATAGTAGTTAGTGTTGGACGTGGGTTCAAGTTCCATTAGGTCCAAATTTTGAAAATGATTTTTTATGTAAGTTGTAACAAATAACTTGGAAAATATATCAGTGTCTTCAGATCCCATTTCGTTCAAGATTTTTTCTACGATTTTTCAATTTGGTTTATTTATGATCCTCTTCTAAGTTATTTAATTACTTATAAGGCAGTGTTACTTAAATAATTAAAGCCTATGACAATGTGATAGATATAAATGTATTTTTTTATGTTTAAGAACTAGCAATTTATATTTTAAGGTAACCCTGTAGATTGGAGACATAATTTGAATGTATTTGCTAAAATCTTTAACAAAACCTTAAAGCTTTTTGTTGTTTAACCAATGGGGTTAGTAAAATTTACCTCAGTGCAGTTTTTTCGGGTAAATCTGACGCGTGCCCTCAAGGTAATAATATAAGAATAGTCTGCCGTCTCATTATAGATTCAGTTTGGCAATAATAATAAATAATGCATTGAATGCAAACTTATCCTTTTCTATTGAGCTGTTTGCAGAGCCCTTTTTATGATTCAATACAATGTCACGCTATTTCATTGCAATAATAATTGACTGACTAATAGAGTAGGTATTATAGGCAAATTAACTGTCGGCGTTAGAAATGAGAAGTTAAACAAACAAAAATGATAAATAATATGTATGACACATTATTAATTGTAAGCAAATACATACATAATAATTAAAGAGGGTGTTCAATGGAAATTGATTTTATTTTAACATGTTCATAAAAATTGTATACCTACTCAGTAAAATCCACTAATACCTACACCAGTGGTCGGCAACCTTTTGATAGACTGGGTAAAAAAATTCAATTTTGAAGGGTTTTTGAGTGGGTAAAAGTTTGAAACAAATTTTTATATTAAAAAAAAACAATTTATATTTTTATAAAATAAAAAATATATAGGTACTTACATAGATATAAAATATATAATATACTTAATACGTATATTTGTGCAAATTTATTTTATAAAAACACAAGTAGGTACATAATATAATATTTTTTTATTAGTTGCTTCCTTGGTTTTGATTTTTTTTTTGCTTCAACATTCGGCATATACGTAGTTGTAGTAAGTCGATCACAGGAATCAAGATTCTATAGTGTTGATCGATTTTGATAGTATTCTGGACACATTTCATCTGAGAAAATGTTTGCTCACAAGAGTATGTTGAACCAAATGAAATTATTTTAAGCATGAAAATTTTCGTGGTAATGACGCCCAGCATGATGATATTGTATTCACGTGATCGTGTTCTGTGTTTTCAAGATGCTGGCGAAGATCATTAAATTTATTTGTCCATAGAACTGAACATTTGAATTCAATATATTCTAATAATTCCAGATTATTTATTCCAAGATATTCAAAATATTTAAGATCATGCTCGTTTCAATCCATCTCATCCGGTTTTATAACAAAACTAAACATTGGACCATACGTCTTTAAATCCTCAATTCTCGCGTCAAATTCCGTTTTTATAGCGTCGATATGCCTATTTCACAATTATATTCATATCTACATCTTTAATGCCTTCGTGTGTTTTTATTGATGGAAAATATTTAAATATTTCACTTTTGATATCATTTTCAAATACAGATAATTTCAAAAAAAAACACTTCCCAACATTCAAATATTTTTAGAACAGTGTGTTTTTTACCGTGAAGCTGTGAATTTTAAACTATTTTTTATTTTCTAGGCGGGTAACTCAAAATGTTCTAGTGGGTAATTCAATTACCCTCGGGTAGTAGGTTGCCTACCACTGACCTACACAGTATCTAGGTAGGTATATAACGGAGCTCATACCTGGTCAATTTACAGACTTTTACCTACTTACTTAAATTGATATTAAATAAAATTAATAATAATTACCATTGCAAAGCAATACTTTTATTGTGTACTGATAACCTTGTTTTATCACACGTTACGTTTAATAATACATACGGATTGGAGCGTCTCCTTTATCATTCTGAATAATTTAAAGTTTAGGGTCAATTAAATTCCTAAATAATGCAAAAAAAAATATAGCAGAAAATATCATACGTTAAATTTTTCATGCACCACTGAAGTTAATGGAATATTTTTTTTTGTAAATGCTATACAATTATTTTGATTCTCATTTTCATATTAGGTATCTACCCATAAACTGTGTTTTAGTAGTTACATAACACTATTAATTAGCAACAATACTTACATATTTTTTTTATTCTTGAAATCGATTTAATTATGTATGTATTATAATTACAATATATACCTACCTGTGATCTTACTTCGCAGACGTAACGTTGGTGATTTCGCGATAGGTGTCCGACTCATTACATTTGCGCATATATTCTATACACAAGACTGCTATCGGCCGCTATCGCCTTATTATAACAATTATAATAATTCAATACATAAATATGATAAACCACCCTCGATAACCGCCGAAAGCAGTCTTATGTATAGAATAGATGTGTTGGTTAGTTAGCATTGCTGTCTCTTTCTCGATTTAGGTTTAGAGATAAAAATAAAGGTTCAAACTCGAAAGAATTATATGATTTTATATGAAATTAAAATACAACAAATCATTAATTAGGTATTTACTTATGTATGTTTTAAAATAAAAAAATTTAACTATTTTGGTGTAATTTTGTAGATCTAATAATCGTCGTGATTATTTTTATAATAGGCTAAAATTTAGATTGTTTTTGATCAGTTACTGAACGTCATGCCATATAAAGTATGTAGGTATATACCTATCAAATAATCTATTATTCAATAGTATTGTGTTATGAACCTCTTTACCTATAGTGTTGTCGTGAATATGACGGTTAATACTAAAAGAATAATTAGTGGTTCGTAACAAAAATATCTTTTTCAGAAGTTTATAAAAGTAGTAGGTAATTATTATCAGTGTCAATAGGTACTGAAAGAAAAAAGATAATGTCATTCAGAGGTCGCAATAGGTGTAAACTTATATTCAAAAAGCTCAGTCATGGATAAATATTGTACATCCTTTCAAAAAAAGCTTCTTTCTATTAATGAATTTCCTTTCATAATATGTTTGTCTTTGTGGTGAGAAAACATAGACGAAGCTTTTCAAATATATATTATTTATGAGTTGTAATAATATATACCTAGTAACTATACCTTGTAACCTTAAATATTATATTAACACTTCATATAAAAAACATTATCTACCTTACAAAAAATGACAAAGAGAAACATTGTGGAATATAAAAAAAAAATAGCACCATATGAGCTGGTGAGGTCGTGGATTTATAAAAAAATAATTATAAGTTGGCAAGCATAATAATATAATGGATAATATACTAACCAAAAATATTATGACAATGACAAGGAAATATTATTTAAAAAAATAATATTATAAAGAAAACATTTAAAGTGCAAGTTGAACAAACAATTTTTGAATATTGATCCAAATAATAGATGTTTCTAATCAATTCGTAATTATATAATTTTTGAACAGTGACCAATGATTGACAAAATAGCAAGAATTTGTTACAGTAAAATACTGGTTTTCATCGTTTTGGAGTAGAAAATTTGATTTATTTTATATCGGATTTATTTCAACTAAAAGCTATGTGAAATATTTTTTTCAATAATAATGAGATTTGAGAAACATGTCTCCGGAAATTTGTAGATACGCAATTACTATGCAGTTAAAATACGTCATACAAAACCATCTGCATACAAAGGAAGGACATAGGAAGGACAAATATATATACTATACTATTTTTAAACATATTTTTGTAATCAAAATGTAACTGTTTATTTCCTTAATAAATAAAAAAAAATAAAAAATGTGTAGTTAAGTAAATTTGAAATATAATCATATCGTATCTATAGGTATATTTATATAAAATTATCGTAGGTATTCGTAAGTTTCAAGTTTTAGCTATAAAATATCTGATAAAAATGACAATCAATTTGAATTTAATAAATTTGGTACATTGCTGTCTTTTTGATGTCAATGCTATACAGCCATCACATTCCGGAAAGACAGTTCATGGTGACCAGTGGCTACAACAAACATAGACCCCTCCAAACTTATTCGACCCGCACCACACTCGGTCTTAATAGAGCGTATCACGAGACCCTACGTTTGGTGTGAAACATCAGCAGTTTTTTATGCCTGGGAATGTCTCAGGAGCATATGCCCAAGTCTTGATGCTCTCAAGTGAGCCTTGACTGAGTTGTAATACCTACATATAATAAAATTTACATGTATTTTGATTGAAAGTATTATAATTTATTAGGTATGTTAAAAAACGTTGTATAATGATCATCTGTTTACAGCAAGCCATGACAAGGGAAAGAATTTTTAATAATACGAGAATAGTCAATGGCCGGTGATGATAAATTAAAAATATATTTATAATAATTTGAAAAATAAATATTCAATGCACGTTTTATACTAAGGAATAAAAAATACATTATAAGAATTGAATAAATTTACTGATTAAACGCATGTGGGAAAATTATTTTGGTGGCATTATAATTTCGGGGGAAATAGCTGAATATGCTACGAAACTAGTTTTGAAGATTTGTGTAAGTATGTAAAAATATCTTAACAAAGCCACCGTCCTTTGGTCCATCTTGCTAGATAGGATATTTGGATATTTTATTCCCGCCTAGATGATGGCACTCATTCACATGAATACAGGTTCTATAAAATTATGTACGATATTATATCATCTTGGGAACTACCGAAATGACCGTTAGAATATGGGGGATGAAGTAATTTATATACAGTAACTTGTTTCGTAGATCCCGCGTAATTTTTTTTGAATTTAAATGATTTCCTTTTAATAGGAAAAAATAGTGAACAGATTCATCGTAAATGCATACAACAAATTTAAATACTTATATAAAAAAAATATTTCAATGTTACAAAATACAGTTTTCTGTACCGCTACTTTTTGGTGGAAAGATATGGCCATTAAAAGAAATAACAACACATATATCAATTGATAATGTCATAAAACGAGGCCGGCATTGGTAGGTACATAATATTATGTATTATAAATAAAAGTTATTATAAATAAAAATATTTCGTCAACTGGGGAGAACTTCTGGATGAATAGTTGTTTAAGCTCCTTCTACTCGTCACAACTCAAAGCTTTCGCTGTAACGTATTTCCGTAAAACTTAATCAATTCATCGATTCAGATGAATTTCGGGCAGACTCATTGAGTGCTTCTCGTATAACGGTATTTTCTCAGTGATTATCCGCTTTCATTCCCAATCCATTTCTACTAAACTTATATACCTAATATGTACAAAGCAGGTTATATTTACATAATATTATATAGGTACCAACCTTTTAATCACTTGACTTATACTGAAGATGCTTGATTCTTCTTAGGTACCTATATCGATAAAAAATGTAAAACGACATTATTCATTAGTAAAGAAATTTGCTAGCCACTGAAAGCCTCAAATATTATGAAGATGTTCATTTGTTTAAATATTTCTAACACTAATAAATAATGGTATCGATAATATTTTTTCATAAAAACTCATTAATATAAACGAGTAACAATATAAATAATCGATTTGTTGAGTTATATTACTCTATCTATAGTACCTACTTCTAAATGACTATATGTATTATATAATATTTAATAAAGTCTACAAAGCAAATTAGGTAGCCGGTATATAAAAAAAACGAAAAATCTTAAAAAGATGCGCCTGTTTCTCAATCCAAATGTTAAAAAAACACTAAAATGAAAGTGTAAACAATCACGGCAACATAAGTTATAATGCATTTGTTACAATCAATGGTGGTTTTTCGTATACCTAGGTGAACTATTGTAAAGCGGCCTGCTAATTTTTCAGTATCTCGTGCTTCCACGTAAGTAAACCATCATTGACACCTGGGTTGCTATTAAATAATATAATTTACCGAACACATAAACGTTCGTTCTAATTTGTTTATTTTAATATATTGTATAAAATGTAAATTCTTCCCTAGTTCAATATAATATTAACAATATTATACCTACATACGTATTTAGAACAATAATAAGTTACATAATATAATATACTTTTATTCATGTAATAATACCGGGAGACTATACTTGGGTCGCAAAGCCCGATATGCATAATAATATATTATATCAGTGGAGATTAAATTAAATCTAGTTTAATTATGTCTTACGAATCTTGCCAGTAATGTAGTGTTTTTGATTCAATAAATTTAATCGAAATTTCGAATTCAACTCAATAATAATCACAAACTTGCACCTATATTTTTCATCCACACAACACAAAGGTGTATCACAACGCAGCGTTGCTCCAAATCACATCCCAGTTACAACGAGGGGTGGGAATACCTACCCTTTTGTGAGTATCTGAAAGGGATGAGCAAGAAGATCCAAGTGTCTCCGATCTCAGGCGGACGAGCGACGGTGCCACCAGGCCAACAAAGCGCGGGACAAAGGTGCGCTCATCTCCTGCCTTGCGGAGGGTGCCCCTTTGAGGTGGATCCGAGATCTTTAACGGAATTTTATCGTATTATATTTCTTTTAAAAGGACAAAAATATTGTGATGAGACTAGGGTTGTAAAAAAATATCGGTATAAATGTGATAGCTTTTAACCTTACCCCATCCCCACAAAATAATGTACGAATGGATTTAAGTTTTGTATTATTTCATTTGAGTCGTTTTTTGCGACCCGGGTTTCGCCTTTCGGCATCATCAGGCACTGTGTACACTCACCAAAAGGCAAATATACACTGACAACGAATACTATCAACTCTAACTTATATAACAAATCAATACAATAAAGTAGGTAAAAACTTTTTGTTACTTATATAAGTTAGAGTTAATATTTTTTGTTGTCATTGTATATTTGCCTTTTAGTGAGTGTGCAAAGTGCCTGAAGATGCCGAAAGGCGAAACCAGGGTCGCAAAAACGACTCAAATGGAATAGTACAAAACTTAAATCCATTATAATTTAAATTCATATACCATCAAGTAAGTCGATAGAATTAATATTCAAAATTATGTATTTAAATTATAAATTACAAGCTTATAACTTGACATTCAAAATATTAAGAAAAGCAATACAATGAAAACATTGAGATAGTATGTAAATAGGTACCTACATACAAATACAGTACAAAGAAGTAAGTACACTGAGTGAGCAAATAGTTATTTAGTTTTCATATGGAAAATACCGGTATTTGAAGAAATTTGGTTGAAAACAGCTAATGCCATTACAATTATTAATATTACTAATATTACCGATGCAGGTGTGACGTGCACGATCACTGCTTTATCGCTATAAATTTGCCAGAACGAAAATATTTTACTACCCCACTTCCACATATTGAGATGTAGCCATATGGAATCGTTGCATTAATGAAGCATCGTAGTGTAGTTTGAGTTGGTGGTGCGTGTTTAGCTTGGTTAATGCGATAAAAAGATTAAAAATCGTTTAAACTATTGAGGTGTTTCATAAAAAAATACAAACCTCCTTTAATTTTTTTGATCCTACTTGCAAACTAATCTAGACACATAGTCCACATTTTGTATTTGAATGTTATGACAACCGAAAGACCTGTGGACTATAAAGTGTAGGTACCATATTGTAAATAAGACTTCATACATTGTCGACTGTCGAGTAACAAGATTACATATGTCAGAAGTGGGAAGTCGGCGTATCCCCAATACTGACCGAAATCACAATAAAAACGACACTATGGCAGCAAAATAAATTGAGTGATTGATAGTTTTATCCCGAATTTTAAACCAGTACGCATCCTTGATACGAGTTATACAATAATTATCTCGAACAGTGATGTAAGTTTCGGGAAGATTCAGATAAATCCGGGATGATTGGCAACCCTAGATGAGGCCCGTGAGAAGCGACCGTCTTCTATCTGCCGGTCGGCATTGATAAAAAAAACACACCTATATGTTGCAAGCGGAATTCTGGTTTATAGACAAAAAATGTAGGACTTTGATCAGTGTTATGATATTAAAAGTAATGCAACTCGTTTTTATTTCATTACCAAAGATCAATGGTGACGATTCTAAAAACGAGAGAAAAAAATGTCTAAATAGTACAAATTTACTTACATAACATAAATACCTACTTAAGTCATATTATATAACTAGGTAGGTACATAATCTGTGTTCTATAGAGGGTATTAATAATAATATATTATAATACAATTGATTGTCATCAGAGCTTACCGATTGTATATTTAAACTTACCTATTGAAATAAGCTGTTAAAATTTAATTTAAGAAACGTATATATGTGTCTATTATTATCATCGTCGTCATCAGCCTAGACAAATCCATTCCTGGATGCAGGTCTCCCCAAGCCGATTCCATCGCTTTCAAACGCTTGCGCTGCATTCCTATGCATTTATAGGTATACTTTCAAACTTTTATATTTCTTGGATGCCGATGCATGACTAGATGTGTTTAGTGATTGTCTCCTTTTCGAGCTGTGTCATACATATTTCCATTTTAGGTTTTAAACCAACTCTCGTTATAGTACATTATAGCTAACATGCACCTTTCTAGACCACGCCGTGCCACTCTCTTTTGCTGAGGCTACTTGTTTCGCAGACATTTTGATTATGGAGAGAACACACTGGTTAAGCACATCAAAATTTATTTTGAAGACTTTTTTGTATAATATTGCCATTGATATTGACATCGCATCACCATGTTGTATCCTAAGAGGATCATAATAATATGGGCCTCAACAGAGTGGAGAATGAATTAACAGTGTTTAATTTTTACGAGAAATATATTGTGTTAAACTTACCCCTTGCCAAACCTATTAGGTCCATACGCTGGGTCCAAACAAAAACGGCCTGCTCATTGAAACCAGCTGCACCATTAATGATATATTTGAATATAATAACACGACCAGCACGGTGGCCAATGGATGGCTGCTAAGAGTCTAGGCGCAAGTATCGCATGGACACGACAGAAGAAGATTATAAACTTATTGTTAACAAATACATATTTATTTTATTAACATATCACGCTCTAGAATTGGAACACATGGCTAGTATATGGTCTCGCAAGTTTTCTCATTCCATCGGCACAATCCTCGCTTTCTACGGTGTGAGACCTGGAACACGTAAGTAAATTGCTTTTGTAGTATTGGTGTAGGGTGAAGGATGGTATATCGTGGTGATGGAATCTGCCAATGGACATGCCAAAAGAGTGCGTTGTGTTGCGCTCTCATATGGAATCCGGAACACATATCCCAGCCACGTAAAGCGCCTTTATGTGATTAAAATCTTGTCATTTAGAACTGATGTATCAGTTTGTGCTCTTTGATGTTTGTAATGTAGTCTTTTTATTGTACCCGTAAGACTTGGTCGAGGCATTGATTTGTAAAGTTGAGACCCTTGTGAGGCCTTGTAAAAATCGACAGTTGTACCCACTGCTGTACATCAATACTGATGTCCGTCATGCTATTTTAAGTTCCTTTTATAATATCGCCATGCTCATACCGATTCCATATTCACTAGACAGGGTGTGATAATCGGTACTTATGTATTTAAACGTGGTCTAGTGACTAGAGATTTCTAAAATGATGCTGAATAATAATCAATTCATTCTAATCTATATGTAGGTAGATACATTAAAAAGGAAGATTAGGAATTTCAGTTGCTTAAATAAAATTCTTATGGTGAAATGTGTACATAACTTCAGCAGATTTATTGGCTTGCGTGATTTGATGATCTTAGTGATAGCCGCTGTGAATACATGTCGAATAAAATGACGGTTAACAGTAAAATAGTGCGACATGTGAATAGATACGTGGCCCATACAAAATTCTACTATGCAATGTGATATAATACTGTGCTGGTATGTTGTGCGCCCATAGAAAACTAGTCGATGGAAGTAAAGTAAAGTTGTCGGGACTGGAATCCACTGGACCAATCTCTCGGATGGCTACTCTTTGCTCCCATATAAACGAAATACACCGATACCCAATATGTGGGGAATTAAAAAATATATTTATAAAATAAATATATTTTTTACCACAGTAGATATTAGGTATTAATATGTTACAGCTTTAACTACTTTCACGTGTTTGTTTATTTATTTAAACGGTGATTGGCTAAAGAATATGCAATAGGAACTCGGTTGACAATTTAATGTATTTATTTATAAGTAAATAACGCATCCGCCTAAGAAAATAATACAACAATATAAAAGAGAACACAGAAAAATAATGTCAAGACATATGAAATATTAAAATATTAATTATTAACTTAATATAATATAATCTAATACAGAGGAAAAAATATTAATCAAAAGGTTATATCAAGATATTTACAAAAAATATACTTAAGTAAGTATCATCCTTCATATATCAAATATGCCAACCACACGATAGACAGTATCATGAAATGGAATATCTGTATTGCGATGGGATACTGTGAAGACTTAGAAAATTGATTGGGACGAGAAAATTAATATTCGATAGTATAAAATAATTGCAAAATTTTACTACAAAATAAATATAAATATTTTATAAAAAAATGCTGTATTGTATCGGTGATCACCTTGAGGAAATATTAAAACTTAAATTTGATACTTTTTATTGATCATTTTCATTTTGAATAATTTATTAAGTTTTTTATTTGTTATTTAAAAGAGTATAAGTTAGTATACCTACGTTGAAACTATAAAATTTTCCAAAACAGTATTACAATCTTTTAATGAACTACATACATTATAATGTAAAATATTCATAAAATACGATGTAATAAGGATAGGTACGTTATGTTCATAGATATATAGATTATTTAAAATAAAAATTAACAATAAAATGTTTTAAATTGTAGGTTTTGCTAAAAACGTTACTCTGCCTTAAATATAAAACAATTGGACAACATTTTTTTGATTATGGACTCTGTCCTGTTTGTGTATTCCATGTAGATACTTACTTATACAGCGGCAAATAACTAGGGACCGAGAAAAATAGAATGAGGTTGAAGTGGCATTCACTCAATAGTGGATGGTGATGATAAACAGATGCTAAGAAAACTAGAAGATATCCACCTAATACTCTAATTGAATGGAAAATAATCCACGGTTTAAATAAACAGTTGTTTGAAAAGCGCTGTGTATAAAGGTAACAACCGGTGGGATGCTGGTGATACATGGACTTTATACAATGCGGGAATCTCGATTATTCAACTGCCGTTTCATTGAGGCAACTTTACTCACTCTTTCATATCGCAACTTGCTCTTCCATATTATAATGTATCGACAATAAAGGGTTGCCTATAATATACTTTGATAAAGTGCCTCCCGAGCTAGTGACCAACGGTCAGTTCCGAACCAAAACTTGCTTTTTGGCTTTATTATTGATAGATACGGGATGAGACGGTTGGATTTTTTTAGTATTATTTTGAATAGGTGATATCTTCTTGTACTCAATATGCTGATGGAATGGACCAGTATTTTTATTCGATTAGGGCCAATTATATAAATTCCGTTGAGCCTGATTTCAGGAAAATACATTCAACGGATTTTTTTATTATCTTCTAAATCAATTTGATTAGTATACGACATTAATAAAGGTAATATGCTCAAAAACTGTGGCCATATATAGAGTTGGGTTACGGGAATTCTCGAGAAATTTTCGAGATTTTCCATCCCGAATCTCGAGAATTGAAATTTTTAACTTTTCGGGAAATCCCGGATCTGGAGAATCTTTTCTGGGGATTCGGGATTTCTTTATTGTCAAATATTAATTGATTTTCTATATTATGAAAAAAGTGGACAGAAAACACAAAACGTTCAAAGACTGAACGGAGCATTTAACACAATTAAGCCAACGTCGACTCAAAATGAGCGCAATTTTTGCAACATCAGGGGATTTTGTGTCTAAAAAGCGTATGCGATTGTCAGACACATCGATTGACAGTCTGTTTTTTTTGAAATTCTATTTTAATAAGTAATGTTTTGAATTATTTTTGTTTTCCTAATTCTATTTTGTTTGTCTTCTTACATAAATAAAAAAAATCATATTTTTTTGGAATTTGTCTGTATTTACACTGATTTTAGGATTTTTACAGGTTTTTTTAAATTTCCCGATATCTCGAGAATTCTCGAGAATTCTTTTCTGGAAATCCCGAATCTCGAGAATTCAAAATTTCATCATTTCGGGAAATCCCGAATCTCGAGATTGAGATTTTCTCGGGAAATCCTAAAGGAAAAAAACCCAACTCTAGCCATATATCAAATATAGACATTAGTATTAAGTATCCAAATTCACTATTACCTATATCAGAAAAAATGAGAGTCAGACGACTAAAATGATGTGGATGGATTATGTAATATAGAATCATTGAAGTTCTTGCCTTGAACAAAGAGAAGTGGATACATATTGTAAAGGCGGACAAGATACACATTACGTTGCAATGTCGATGATGATAATGGTTTATGTATACATGTACGCAGGGTTAATATTACGTTCATGTTCAAAGTTCTATATACATGAGAGGTAGTTTATTGTATACCCAAAAGCTGACCGTGCTATGGATGCCTAAAGAGTCTCTATCTGTCCCCTCTTCAAACCAACTAAATTTAAGCATCTTCGAAAGTTACTATACTTATACCATTCTACAGGTTGTATACTGTGGAGCCGTGTCACATTTTTTCTTATAACTTTCTTAATATTTCTCTTGAGAATAGTTTTTTGCAATAAGTCCGAAACACAAGCAATAAAGGAAGATCCTATAGAGATAGAAAAATGCAATAACTGCCAATGTCTAAAAATACCTACTCAAGCAATATAGCTGATAAAGTCATTATTCACGAGGCCGTTATACCTAAATAGACATATCGTAATATCAATACATAATATGAAAACTCTTCTGAGAAACATAATATAATATATAACCAGTAGAAAAATCTTTTTGACACCCATGAGGATTCGAACATTAGTTAAATGCATCGCAATTAGATAGGACATGTATAGTTTAGTAGTCAGTGCACATGGACGCGAATTCTAATATTGCTGGGTAACAGATTTTTTCTAGTGGTTATATATTTCACACAAGTGTTTTCAATAATTATGTATGTTCAACAAAAGAATGTTTAAATCTTGTGAATAATTATTTGAATAAAAAAAATAGTTTATTATATTATCATAATAATATGCAGGTGAGTTTAACTGGAAAAAAATAAAATTGTTATTTTTTTAGTAAGATTATTATTTATTATGAAAGTCAAAGTGAAAAGAACTTTTTCAGTTATGATTAAATGAAAATAATTTTATAAAGTATTTTTATCGATTTTTTTGTTGTTGTTTAATATGGATACCATTCTATGGTTGATTTGTAGACGTTTAACGCTTATTCTCGTGCAGTATTTAGTAATATTTATTACTTACCATTGCCATAAAATCACCCCTAACATCTCTTCGTGGGGGTAGGTCCATCGGCTTATCGCACACAAAGCGAAATTCGTCACCGCAAAATTAAAACCCATATGGCAGAATAATTTGTCACATATGTGATTCCGAATTGCACGTTAGCGATTGATGATGCCATACGCCGAAAACCGAAATCCAATCTAAGCAGACATTAAAGTTTACGAGGGATTGAATAGACGCGATCTGATTATGTCATGTTAATTATGAATTGTTTAAACTGTAGGTATAGACAATTATTGCCAGGCCTTTCGTTTATAAATGGTTTTTAGCCATTCATCCAGCCTATAGATTCCTTGTACCTATCCATAAAAAACAACATGGTTTTTCAGATAAACTCACGGTTTCAAAGATTGCCACTATATCAAATAAATACATTACTTTCAGTGCAAAATATTCCACAAAATAATACTAAATATAATATATTGTGATTGTATAGATAGATTATAGAGTTTTGTACAATTCAATCGGGTTTAGTTACATGAGTTTTGCCGTTCAGCAACTTTGGGTTTTAAATACTTAATATAATACAATTCATCTACATATTAAAAAAGTTTGTTTTGACTACTAAATTAACATAATGCACGGTCGTAAAAATGATATTTAGAAATTAATAACCCACGTTTTTTAAATCCTATCAAAAGGTGAAATCCGTTACAATGAAATTGTGTAAAATTCATTTTAATTAAATTAAAATTTAATACCTATCATCAACATTATAATCAGTCGATATAAATAATAATTTAACAAAATATCTCTGACATGCACACTATTTTATTGGCCACTTTTAGAAGGACGTTGTTAGTCGAAGATTTTCTGATCGTTGCTAAATTTTGTGTCTTTAGTACCATATCTAATTGTTTTAGTTAATTTAATTATGTAATAAATTTTCAGTTTGCAATCATAGTTGACAGTTGGCACAATTTTATTATGAGATGTGTAAGATGAAAATATTGTAGAAAAAAATTAACGAAACGAGATGGCAAAATGCCACCTGCCAAGGTTTTAAGGACAAAGTGTCGTATGAAACATTTATGTATTATATTATTATGATTCAGTAAGGTGTATAAAATACTTGTTGCATATATCCACACAAGATAATAAATAATGCAACCCTAAATCATTATGTTAATTCAATTGAATAAATTAACATTAGTTTAACATACATAATATTCTGACCATCGGAAGTGAAAATCTGGTTCGGTGAGATTGCTCTGGAATGATGAAATCCACAGGAAGCATGAAACAATTTAGTTATTGATATTATTTACTATTATAATGAGAAATTTGGACTATACAATAGACTGGATTGAAATATTTATATACAAAATAACCATATGTTTTTATGATGTCTATTGGTCCGGTATATAGATATAGATGTACTTATGTTTTTTGAGACTAATCGCACATCAAAGACGCCTGGATAATCGCTGGCAGGCTTAGGGACATGGAAGTCCTAGAGACTGACTTATTTTGAGGCCCCCTTAAGATACCAAATAAAATAAATACAATAAATTCCAACTATCAATGTACCTACTTAGTAAAAATACTAATGTAGGTACCTATCCCTAATTTAAAATCAAACCTGTAACTAAAGAAATAATTATTACTGAAGATGGCAGTGATGACACATAATACGGTTAGTGGTTTTTTTTGTGTATACCTACATACCATTGATGTAATTATAACATCATTGATACTTAAATATCTGTTATTAGAGTTGTTATGTTATAGGCCTCTTTGATGTAAGTTGCAACTTAACAAAATTATGTTGTGGGCAATTTTGTATATGTACTCAATTTGTGAGAAATACGTATTGGGTTTTTTAAGATTTTGGTATAATAATTAAATGACTAGTTTGAATTGTTTTGAGGACCCCTTTCAATTTTCGGACAACATTTGCGTCAAAGAAAAACGCCGGTGTGAGTAATATTTTGAAAGCAATTTATCCTGTTCGTATAATGTCACTGTGTTCGTATAACAGAAAATGTTCAACCAGTATGTAGGATGGATGTACCTACCTACTACTCGTAACCACACATGCATGCAAAACACGGACACTTAACTAAAAGAGGCCGATAAATGTAAAATGTAAATATATATATATTATTTATAGCATTACAACAGGGCAAGAGGTCCAATGACCTGGAAACTTAAGGCAGCACAGCGTGGATTGGAAAGGTGCACGCTGGGCATATCGCATGACGGCAAAAACGAAACAATTGGATAACGAAACAAATGAGGATATACGATGTAATAGAATTCGCTAAATACCTTAATTGAAAATTAACGGAAAAACAAACCTCGGAAAGAGATAATAAATATATTATTATTATTTATATTTTTTGAAATATTTAAATCGGCGGTGTGTTATAAATCATTTCAGGACTTGTGGGCATCCTTAACTTACCTTTTTTATTTAATTGGTTGATAATAATATAAATTATAAACAACTAAATAAATACTAGATTAGGGTTTAAAAAATATGCAAAAAGTAATTTACTGTAGGGTTATTTAAGCTAAAGAGAAGCATAAAATAATAGCATTATTTTCACTCCAGTTTTAAGAGGTACTTAATGCTGTGTTTTTAAGCTTATCGAAGCTACCTCAAAACCCAAATATCAAATATGCAACGAGCTGTAATGGCATTACGATGTTTGTCCAAATATTTTTTATTGTGTAAGTCATGTCGGGATTTTGTGTAAACAGAGGCAGATGTTATGGAACGCGCGAGGGATGAAAGATGGAATACAGTGGACTGTTTGATCGGTCGCGTCGAATCTACTTCATAGTACGGAAAAAGGGAAACCACCCTAATTTGTTTCACGAATAGTTGTAGCCCTACTTATTTTTATGATGACCTGATACCTAGGTACTTTATTATTTTGATTCGAGTAATTTTTTTCTGGACTTTGCAAATGCTTATGTATTATTTTTGTAGTGTGAACATTAAAAAATTAAATTATGAAATAATTAAAAGATAAAAAGAAATTTTTATATAAATACAACGTTTTTAAATTTTCTGTTGAATTATTATGCTCAATATGGTCAAACTTGTAGTTGATATGAAGTAAATAAAAAACAAACAAACAAATATATAATACTGAATGTCATTTTGATTTCCATAGTAACGCACGTATATATTAATAAAGACCGCCCACTTAGCAACCAATAATAGTGGATTGGATTACGGATTTCTTCCGAAATAACTTTTCATACAAAACAGAATTAACTGAAAATGAATTCAATTCTACTTAAAGATGGCTAAAAGTATTAAAAGAATGCATTGGCATCGTGTTCTGATATATTCTAAAAGTTTCAAATGTCTAGCTAGTCGGGAAGTTAGATAAAAATCGATTGCAAGATTTGTACTGGATAAATTACCACCGGACAAATAAGAATACGAGCTAATAAAAACGTTGTGAAATCGGCTTTTTTATATAAAAGAGTTTTATATAATTTCAATCATTGAGAATATTCTATCATGTTGTTGGGATGTAACGATGTAGGTGTATAAGCTCCAACTGCATTTAATCAAAGTTTTACTGCAACTGTGGGCTTCTGTGTAGGTATACAAAGAAGTTTTTTTTTTAATTTCAGCCTGTCATATCTTAGAGATAGTGCGTCACTATTATTAAGACTGTGTGTAAAAACACAATCATTTTAACTAGGCGAAATAAAGTTTTTTTAATTGAATACGTATAGATATATGTGTCTAGATTCGGGACATGAATTTTGAAAGACTATCCTTTCAACCTACCCCATATATTACCATACATTAGGATTGATGAAAGAAATTACAACCAGTCCTTGTTAAAAGTAATTTTAATCTTGTTTAAATTACCTTCCGTATTATGGAATCCATACTATCCATATGGGTATGCTCATCAATTCCAATTCCATATAGGTACATATTACTAAAATTACTATTAAAGAACATTGTCTAAGTTTTAGAAAATAATAAAAATAAACATTGGAACCATTGAACAAAGATTTTTGGCCCCATATTAGACGATGACATTATTTTGGCAATGTCGTTCCAATTATTAGTTATACCTAATATGAGCTCTGCAATACGCCTGACGTCGTCAGATTTATTAAAAGTCATCGGCTATTATGGGCCGGCCACGATAAACAAATACCGAAAAAACGCTTCACTTTTAGTGGAACGGAGTGTGGTAAATCGATGGCTTTGGTGATTTGATCTATAGAAAGACGTGTAAACATTAAGATAGATAGGGGGTGGCACCGGGTAGAGTAGAAAAAAATATTTGAGGCAGCTAAAATCACCTCCGAACTGTAGGCCCGGAGAAGAAGACCACTATTATAGACTAAGTAGCATTGTGAATGTTTGTTAAAATTTAATAATTTAATAATTTATTCAAATAAAATATCTCTTTACGTAAATTTACTGAAGTTCATAATATTTGCTGATGATTACTGCTATGCCCATACAATCACCATGATGCACCACACAGTAACAGGGGTGTGATGAAACTGTCAATTTATTACTGCAACATAAGTGCAACACTTTGTACTACTCAGTCACCGTAATGAGTTCTATCAGAGTCGAGGGACAATGAAGAAGTTGCTTTACAGATGAAATTGAAAGGTCACAATATAATTAGACCATGGCAAATTTACGGTCAGACTGTTCAATGAGCACTACAGCTACCCCACAAAAGTTTTGATTTGCGGGGGTGCGCCATTGACACCCGATTCCGATAATTTTGTTTCTAGGCGGCAGTGATTGGGAACAACTACTATGAGATACATTATTTCAACGCGCAGCGACTTTTCGAAAAAAAAATAGAATGCCGCCCATATACTTATTATATGTATTTATTATAGTTAACATTTTTAGACACAATCCACTGATAATGAAAACGCGAATGATTTGTTAATTCTATATGCGAAAAAATCTCACAATCACGAAATCTGTCCACCCTTTCTCCAATTATTGACATTATTGTAATATTTAGATTTGCTATATTCTCTTAGAATATGTCGTTTATAATCAGCTCATAACTACGTAATACCCCGTTCACACGTGAATGGATTTACTGTTGACAGTAAGTATTGCCCATAACAAGAAAATGTGTGGGTAAACATGTATTATCCTGCAGTTGGCAAGATTGCATGCATAAATCAAGGAAGCTTCTGAATTTTCATGCGCCTGCGCAGTAGATTGATAGTGGCGAACCTGCCGGCAAAAAAACAAACTACGAACAAATTTCCAGATTGACCGATTTTCAATACCTGTCAAATAGTACGAAATAGTACAATAAAATGTCAACTTCGCGTCTCGCTCACTCTTAAAGAATGAATTGGAGAGACAAACAACACTTTTACGTGTAAACAGTTATTGTCACGATAGTTTAAAATACTCACTATTGTTGCCAGTAAATCCATGCAAGTGTACAGGTGCTATAACTACACAATATACCATCTTGCTATACTATTAAAAAAATAATAAAGCATAAAATTAATGATTAAATTTCTCCTACTAATAGTTTAGAGATGAATATAAAACTTTTTAAAATAAATCGAAAATCTAAATGTTTTTTTCTGAGAATTATTATCAAAAAAAGATTTTATAAAATATTATAAAACAAATTTGATAGTATGAACCTAGGGGCGGCAGGTTATATGAAAGTATGGTGAAACAGGCAAGTATGGTGAAAAAGTATGGCAAGGCAGGCTGGTAATCAATTTGCGGCAAAATTTCCCCGTTAATATTATATTATATGGGTACGTTTTAATGACCAAAGCAAATCCTCCGTGATGCCCTGCGTTTTTTTATCGCGTCGCTATTTCTCGTAAATTGTCGGCTATTGTTGGCCTGCTTCATTCAGTTGTATGAGAAAGCCGATTTTTTGCCCTTCTTTTTATTTAATACCTCTATGGTAGGAACATTATCCAGAACAATATTTCAATATGCATCCGGGCATATATCGTCGTAACAAGTAACCCCAATTGACAGTGTCCGTATCCCGAACGAAACTGGTCATGTGATGTAAGTATATTATAGTAGTAGTAGGTAGTTTAAATGTAAAAACATAATTTATTTTCACCTGCGTTCTCTGCCATATAAATATAGAATAATACAATCCAACTGTGGACAGAAAAAGCGCGTTGGAAATGTAGAAGCCATTTTTTGTGTTTTGTCAATCAGTTTTAAAAAGGACAGGATTTTTTTTAACAAAGTGATTATTATCAACTTTGAAAAGTCGCCAACTAACGTTTTCGTGTAATTGTTTTTTAAGTATTACCTACGAGTACCTACTACATAACATTTTTTCAATGCAATTCAACAAAAAGTAATCAGTAAAATATATGTAAATTTTAGAGTACCATTGTTATTGATTGTATTAATATTTAATAGCTACGTAATCAACGAATCATAGATAGGTACTTGTTGTGATTGATTAAAACATCTTATATTTATATACAACAAAACCTGTCAAAAGAAAAAAAATAAACCTAATAAAAAAGAAGAAGTTTATCGCTTAGAAGTTGCAAAAAAAGGTTTCGAGTTACTGAATCAAGGGGTCAAGTAAATTCCCTCTTCTAAATTGTGGTAGAGAGATGTCGCTATGGTCGAATAATGGGACATAAAGCAAAGTGTAATATAGGATCAATTGTTTTATTGCAATGGTAACATAAGGTAGTCGATAAGATAACTATTGAAGGGTCTTTAATGGAAGCCTATAGACATATAATTAAATACTTTTGTCATTTATGTTTTGTATTAAACGTTGTTGGCTACTAACAATAAATTTACTGCATGATATTGATTTTTTCATGTATAATTAATGAAAGCAGGTCGAAATAAGTATAAATTTGACTACTTAGTAGATATTTTAAACAATAATTTGAGAAAACTCATCATAAAGAGAAACATAGAGAGTCGACGCAGAAGAGGGAGGTCACCTATATACGATAGTCTGACCCATGTCCGGAAACTTGTACTTATGCAGTTCGCCGTATCACATTTCACCGTGAAATGTTGTATCGGAAATATATGGCTGTATATTAAAGACGGTCCAACCTCTTTGGGTCGTATAGTGACATAAAATTGATGTTTAAATAAAACACACCTATTGTCGGTTTATAGGAAGCCACTAGCGAAGAAATTTTGAAAATATCCGATATACTGGATTATTTGTTAGGTTGAATTAGGTTAGGTTTTCATTCTTGAATTCATGAATTTTGCCAAAATCAGCTATGACAATTGAATTAATGAATGTCCATATTGAATCTAATAAAATTAATTAATTAAAATAATCTCTTTTCGGTAAGAAAGCTCACGGCGAACTGTGCTACGGTGAAATGTTTTACGTACAATTTACATGTAAGCAGTCTGACCAAGTGAACGACGCTACGTGGAGAGACATATACTTATAGGAAATTTGAAAGAAGTGACGATCCTTGAGAGTGAGGATAGGAAAACGAACTTGTATTTCCGTCAATATAGGTATTGCTATTTTTTATGCATTCGTCGATCTATATCAGTTTCCTTTAGAATTACCATCTTCTTTTAGAGCGGGTATGTACAAATAGTTTAAATGAATTGCTAACAATTCATATACGAATGTTACTATTAATTATTATTATGTACATTCACAATACCTATGTATATAAATATTTGCGAATTTACAGAAATTGGGACAATACAAATTTTTAACGGCGAGTTTTGATTGTTGGATAAAAAATCCGAATTCTATCAATTTACTACAGTTTCAATAAAATTCAATGTCGTTTATAGTAAAACATCCCCTGCGGTCCATCCCCATAGAAATGCGACTTGCCATTGTCCTAACTCCGCACCTGGTCTAATCGGACAAAAAACTACCCCAAGTTTCCCTCAAGTGAGCAATAAAAGTTTTTGAAATATAAACCATAACTGCTACCAAATTTATATGGTGATTGTGTTGAAATTGCTTGAAGTGATATTAAACAGATTTTATTTTTGATAGAGTGACGAATAAAGGCAGCCTAGCTAGGGTCTGATTTGTTCACAGTTGAATTGTCAAGGGATGCCCTGGGCATTTTTGTGACCCTATGACCTTAAAATTCTGACCCCCTATCAAAATCATGCACACATTTTGTTACTGGATTATAAAATGTATCTTTTTACACGGACAATATAAAATAATAATACTTATGTGAAATACTAAAAATAAATTGATACTGAATATAAGTTGAATTATTAAGAATATTTATAAATATATATTATGTAAATTCTCATCATACATCCCCAGACACGATAAAATGGAGTAAGTCCACTATATCCTCCCCGAACCAAGGGTCCTGGAGTCGCCTCTAATAGTTCGAGCTGAAATCCGGCCACAGAATGAGTAAATAACCCCCACGGCCGAGCGTGTCAACATATAATGTCGTGGGTCCCGGTTCAATGTGTGTTTGGACCCAGAGTATAAACCTAATATGTTAAACAACTCCATTTTTGCTAAAAACAAAAAGAAATCTGTTAATACAACTTCCATTCCGTATAGGTCCTATTCTATATTATAATCATTTTAGGATCAAACATGGTGATGATGTGTGTACAATGGGTAAACAATGTGATGTCGACATCGTGATGAAAGAGGCGTTCAGTAGGACAGTGTACACATAGCAGTACAGTGTCCCAAATTTTGAGTGACACAGAGTACAGATGCGTCTTGAAAATGTCTGTAAGAACGTCGAGGAACTGAAATATGCCCTGGCATTGGGGAAGATGTGAGAGTAAAATTGTAAAGTTACCTATTTAACAGAATCGGAGAGAGGACTTGAACTTAGTCAGATAGGAAAAGGCAATATGGAAGATTCGATGAAATTCTAAATGAAAAAATAATAGGTAGTTTACATACATCTAAGTAGGTACCTACACAACGTTTTTAACCGTCATGGCTTCCTGCACTATCAGTAAAATCCAATATTCGAACCGGTATCCCGGTAGCCTCTGCAACGAGCCCGAAACGTCGAGTAAAGAAGGAAAAAGGGGAAAAAGGACACACGGCGGAAACCAAAAAATCTACTACGATACTTATCATTTATTTCGAAAAAAGTTATACATATTTATTAATCTTTTACGCCGTATTAAATTTTGTTTTTAAATCAAACAGTACAAAATTTTTAATATAAACCGTAGAACAGATAATTATTATACTTTCTAAAGATGGGAAGGCCGTAAATTTTTAGAATATTATGTAAATGCGACTTGACCGCAAGTGGTTTCAAGGTATGTGTTATATTCAGGATCGGGCCAAAGGTGGCAAAGGGTCGCCCGGCGCGTGGCAGAAAAGCTTCTTGCTCCTAAACACGCATTCCAAACGAACTACCTTTGACTATACAAGGCGTCCGATCACAGAGAATGTAAGATTTCTCTTCATGATCAAAGTTTATAAGCAGGTAATATCGTTTGTGAATACGTTTTGTATTGAGGAGTTGAGTTGTGTTTTTTGATTTATTTCAAATAGTCTCGGAGTGATTAAACGTTTAGGGCAGGTATGAAATTGACCCACCGTTCGATTGATTTACTGTTTTCAAATGATTTATTGTCAAAACTGATTGATTATTTTAAAATAAAAAGAATTGGTTGTAATTGAGCTATGAGGTGGAATAATATTAATTGTATTTTTTGGAAATTAGTTTAGTACCTATTAACTTCTCTCAATTATGGAGTACTAATCTAAATTACATACATAATATATTATGTAAATGTAGCTTGTATTGGTAAATTAAAATAAACTTAAGAAAATATTCTCTTGTAGGTAGCCTAAATAATATATGTATGCAAGATAATCTTGTAAAACTACTAACTGATAGTTTATTCAGGCGCGCACAAAAGGGGGTTCGAATCTGGACACCCCCCCCCCCCCACTAACGACAAAACATCTAAATATTTAAGCGAATGGAATAATACCTACTCCTTCTTCGTCACCAGAACCTCATGACTGAGGATCGTGATGCGAATGATTTGGCTGTCGAACAGTCATCTCAAGCCCCACTCCTCTCGGCATTATACGACACGCAAGGCCTGCGACACTCATGAATTGGTGCAATTATCAAGAATATTACAGCAAACATTTAATAGTCTGGCTTGATATGTCTAAAAGATAAGACAGCGTGGATGACACAAATGGATAAGTACTCACAATTCTAACAATTATAACCATTAAGCCACGCGCATTATGGATGCGACAGATCTCAATAATTCATCGTTCTGCAGGCTAGGCAGTTCGGCGTGTCTGGGTATGGGGTGTGTACCCGAAAACACGCGGGGTAAATGTGAAAGTAAGTAGAATCTGCGAGATTTTTTTAAAACCTTGCCCTCTCCCTTAGTTCATCTCGCTCGGGCTGTAATAAATTACCCCATAGCTACATATTTACTAACAAACTAAAAATAAAAGGGAAAATGAGAGGGAAATGTTTAATATAGTATTGAGATTAATAAACAACCAGTAAATGCATACAAAAATTTAATTAAGTCAAGATCTGTAAGTTATTACAAGCATTTAGAAGTAGTTAATTATTATTTTCGTCACAGATTAAGTTATTTGGACATGTTTTGATACAAGTTAATTGGTTGACTTTGGTTACTTGTTCCTACGGCGAAAGCTCCAATCCAACACTAATTCATAAGAGGCTACTGTTGCTAGCGTTTTTTTCCTCAAAGAAAAAAGAAAATACAATTAAAACTTAGTGCCTAATTTATGGCGCAGTGTCGACTACAAGCTATAAAAGTCGGCAGTCATATTTCCTCGCGTCGGATTTACAACGCGAACTGAAAGCGGATGCATAATACAATATGTACAGATTTACTTCTTAATTGATGACTTCACCAAATGGAGGATTACCAGACCAACACTCTGTTCAATGAGTAGTCTTTGAAAAGATGCTATTAAATAAAATAATAAATTTACTGCTTAGTTGTTGAAAAATATCAATTCCATCTTTCGTTATCGTGATGCTGAATCCACTACCATTAAAAGTCCCATGAATTCACGTATAGTCTCTGATGATGGAATTTAAGAGATTTCACGAGTCTTGCATTGAATCAGTTAACATATTGATACTATGGCTATCAGTGGCGAATGACTCCATAGGTACTGCCTATCTTCTTAAGAAAAATAACTTTTAATTGCATATTGACGTAATTTAATTTGCTAACGACATTCTGTCGTATACCTATGTAGGAATGCATTATACAAATTACAGAATAATCTGCAAAGGTTTAAAAAAAAATATACCACAGCGCGGTATCTGCCTTAACGTAATATATAAATGTCGGATTATTCGTCAAGGAATTGTGATATTTTTTCGTATGGACTTTACGTCACGTGAACTCAGTCAACTTCGCACTTTTTTGCACTTTTTACTACACTGATACAACTCTTGCTCGATTACCTGACATAAAATTCTATCAAATGATATACATTTGTATTTATATAAATATAGTAATAAATAAATAAATAGATAATATATTAAGTATGTAAAAAACCTATTTTTAGAATATATTACATCATTTTAATCCTAGAGTCGGAGTGCAAAGTTATGAAGCATATAGTCTACCTGACAAGACAAGTGTGCTCTTTTTCTCAGAATTCCACAGCCTACATCTTTCCAAAAGTCACCCTTTGCCACTGATGGCAATACTAATACTATTAATAATAATAATAATATTTGACCAATATTTATAGCACAGACAAAAATGACGCAACCGATTCGTTAGAAAATTTAAAAGAGGGCCCCCAAACCGGTCATAAAATGATTTATTTTAATAATATCGATTTAGATTTCACAGAACATACACTCAACTATCATTCAACAATAGAAAAATTAACGAATATTATATACCTAAATAAATTATTGCAGATTTCGTGGACGTGATTTTTTTTCTAGAGAAATATGTTTACGCAAGTAAATTTAATTAAACGCGACTAAATCATGTTTGTATAAAATATACAAAATACATCGTCAAAATGCATTAATTTAGAAAGTTACACTTGGATTATTGTAAATCGTAGTAACAAAATTTAACCAACAAAGTTTTGACGTGCCTACTGCCCGAATTGTCTATTTATCCAGTGGACTTCTCGATAGTTGAATCCCATTAGAATCTTCAAAACTTCTTCAATTAATAGTGCAAGAATTACAATTCATCGTAGGTATGTACATGTACAATACCTTATAATGTTCTACCACAAGATTTTTTGAAAAATATGAGTGAGTTTTAAAAATAAATAGTTACCTATAATTAGTCAATATTGTGGAATTTTTTTTATAAACCCGGCTTATAAAAACCCTTTGCATATTCCGTTCCAAGTTAAACCAGTTGTAGCAGTTTAATTCCATTTTTGTCGGTGGCATATTTAATTAACAGTTTTTTTCATGGCCAGTTGGCAACAGCTCACAGCTTTATAGCTAAAGGGTAGGAAATAAAAGAATAAATAAAAGAAAGGCAAGTGACCTACCTTCCGGCGAATAATGCGCTGTGATTTTAATTAAGTAAGCAGCGCTCACGAGGTGTCACCAGATTTTCAAAGGGGTTGATTTTACCCCATACGCTAGCACTGTATTAATGCCTCGAGAGTCTTGATACTGGTTATGAAAATCTTGGAAGGAAAATAATTAATAATGAGGTTTCAACGAGTTTATTATGTACTTTGTCGTTTTGGCTGTACATAATATAAGTACTTATGTACATATAATAACAGTAAATAAACCGCTTCAAGCTTTAATAAGAGAAAAAAGTCACGAATAACATACAATACTGATTAAATGATTAGGTAGTGTTGTACATTAAATACTTAGATATATAATAAAAGTTTAAACCATGAGTGTTACGCATCGTTCATCTAGGGTCAATGATATACAATAATTCTAGCACAATAGGTATTTTAATGGAATACTAACTCCACGAAACTACTCTATATGAGAGCAAATCTTTTTTTGTGGTGTGAGATTTTCTATTTATTGAAAAATAAAATTGGTAATTTAAAATTTTGGTTTTATTATTACATAAAAGTGGACTAATATATTATATACTTATCTGTTAATCATATTTAAAAAAAATCTATGTTAATAACGTTTAACTTGCCCACTTCAGACGTAATATTGTTAGATACCTAGTTAGTTAATTCATAGATCTATGACGAAATAAAAAGATAACAATTTTATCATAAGTCGACAGAGAAAATACATTTAAAAATATCTGATAGTAGGTACCTACCCAAATTATTCTGCAGAACCTATAATACCATCACATGCCTACAAGTAGATATAATTATTTTAATATCATTACATAAATGCTGCTGTACTGTATTTAATTTATTTACAAGTAACATGTTTAGATTGTCCACTCCCCATGTAATTTTATTAGATAAGCATTAGTTCTAAGCTTGGAAAAAACTGAATGAAAATTCATCATAAGTAGATAAAAAAATATTTAGAAAATTCTCAGGGCACTCAAGTTTGCATAATGATTCGCTCAACTTATTTATTGCATATAAAAAAAAACGGTATTTTAAATAAATACTAACAAAATTATAACAATTAGTCAAGTACCACCTACTTTTATTGATTCGCTACCATAATATAATTATTAAGTATGCCGAATAATACTTATGCTAATATAAACGCAAACATCAAAACGACATTCAAAACAAACAAAAAAATAAAATTGTTTTCCTTTTTTTTTGCAAATTGTATTATTTTCAACAAAACATTTAAACACGCTGTAAAATAGTTTGCTTTCAAAACGAAGTAAGTGTAAATGTCTCTTTTGTCGTATAATTGGCTATAATTCATATAACAAAAGGCACTATTTAAATCGCGTGTCTTTGAAAATATTACTTGTAGTAATGAGGAATAAAATGTGTTTTTGCTTGACTAAAATGTTGCGTTATAAGTCATATTTGAATAATGTAAGGACAGTTTGAGGTATTATTGTCGCAGGTGACCCGCATGCTCATAATATTTACACGTGCGTAGATCATCACATGCTTTTTTGCCTCAAGAAAAAAAGTCGTATTTAAAACAACATTGAATTAAAGAAACTAGTTTATCACACAATAATACTTAAAGACTATTTTTCTCTACAGTTACAGTACGTAAATCGTTTTAAGGAAATATATATGGGAAATAGACGAGTTTTCTAAAACTTTAGTTACTTTAGTAGATACTTACTTAACGCTGTTTAGAGTTTATTTTTCTATTTTGACTAATAAACGTTTTAAAAACAAACATCTAATACTTAGTACAAATCAAGAAACTTTTGCCGATCGACAAAATAAATGCATCTGCATAATAAAATTATTTGTTTGAAACTAAGCGCGTGCATATGTTTTTCATCAGTAGTGGAATAAAAAAAGATCATTATATTTTGTATTAAAGCATTTCAAATGTATTTCTATCAATGTTTGTAAATTGTTTTTATACAAAGTTTATTTTTATATGGTCATAATATTATGTAGTCTTACTTTGCATACTGATAGTTATTCGGGATTAGAATAATAATGTACTTTAATATATTTTATTTACGTGGAGCTCACGCTGGTATTTCTCATGAACCAGCGCCTAGCTAGACCGACTGGAGTCTGGACCTTTGAAGTCTTATAGAATAGGACAACTGGGCGCCAGGACAATCGGGCGCCGCACTGTCGAATAAAATAAATAGTCGTTTGTTACGATTTCATACATAAAGTAGACGAGGATTTTTATATTTTTATAATCAGTTTCTATCTAGGTACTACTTAGTGGTTTTAAGTCATTTTGCTTTTAACATAATGTTTTTATTGCGGATTGAGAATTATCATGCATGAGGCTTATAAAAAAATAAAATAAATCATATGCACAATTTATTAAGTCATCAATTCAATACAATTTCAGTTGGAAACATTATTATTTATCATTAGGGCAAAGCACATCAACTTTTTACAGTGATTTTATCAAACTTAAAACTTAACCAAAGTGAACCACAGTTACTTTATGGTTCATGATAGTATATGTACTAGATGGTTAGTTAGTTGTAAAATAATGAACCTATGATTGTTTAATTTAAAAAAAATCCTTTGAAGTTTTTGCAACTCATTTGTGTGCGGGAGTGACTAACTGGACTCTAGTTAGGTATGTGTACAACAACTAGACTCTAGATTATTAGTGTTATATTTTTTATTTCCTATTATATTGCTATGGTAAGGACGCGAGATATGATGGATAATGTAAGCTTTTCTACTAAGGTATTATTAATTGGTGTGGTGGAGCAAAAATATTTCCAGATAGGTAGACTAACAAATCTATCATTGAAAATTAATACTGCCGACTTGGTGTAATTTGAATTTAAATTCTAATTGATTTAAGTTTTGTACTAATCCATTTGATACATTTTTTGCGATCCGGGTTTCGCGTTTGGACATTTTTAGGCACTATGCCCTACCTGTCAAATACATACTGATCGTAATTTTAATACAATAAAATAATTTATAAAACGTTAAACTCATTTGCTGCTGACTAGATAATGATTTTTTAATTACCACCTTTAAAATGCACGTTAATTACATCGATCGGCTGCCTGGTCATTACGCGCCAGGTGCGTCTTCAGCATCCAAAGTACTACTAAGTAAACGATCAATTATAAAAAATATTTTTGAATATTTTGAATATTTCAAGTATTTGTAAAAACTAGTCAATACCATAGATACAATTAATACATTTAAGTAGGAAGTAAGAGTATTAAAATGTCATATCTCGTAAAAAATGGAACTAGGTGTTGAGAAATTAATAAATTAGCTAATGAAAAATGTCACTAAATAAATCTACCCACAAAATAATAATAAAAAAAACTATTTGAAAATAGAATCCATAATCGGCAAATTGAAAGCATCAATTGCGTCACCATAATGTCAGGTTGAAGGAATATCTATCTACCTACCTCAGTTAAACATACGTACATATTTATAGGCTAAACTAAAGAATTAGGTAACTGTATTCGTTGTCATTGTGTGTATTTTTCATTAACAAGTGCTTGAAAATTTAGAAAGATGAAACCCGGGTCGCAAAAAATACCCAAGTGGAATAGTACAAAATTTAATTCAAATATATAGGTACAATTTATTATTGAAATGCTGATAGGACATGTTAGACTCGGAATAAAATTAACTTAATTAATATTTAGTTATACTACTTCAGTTGACTTATATTGTATATTATTTATCGTAGGAATATACCTATATATGGATATCTACATTGAAGCGTTCACTGCAAGACCGGTGGATGTCCAAGTAATTTTGAGATATCTGCATTTAAAGGTTTAAAACGGTTACAAAAATACAGGTGTCGAGAAATAAATGAATGTATTTTTAATTTTGAAGTACACATATAAGAGTATTATTGCCAATAGTACCTACCTAGTTGATATTGAACAAAAATGTTCTATACACTGCAACAATGATGATTGTCCACACTGACGCCCATTCAAGAACGATGATTGTCCATTTTAACTCTGTCTATTCATCTGCATCTCTTAAATTTCTAGCATGAGAAAGATCATCATAATATTTCTTTGTTTCAGCCCGGAAAAAATTCTTCAGGAACTGCAGCTCATTGTATTTTGCAGTCGATATCGGTAGTCTGTTGTTGTATGCTGGACCGGGTAGTTGGAATTCACCTGCATTTAACCTAACCTAACCTCAAAGGTGTCGACAGTTTGATACGTTGATAACATTGACAGCTGAAATGACAAGTAAACTTTTTCTATGGAACATTCAGTGTTATTGATATGTAGACACGTGACTCTTAACATTCTAACCGTGTGTCGATTTTTGAAGAAGTCATTTTTCTCAAGACTGTGAGTGATATTGGCTAGTAAAAAAATCCAGAAAGTTGCTCTATGAACTAGGCTATCGAATGGCATACAAAACTAAAAAAAATATTTTGTGACATTCAACGGTCTCGCAGTGGACCCTTCTACACACGCGATTTATGTACAATTTATAAATTTATCACCTGTTTGCGGAGCACATTTTCTTAGGAGTTAGGATGCATAGGAGAACCATTTTGGAAGAGTGCAGGAAATGCAGCCACCAATAAATGAATGCCGATGAACCCGAGCCGGATAGACAAACAAAGTTTGAAAAATCAAATTGGGAATAGGTCATCAAGATCGGAGAATCACAGTATCTACAATATTGGTGGGAGAAGAGAGGGATCCTGGAAATGGTCATGACCAGCACCGGATTGTAGAGCTGATGATGAATACAACAATTATTATAAATACACAAAGAAACTATTTGACACAGTTAGGTTAGGTTAGGTTCATATTTTTAATTATGTACTTTTATTACCTACCTACTAAGTATATAATTTTTGACTATTCGTTTATCAAAAATTTAAAAATAATTTTGCGATGTTCGATCTAAGACGATACATCAGTGAAACGGCAAATAATTTTCTACTATATGCGCGACGAAATTTTGGATTCGCTGGCATTCGGAGAGAAAACTTCGAGCTGGGGACACGTCAATTTTTTCGTGATGGCAACGGGGGGTATTAATTCTTAGAAAGATGATTAAAGCGTTTCCCATTTACTTGAAAAAGAAAACATGTCAATGAATATATTATTATTGTTACTAATAGAACAGAACATTAAATGGACGCATGTTGGATTTATAAGACAAATTATATTTCGTTTTGCGATTGCATGCGTCATTTGCACCCGCGACCCGCAATCCGCGCATCGCCTAGCCACGATCTTTTTAGACCGTGCCTCAACTGAGGTATAGCCTTAATATTTTGTTAATATAAAATATTTCAGATAGATTTTCAAACTGGATTCAACAGAGTATTCTTATATCGTTTCTTATGTTTTTTTAGTTTCATAGTTCGAGGATTCCCGGTGTTGCTAACAACGATACCCGTATGTTGAGACACGCGACTTTATGGTGAAATATTACGGCAGGAACTGATATCGTTGGCTATTTAACGTATACATTCAGTAAACTAAGCGATAAACTACCGCAGAGCGTTAACACAGTTTTATGTATGTACGTACTGCCGACAAAACTGTCGCTTTCCGCGTTCAAACCCGTTTTGAATTATTATACCTGCTTATTGACTTACTGATAGAAATTAAATATTTTTACAACGCCATTTTGACTCTGGCGTGGTGACATTTTTTATGGATATCTTCTTGTGGAATGCTCATTGAAACTAGCGGATTTACTCATCATATTACTAACAAATAAGCATTTGCCTACTACCTAAGTGCTTGGATACGTTAGACCAGGGGTCGGCAAACTCTTGGACCAAAAGAGCCAAATATGAGTATTACAATGGTTAAAAAAATTTTCGAGAGCCATACATAAATTTTTATAAATATGATTAATTTCAGTGAATGTTATTGTTTATTATTAAGTGAAGAAGATTTTTCTAATAAAACTAACGCAAATATAAGTTTTTTTATTGTTGAAATTATAAATATATTTTTTACAGAAAATGAGTTACATACAATTTTCACGCATTCCTTAAAACTAATGTGAACAATGACCTTCCTTGCATTTCTTTGGAGAGTGTCTGTATGTTTGTATGTAACTTCTTCTCTAGCTGCTTCTGGCTTCTCTAAATGCTATTTATATTATTCATGTTTGAAAATGATTGTTCACATACATATTATTATGTAGACTCGAATATGAGTTCGGAAAGCTATACCATGTATTAAAAATCGTAGTATCTACCTTATTATGTAGATCTTTTGGAGCGCTCCGCTGAGTTGTGAAATTAAATTGAATTTTTCTCTCTCCAAATTCTTAATTTTGGTGGCAAGACGTACAAATTTGGAACTACATAACTTTTTGCTTAAATTTAATTTGTCGACTTTTGTAATGGGCGCATTTAAAACGACAACAATTATACCTTTTCTGTAAAAAATGTGAATTGGGAATTTGGCAAAGAGCCGCACGCTAATACCCAAAGAGCCGCATGTGGCTCGTGAGCCGCGGTTTGCCGACCCCTGCGTTAGACGCCTGTTTAAAAAAAAAACGATAAGTCCACATTAGTTAGTTTTCAAATTTGTTCAAATTCACTTTTTGGCAATGTGAAAAATAGCGATATTTTCATTTCTCCTTTCAAAAACATTTATATTCATTAACAATGATTATAATTACCTCCTGAAATGATATAATTATAATGTCAAATACGGAAATATTCTATGGGTAATTCCATACAATATAATAATATCTATAATGATTTGTAAAAGCACACGAAAAAATTCTGAAAAACTGAATTACGGTTTAAAAAGAAAATAGATAGAAACCTGTTCCTTATCGAAAGTATCTATTGAATTGTAATGTTATCGTTTTTTGATAATTAATGCTTCATATTAAAGATTGCGACGTAAACCATAGACAATAATAATTACAAGATAAAAAGATTTTTTTATATACTTACAACGTTTTTAAATTTTCTGTTGAATCATATAAACTTGACTAGACTAGCTTAAACGATCAAAAAAATTTGTACTTGATAGGAATAATACTGAAATGTCATTTTGACATTTCACAATATTGATTTCCATAGTAACGCTCGTATATATTAATAATTTAGTTGCTAGGACCCCAGACCCCTAGCAACCAATAATAGTGGATTGCATTACGGATTTCTTCCGAAATAACTTTTCATACAAAACAGAATTAACTGAAAATGAATTTAATTCTACTAGAAGATGGCTAAAAGTATTAAAAAAAATGCATTGGCATCGTGTTCTGATATATTCTAAAAGTTTTAAATGTCTAGCTAGTCGGGAAGTTAGTTAAAAATCGATTGCAAGATTTGTACCGGATAAACAACCACCGGACAAATAAGAATACGACCTAATAAAAATGTTGTAATGTAATAAAAATGTATAAGGTTGGAAGAATTTCTGAAGAAATTGACACTAAATCAAAGCTACGATGGAGTGCATTTAGATGTCTGAATAGAGTATGCAAAGGTGGCTGACCATCGCTGATGTTTAACGTGTTTAACTAATCTGTTTTTTTTAGTACCTACCTACTAACTCTAATATAACTCGATTTCAAAAGAGGTTAAAGTGACGAAAACTAATAGCAAGTCAGCGTGGTATCGAGAAATACGTGTTGGGTATAACACGCAAGGATAGAAGAATAAATAATTTGTTGAAAGCTGCAAAAAAAACTAAGAAAAAAGTCTTCAGTCTGATGCTGACGGCAATATTTTCCATGTGCAGCCCAGAAAAGTCAAAAAACCGGTAGTATTTTATTTATCACTTCACCACTGTTTAAGGGCACCGTGAAACGAAAAGTTTGAAAGTCCCTGGCTTACGTTATATTATATTATTATATCTACTAGTAATACCGGTGACTGGCACTTGGATGCAAAAACTTTGACAGGTAATATCTACATATAGGATAGATACCAGGCGTTGCAAAAAAGTCAATACATCAGGGGTCCTCTTATAACCCTTTCACAGTTACGTCAGTTCTTGTACCTATGTAGGTATAATTTAGGAAAAAAATCCTACCAATCATATGTAATATTCACTTCTGATGATAATAATATGTTAACATTATTAAGCAGTAGGTATGAGCATATAATTGTCTTAACATTCCAATGGGGATTATTTATTTATAATATATAATATAAGGCAGCTAAATAAAGCGTCCTGTTGAAAAAATGGTGGCGCATGCCATTATCCCCTGTAAGCGTTCTACTAATATTATAATATATTGTGTATAGGTATACAATATACATATATGACTGTATCAAGTGTCGTTAATGGGTGAATTTAAATATTAAATAATAAAATAACAACGCCAAAGTATCATGGAAATCAAACTCAGCGATCGTCAAACATTATATCGTGAGCACAGTGAGTATCATCAGGCGAATAAAGAATCATGTCGATCACGTTGAATTTGTTGACTCCTTACGTCGGGGTCACTACTTTCGAAGTAGAGAGGTGAGAAATCGTAGATGTATGTATGTTGAGAGGGAAGTTTATTTGTCGGTACAAGGATACTATAATACTTTAATAAAGACAACGTGAGATTATAATCGCGGGTAATTATGTACCTACTGGTGAGATCAATGTGATCAAGATATTAATTATATTAATGAACCGAGAGACTCGATTCGAGTGGAATGACGTTGACTATGTCGAGTGAAGAACTCATGGCAGTAGTAGTGCGTCTCGTAACGGAGTCGATGAGTTGAATGAGGATTCCTGCAGTGTCCTTCAAATTTATACAAATGCAGAACATATAATATTATAAGAGATATTGTCGCAACTACCAATCATAACAAACCCTGCTGATCTAGTTATGATTGAAGAAACGCTGACGAATATTATCGCTGTATTGTTTTTTTTTTACAACAAAACATACATATTAAAGCATGCCACTCATTTAATGCTGAGTGGTATGATTGCTACATAATTAAATAGTTTTTAGCAACCAAGGTTTTGAATTTTGGCATATACAGGCAATGTACATATTTATGTACATTGCCTGTACCTATATGCCAACAAAATATACACATTTTAGTGCCTAAATGCTATAGTATATACCTATTAAATTGACAGTACATATCGTATGATAATAACGATAGGTACCTACTCGTGTTATTTATACTTTTCTTGTCATACCTACCTACTGTGAATTTCGTGAACTTATAATTTGTAATATTTGTTTGTGAAGGTAAAAAAAATTAAAATAGAAATTTGAATTAAAGTCTAGCAGGTATTCATTTACTGGTTTACACCATTCAGTTAAAAGATCATCGCTGCAATATATTTCTTCTAAATTTGGTCAATTTGTCAATTGATCAATTGTATGGCAACATTTTTGTTCTGCAGTTAGATAGCAAAACCCACATTAGTGAATTTGTCAATTGATCAATTGTATGGCAACATTTTTGTTCTGCAGTTAGATAGCAAAGCATAGTTGGCAGTGCCCGTACCTGAAGTCGTGGGTAGAGGAACTATCAGGTGTCTTGCAAAAATTACACGTGTTAGATTTGCAATGTGTGTGTTGATCCACTGGGTTTAGTTACGGTTAGGCGAATGGCTGAAAACCATTTGCCATAGAAAGTACGTTAGTATTTAATAATATTAAGTATATTTACTATAATCTAAACTGCAGTTACGAATACATCTATTAACTAAACTAGATAAGGTACCTACTTAGTAGACACATAATACCTATAATGTGGACTTACTTCAGAGGAAAATAATAATATAGAGAGTGGCTCGGCAAAATGAAGCCGTGTTTCTTGCGTAGGTATAACGCACATTAGAACCTCAATTTTATTATTATTAACTTAACTATGAAACGTTATGTTATACCATCATGTTGCTTCTCAGTACGGCTACCAAATTTAAACACAACGTAGTTATCGATATTTTCTACTAAATTAACTATAACTTTATATTTAACACAAAAACAATAAATTTCAACAACACGTGTTCGCAGTTTTTAAATGAATGAACTCATTCAAATCAATATTTACCGGCGATGTTGACGAAAAAATTTAATTCAGCCGTATAGATTCTATCTTACTCTTCCGCATATTGCGGAGATATAAGCGTGCCGAATGCTTTCTCATTCGCACCATGGTGCGTTTATGTGCAGGCCTTGGGACTTGGCAGTAATAATAATAACCTTCATTTTATAGATGCATATATGCTCCGTTTAGTAGTGAATATGGTAATTAGTTTACTTTTTACTTAAATAGGAAAATGTTAAAAATCAAAATCGGCGATCGCCAATCATCGGCTCAGGAGCGGGTGGTTCCAGGCGAACAGCCCCGCCAAAAAGATGCCGGAGGAGGCCATCTTGCCCCGGCCTCCCCCCGCCCTGCTAATCGCGCACACACATCCACTCTCTCGCGGATGGAGACGTGACCGGGATACGAATCGGCGGCCAGATGTATCCGCCACCGCCATTACGCCTCCTCCTCCGGCTTGCACCACCTACCCCGATTCCCATCTTACCCATGCTGCCCTGCTACCGACCGGCGCAATCAATATTGATCGGCAGCACATTTTCTGCCGACTACGTCCATGTGTTCGTATTTTTTTTACCAGCTCCTCATCATCAGCCGCCGTAATTCCGACGATGAAAAACGAAACGTCATATATTTCATACTGAGTGACATAGTCGACATACATGCAACTAATTAGGTATTACATGGTGTTTCTGATTAATGTAAAATTATTACTCAGAGTGAACTCTTTGGGCTAGAACACCCTTATCTCGTCCACTGAGTAGCAGGTTTGAATCCTGCAGGCTGGGTCTAATACACGATACTTTTCAATCAAAATTTACCTATGTTTGGATCCAATTATTGGTATACTCATACCTAATACTTTTTTTTTGGTCATGTCCGATCCTAAAAAAATCATAAATTATGGGCCTCCACAGGGTGGAAACTGGCATTAACAGATTTTTGTTTTTACGAGAAATGAATGTTAGCCACTTGCTTTCTCCCCCTTTTTTCTCTTTATAACACTACAAGCCAAGAGGCCTAATGACAGTAGCGTAGTGAACATTAGCATATTTTGAGAAAATTACATAAATATATTGTGACCTCACCGGGTCGAACCCGGAACTACCGGATGAAAGGCCCTTACGCACTGCACCACATATTAGGTTAATACTTTGACTCCAAACATAAACTGGAAAACAATAGGTATGTGTATTTGCCAAACCCAGGTTTTAAACCTGGAACACACATTTCATAAGCCGCTCGGTCATCGTGGAATTTCTTGAAATTCTTGGAAAGCATTTATATTTATATACAAGCAGGAACACATTAATATTTTTATAAAAATCGATGTTTTTGAAAATAAATATAAAAAATATTAGGTAAAACGATGAATTAGTCAAAAATCGTTAAAAAATTGAAAACTTAATAAACTAAATTTTAATAATAAATATGACCATAAAATATAATGTATAATTAGATGGGACCCTACAACAAATTCACATTAAATTTTATTTTTCACAATTGTAAGTTTATCTTTGACATAAAAAAAAATTGTAAATTATCAAAAAAAATGTCTCAAATTGCAAGCTTCGTATTTTTCCGCTAGGTGCCTCTGCTGGTATTCTGCTGGTATAAGCATCGCCCTTAAATCTTGATTATACTTGGTCAATAAGTCTGGGTTTTTTATATGATAAGAAATAGCATTAAATTGCCATATTTGTGTGCTATTGTTCACACAATGCTCGCGAGAACAACAAAAAGTTTTTCCACATAATGTATTTTGGGCAATTTTTATTCGTTTTTTTGTCGCTTCCTTTACCAACAACGGCTTGGTAAAGCAGCCAACTTGTAGAAACCATTTCCATTGTATGATAATCACACTCTTTGTGTCAAAAGTCACCGAACTGTTTTTATAGTTACTAGACCTCACGTATATTGTCCACCTTGACTTAATAGTTAAACCAAGGCGGTTCGAAATTGTATAACGTGTCTACCTACTACTTACTGTTAAATTTACTAGAAATAATATAAGTACTTGATTATTAAATAGCGATCATTGTTATCTATCAGTGCAAAAAGTAGTATCTAGTTTCAAGATTTTAGATCATAAAAGCTTCATCTTATCTGAAACTCACACAGTATTTTGAGATATTTTTTACATGCCAATTAACGTGTAACGAATGAAACATTTTTTTTTTTAATATAAATATATTTCTGTGAATAGTAACTCAATATTTTGTTGTTTAGTTGTCAAATGTTTGAAGGTTTTTGGAAAACCATATTAAATGATATATAATTTTTTTTATTCGTTGAATAAAAAAATAGTTTATTAAATTATTAGCAAGTTCAACTAAGTTACAACAAAAAATCTTGGAGTGATCCGCAACGTCGGTTAATAATTATTAAATTAATCAATACCTACTTTGTTTGGCTTAAAATACAAAATCCGATTGCCAATAGTATCTGAATTTGGAAAGCGCTTCAAGGAGTAAAAATCATTAGTCAAAATTTGTCGCAATTAGATAGAACGCCTATAGCATTGTGGTCGATGTGCGTGGGCGCGAATCCAGAGAGACGCAGGATCGATTCCTGCTGGGTGATTTTTTCTTCTCAAATGGTTATATATTTTCTGTGTTTTCAAAATTATGTCCGTCGTAATATTAAAGAAATAAAAAAGGTACATGATTTGTATGCTTTAAGTAAATATTTTATAACTATTAGTATGTAGTTTATTATTCTGTTTTAAATTAAATTAAATTAAAATTAGATCGCTTATTAATAATTTCCAGCCCTAGTGTTTTCAATCACACTCTTGGTAATGGATTTTGTGACGAAATCGAAACGCACAGTGGGTATGTGAAGGTACTTATAAATAGGTATGGGCTGCACGAATTTTCGTTCAGTTCTCATTTTGTTTATACAGTTATTACTAGAGGTTGTGATCGAGAAATCTCATCTAAAGAATTCTCATTTGTCGAGAAATCATCAATTAGATTCATAATAAATCAATAAATTATCACTAGGCTAAGCTGCCGCCCACGACCAAAATTTAAAAAAATAGCTGAATGGAAATTCTAAAGAAAATTTGACTCGGACCTGAATTTCTGAATGGAATTTCTTAAATTTCTAGGTTAAAAGGTTTTTCAGCCAGAAGTGCTTAAAAAAGGTTTTTATTTTCAATATGAATTATTTTCCGGTTATTTTTTTTGTGTTTGGTCAAGAAAAAGTAATTTCGTCATAATTTTTGTAATAATTTCTCGATAATCTCGAGAATTCTCGAGAAAAAATAAGAACAATCTCGTATTCTTGTGTAATTAAATTCTTGATTTCGAGGATTCTCAAAATTCGAGAAAAATGAAAAACATCGAGAAATCACAAGCTGTAGTTATTATCTCCTTGTAAAGTGGCGTTGATAAAAACTACTAAAGTACTCGTATGTACATATCTGTGAAACACTTGAAAAACATAACTACCTACTGGAAAAAGTTCTGGAAAAATGTTATTGCTATGAGAATGCTACTCCAAAATAAAGTTAAACATGATATTTATGGGTTTAAGATTGACATTTTTATTATTTCGTTATGAAGTAAACTTTTAGGCAGGGTAGTTAGTGAAAAATATATGAAGACACCAATAATATTCTGTTTTCAATAATAATTATCATCGCCCATGTTATTAAATTAAAATCGTTCTAATTATAAATAACGTCTTTTGACGTAGCACTGTCGTAGAGGTGTTTGCAATAGAAATGAGATTGGTGTAGGGAGATTGTAGATTTGACGTTTGACATATAACAGTTTCTTAAACCTTTTTATCAAATGATAAGTTTTGTATATTTTCGTATGAGTTGCATCATTAATTTATGAAATAAATAGATACCAAGTACCTACATAATCTACCTATACGTCATGGTGTGATATTCAGTAATAAATTTACACCCATTAACGAATCCACAGTACCAGATAAAAGGCAGACGATATAATTTTGTTTGCTTTTATTTTGGGCCATGTCACTCCACATGAGGCGGTTCACATTGAGGTTAAGTTATCTGCTTGATATAACGACTACCATCACCGGTTATCATATGAGGCAAGCATTTTACAAGCCCTGACAACATTATCGGCAACCAGCTGATTCTGTTTGACACCTGGTTTTTCACTTATTCACACTTAAGACAATAGTCAGCCATTGTGTACCGGCTTAATTTGTCGGTCACTGTACGGAAGTGGTACAGTAAACAGTATATTTTGGGATATCTAACCTACGCTGGCTGGACTGGGCAAATATATACTTACAACGTTCACGAACAGTTGAATAATAGAAACAGTAGTTTGTAATGCACATATGGACAATGAAAATATAATATATTAAGTAGATATATGTACTTGTAAACAGTGTTGGTTTTCACGAAGAAAATGAGGCGATTGCTTCATCAAAAAATACTAGAACCTTACAAATATGCATATCTTTCTAAAACATCAAAGTTTAAAAAATGCCTGTTCATGTCACAAGACATCAAATTTTCTAAGGAGGTCTCCAAACCTGTCATAAACTTGAGGCTCCATGTACCCTAAACCGTCAGTGTATATAAAAATAAATAAAAATACTACAAAATCTAAGAAGCGACAATCGCTGGAAAATGATATAGTAATGCAGTTGCACATACGTCCTACGAGGTAGGAAACGTGCAAAAGTGAAGCATTGCTGGGTCGACGTAAAAGTTATGTTACCCAGTTATGACCAAGAGTAATGGAATCAACTTGAAAAGGCCTACATCCAGCAGTGTATTGATAAAGATTCTAGTTTAAAAAAAACTCATCTTTTTTCAAACATCTGTTAGTGATTTTGACAACCAATTTCAATTAACATACATAATATAAGTTTACAAAGGCATTATAAAAAAACATAATATATTAGTGTATTTGCCAAATATGAATTTGTATTGTTATATTTCATAATGGACTGTAATTGGGGTGGTTACACAGGGATTCAATCCAGGCACTAATCTTTGATATCGAGATGGCTGGAGGTATTTCCGTGTTCACGCACTCACACTACTGCTAAACGGATGGTTCAGAATATCACTCTCACGGTTTCACTAGTGTTTTGAGAGATGATGAGAGACGTGACGTTTGCTCAAACCATATCAGATTTAGCGCAATGAAGGTCGAACAGATAGGTGAGTCACTCTGTGGTTAACGCGGCATCGGCCATATTGTGTCAGATCACGACGCGATAGAGGTCGAAAGGATACTCGATGGTTGAATCACCCTGTACGTATAGCGGTTTACGGTCAATTCTTAATTGCCCGTATTGATGGCTTTAGGTGTTGAATCGACGGAGTTCATGATCATTATTAACATGCTTGGTCTTACAGTGCTTGGATGGTGACAATAATAATTATGATTTATGTAGGTAAGGGATATTGGATCGGTTTAACTTAACTTAACTTAACGGGCATGACTAAACGTTATTTTTGTTTATAAAACATAATTCCGATACCTACTTTATCGTTTCTTAGAAAATAATACGTATGTGTTCCAAAAACCTTCCCAATAATATAAAATATTTTATATTTAATTTTCAGTCATGTAAAATTATATCTACCTACGTAAAACCCCAATGTCAACTGGATACTACTGTAAATAGATCTGATTTGTTATTTCACAAAAAAGTGCCAGATACACAACGTAAGGTAGGTCAAATATTTGAAAAGGGATACAACACACCTGTTTGGCAAACGTTTAGTTTGTTAACAATGTTTGATATTGATTAACACTATTATAAAAATCAAGGAATATCTCCAACGAAGTTATTTTCTCTACTTTGTATTCTTTCTTGCCATACTAACAATTATTTCCAAGCTTATTAAATACGTGTTGGTAAAATAACTATACCTATTTTTAAGAGGATCCTGTATCTATATAGTTATCCAGTTTGAATAATTTCATGTTATACCTATATACTCGAATTTTATGGCACGTTAATGATGCGGATTGTGTAATGTTTTTTTTTTTAATTTCCTTTGATTGAAGTCTTGACCTGACGTGTAGGTATATATCAGTAGCGAAGGGTGGATGTAGGCTGTTAAGATCCGACATAAATAGTGCACACTAAACTTTGTTAGTCAATTTACAGATAGTGTTGGTTCATTTTTTTTTTAATTCATTAAGCCCTGCCTAAACCAAACTATAATAGATAATATTAAATATTATTATATCTATAAAATATCCAAAATTATGTAAGTATGATTTAATCGCACAATTTTAGATATTTTAGACGAGTATTTTTTTACTGTTATCTATTATGGCTTGGTTTCACAGGGTTTAATTGAATTTAAAAAACTAACCAATGCCATCTTTAAATTGTTGTCTTATTTCAATGAAAACAAATACAGACTGACAAAGTATAGTGTGCACTATTTATGACGGATCTTAACAGCCTACCTCCACGCTTCGCCACTGGTCTATATAAACAGTGTAAACCGTAGTAGAGTAAGTTTGCTATTGTAATTATTATTGTATTAATTTCATGTCTTGTATCTTATGAAGAGTTAAGTGTGATAAACTAGGGGTCTACGGCTACTGGACAGGCAGGAGCGCCCTGCAATATGCAAAGAAATATACGTACTACCTATGTTACAACTTGAACCAGCAATTAGAAAAGCAAGCTTAATATAAAGTGTTTACTTGAAATAAAGCGATTGGTTATTTTAAAGACTTATCTCAATGGCGTGCTTTCACATTCAAATCTCACATTTAAATGCATGTATATTGTACAATAATATAATACATTAAACAAAATCTGCCAGTTTGACGATACTGCGGGCAAGATTGTTACACATACAAGACAATATAATATGTATTTCCATTGACAATAGAATATTGCAATTAATAGTCCAATATTACAACAGTTCATCATAGACACGTCCGAGTCTTTTTAATAACCAATAAACCCTTATCTATCACATACCTACCTATATTTACTTTTAATAGTTCATAATAGATTTGATTGAATATTTGAAGGTTTAAGTTATTATAACGCACGTGGTTTTTTCGCATATTTAATACACCCGTGTGGCACCCAGATGTCCGTTGATCAGTTGACTTGGCGTCCAGTCGGCGTCGACTAAGCGGCGGCGCCGAGTTGTCTAATTCTGTGATCGACAGTTGTCAAAATTATGTTTTGGTGTTAGGATATTATAAACGGAGAGAAGAAATTAATGCAAATTGTTTGGTGCCAAATGCAAATTACGATGCAAAGATGTAAAATAATTAATATTAAAAGATGGGAGTGGCTGTCATCTCTAAGAAGATTCAAGCCAGCTGACGATAATCGAGATGACACCGAAAATGAGAAATCTCAATACGTTACGATAATATATTATTTGATTATGCAAAGTAGAAATCTACAGTTAGCTTGCAACAGTAACAAAGCAAAGTTTATCTTTAATGATTTTTATCATCAATTTGTAAATAATCAAATTGGATTTTTAAGTCCATGAAACCGAGAAGGTAAAAAAACCTATTACAATAAACTACTTTGGGGATATGTAGATGTTTCGATGAGCGTGAATGTGTACGTATGGCGGTATGCGTGTGTGTGTGTTGATAGTGTGTGACCGCGTGCGGACAGGTGTGAGCATTCGGTTTACCTTCGGCAGGGGTATTTAACTGAAAATATTTATTAATTCATGTTATTGTAGGTATGGATATAATTATGTATTCGCTGATGGTTTTGGGTAGGCGGAGGTCCGAGGCGCTGACAATTTTAGACCATGGGTTTATAGTTTTTGACGAGGCACTGTATGTATAGATAACACAAACGATTGGATATAAATATGAAAGGAAATAGTTTAAATATAAAACTTGACAATTGATATACTCGTAGCAGGATAATTTTAATAATATCGAATTCTACGAATTTTTTTTATTAGTCAATAAATATTTCGGTTGTATTGCCATTATCAAGTGTCAAAACAATGGGTAGGTATAATATTTTATTGTCAGAATTTGAATTTATCTATTATTTAAAGTTAGGTACTGATTAATATGCATTGTTTCATTCTCTTGAAGCTTGTAGGTCACTTCTGCTCTTAAAGTATTTTTTCCCTGCTCACACGTGGTATAGTTTTCAATCCTGACATTCTGGAAGATTTGTATTATTATGCACCCGTCAATGACATGCGTGGTCGCAGCCATTAACTATTTTACATCCACAAATAGCGAGGAATATGCGGCTGGTCAATGCACTCCCTAGAGATATAGACATTTTTAGCCATGCAATATGTATTTTGTTTCTAAAATTTTATTCTATTCTATTTTATTGCTTAATTTGTATTTGTCTTGAATTATTGTCGTTTTTTATTTTAATTATTTTGCTATTAAATTATTTTTTGGTTTGTTTTTTTCTCTACTAATTTGATTTAAGTACCTGTAATTTTTATTCTAAATGTCACGTTATGAACGTCTTGAATTAATAATTTGTTATGTGCCAATGTGTCTTTTATAAATAAATAAATATTTGAAAAAACAAAAATGATATACCTACCTATGTAATTATAAATGAAGAATATCGGTTATTCTCACAGTCTTGATAATGGTGTTATAACCAAAACATCTATAGAATAAAATATTCATTTTTATTAGCGTAAGGGCTCAAAGTTATTGATATTTAAAAATTATGTAATTATTCAGTATCCATAAATTAAGCACGATTTGTTTTTTTTGGAATTTTTTGATTTAAATTGGTTGCTATTTGATTATAGGTCAAATATTAGCTATGTATGTTTTAATTTTTTTTTCGACCATGTCCGACCCTAATACTAATAGGACCATATGGACCTCCACAGAGTAGAGGTTTGTATTAACAGATTTTGTTTTTTTACGAAAAATTGATGTCAGCCACTTGCTCAACCTATTAGGTCCATAGCCTGACTCACAAACAAATTGAAAAACAATATGTGTACTTGCCAGACTCAGGATTCGAACCTGGGACCCACGGCATTATAGTCCAACGCTTAAGCCGCGCGGCCACACAAAATTATTAACATGCACATAATTTTGAAGCTATTGGTGAAATGGGGTAATATGAGGCTTTGTTAATTAGAAACAGGATACTAATAAAACTATATACCATGGTTTCCCAAACTATGGGTCGCGACCCACCAGTGGGTCGCGAGCGAATATTGAGTGGGCCCTCGCCACTGTATACATGAATTTAAAAAAATAGAAAGTGATAAATTTGATATTTCATTCAGCTATTTATAATTCTTAAAAATTGAAATAAACTTAAGGTACGGAAAATATTGTGATAAAATAATAATAATTTAAATTGCCAATGCACTACAGATGGCTTGATTCGTTGCGTTGGATTTGTAACCCATTTCAAGACGACTTACCAACTAATATGTCAACCCAGTCAACTTTGGGAACCACTGCTATATACTATTCCTACTAATATTACTAAGTATACTACTAATAGCGAGAAACGAAAGAGTACCTAATACTTTTACAGCCCAAAAATTGAATACAATAATAGTTAATCACAAAGGTATTAATAAATATGTTAATCGAATTCAATTCAGAAAACGATTAATTTATTTTGGATAAAAATCTACGCGATCCAAAAGGCTGTCATTCCCTGGCAAAACGATTGTCCGCATTTGGAAGATACCTCTCACGGCGACTGGAACGATTCCAAACAAGAGACTCGGAGAGTGTTCGAGGAACAGAGGAGGTGATCGGATCCATATTTTTGACACCCACGCATTAAATGTTACTTTTTATTATTTTTATTGTTATTATTATCACCACCAGTCGGGCGGACCGTCACGAAAGGGGCCCCTTCGCGAAGACCCCGAATGGACATTATTGTATTTTTGGAAACGCTCGAAAGTCGTAAATTGTTGAGATTATGAAATCGAAGCGAAATATAAAATGACAACATCGGACCCGTTAGGGATGGCGATATTTTTATATTAAATTAAATTGATCATTGTAATATGTTTCTTTCGTTATAAACACCTCTAATACATCCTAGATAACTAACAATTATTACATTAATATTACACAATACCTACATATTATTTTTAGGACTACAGCATGCCACCAGGGCCAATGACAGTAGTGTAGTTTCATAATAGAAATAATCAATTACGGGAACTGAACCCGAAGCCTCCAGATCAAAGGCCAGCGCCTTACACATTGGACTAGTAGGACAGTAAATAATTCTTAATAATGTGGGTTTGCATACTTCATTAACTGACAACTGTACATAAATCTACATATTTGCTGATATTTGAATATTGGATTAATAGGAGGTATCTAGTTTTTAATTCAATGCTGAATATCAAAATTATTTAATTATGTAATATTCTGCATTGAGTGGAATATATCTTGGAAAAACCTCGCAAACATATCTTCGAATGTCAGGCGGATAGTTCAATCACTACGTATTTGATGTAACTTCAGTTGACGGCATTTTAAAACGCATTATATGAGTAGGTATGTATTGTTCTAGCCTTAAGACTACGCATAGATTCACAGCCCTTTCAGTGGCAATTTTAAGTACGTGAAAGCATGAGGCGCTGCCAGGTTTAAAGACCCGTTTTGAAAAAACTTTGATGTTCTATAAGTTACTCGTATGTTGCTAGGATATTTTGTATCCGAGGATTACTTACATTACAATTGCTACAAATACGCATGTTTCTAAGATTCCGGTAAGTAAGTACAATATATCTACTCTATGACGAAGCGACCGCATCACTTATTTCATGGAAAAACACTAATGGTTCCTTAGACTATATAATATACTGGATCCCTTCTCATCTACGAAAACACAATGTGAATGAGACAACTGGGCGCCGCACTGTCGAATGAAATAAACAGACGTTCATTACGATTTTATAAAGAAAGTAGACGAGGAATTTAAATTAATTTATATCTAATACTTAGTAGTTTTAATTCATTTTGCTCTTAACATATAGTTTTTTTTAATCATGCCTGAAGCTTTATATAAAAATAAAAGAACCCTCTTCTTGTTGGAACTTAAATATATGCATTATTAAATCATTATTTACGTGTGCATTATTTAAATTCTCACCAAGTATTAAATAATAATTTTAATATAAATAATAATAAGTCTATTTATTTTCGAATTTCATTCAATTGCGTGGCGCCCAGTTGTCCCGTCGTCGAATCTTCTTACGTTTACGTAGTCACCATGTCTGTCCAAACCAAGGGATTCTCGGTATTCGTTTATAAAGACACCTCTCGAAAGTCTTAACTTTCACGATATTTATCGAGGTTGTAGACATTGTATGTATTTTGTAGGAATGTATTTGACTAAATTTAACACTGGCTTAAAAGTGTTTTAAGCGACTAACTAAATGGCTTATGTACGATAACCAATATATATATATAGGTATATATATATATTTAAAAAAACTACCCAATATTTCGAACATTACATAAATTCTGTTCATCCTTTAATTCCCGAAGGCACACTTGACATAGTGAACCGACCAGGTAATAATCGACAAATCGATTTCTTGTATTGCCAGTTTGTTCTGGCATATATCGCCCGTAGACTGGGGTATATAGTAATATATTTTGTATTACTTTGTAAGTACATACCTAGTAACACCTACCCATCGCATGTTACCTTCGAACAAACATGAATCGGACCAGTGCCTTATGATTCTCATCTTGAAAAATCCTACTCAACATTATTTATTCGATAGTAAGTTTATATACACAGGTAGTATATTGTATAGTATACAATATATATTGACATATTATTTATTATAGATTGTTTAAGGACAGCATGTCAGTAAACAATAATTAAATATTATACAATAATAAGTATAGTAAACTAGCGCTACGTAGGTTTAATTAAAATAATTACAAGATAAAAAGAACTTTTTATATACAACGTTTTTAAATTTTCTGTTGAATAATTATGCTCAATATGCTCAGACTTGTACTTGATATGAAGTAAATAAAAAACAAACAAACAAAAAATATACATATAATACTGAAATGTCATTTTGATTTACATAGTAACGCACGTATATATTAATAATTTAGTTGCTAGGACCACCCCCTTAGCAACCAATAATAGTCTCTTACTTTTTACGAATTTTTCTGAAATAACTTTCCATACAAAACAGAATTAACTGAAAATTAATTCAATTCTGCTTAAAGATGGCTAAAAGTATTAAAAGAATGCATTGGCATCGTGTTCTGATATATTCTAAAAGTTTCAAATGTCTAGCTAGTCGGGAAGTTAGTTAAAAATCAATTGCAAGATTTGTACTGGACAAACAACCACCGGACAAACAAGAATACGAGCTAATAAAAACGTTGTAATATAATAAAACTCGATAGACATTCGCTGATTTTTCTCACCTACAATACGAGTATACGTGCAGATAAATTATAAGGGTGTAGGTTTATAGTCATGGACCCCACAATGGGGGACTGACACTACCCTAGCCTTGAGGCCCGGTCTTAAAGGGGGCCAATGTGGCGGATCGACTAGTTATGTGAGAAAAACACATCACAAATTTGCTCTAATATTTAAGTGTGTTTCCTTCAAAATGTCTAAAATAATATGTACAGATTGTTTAAAGATGTTTTCTAAATTAAAACCTTAACACAGTAGTAAATAATAATATTATTCTTTATTATTCGTTATTACATAATGACTTAAATGTACTCAAAATAACACTTCAGAAATTCATACCTACTCAAATATTATATTTGAATCTAGCTTACTCAAAAATAACCAGAATGGACTTGGTTCATTATGCTTGTGAAACACTCATATGATGGTTGATATAATGAAATGATAATTCACATGTAGAATTTTATTTTATAATTATTTGAAGTGTGTTTCCTTGAAAATGTCTATTTATCCAACATGGCGAAGAATTGCATGTTACTTGGCTCCCACAAAAAGATAATGCATAATAATATGCCGTGCAGAGTGCCGACAACTCAATAAATCAACTGGATTTATTTAAAAATCGCTAAAAATACACGGAATACTCTTAACCCTGGGGTTCCGCGGAAACCACTTGGGGAACACTACTGTAGAAAATCACACTGCCCTTAACCTTACCAATAGGTAGGGGGCCCGCTATAGATCCTGGCCTTGAGCCCGCTTCAGGATGTGGGGGCCATGTGTATAGTATATAACAGCGAAACAAACCATTCTACCGCTATTTCATGTATACTTATTTATTGCTGCAATACTTGGTATAAAAAAAATATTTCAGTCCATATTCTTTCTTACCTTCTAATACAATGTTTACAAAATTCTAATTCAACAATTTTGATAATACGCACCTATTTAATATATTATCAAATATAAATTAAATTTTAATGTGATTAAACACAAGTACACACTTTAAACGGAATACCCAAGTCAGCTCTGTTCTACAACATTTATTTTAAAGGAAGTTATATCGACCGAGTTATCTTGGAAATCACAACATTTCGTCGATAGAACAGTGGAAATTATGTCTTTGTCCACAGAAGAGGATTTCTTTACGATGTCCATAGCTTCGAGAAACACCAAGTCTATTTTTAAATAGTACTGAAGTATGTAACGTTGTTAGTCTCTGTTTAAGTAAATAAATATCTTGAATGGATGACAATTATTTTTGAATGTACCTACATACACGTTACACGTTTCGTAGAATATGTCGTCACTGATCTGGCAGAAAACACTAATTCGAAAAAATGACATATTGAGTTAGTACCAAAATGATCCTTATTTCAAACTTTACCGTCTGGAAACCTTCTTAATAAATAAACAGTCTTTATTTTAATGTCATCCTTTTTACGATTACTTAATAAACTCACATGATAGACCATTATTTCAAACATTTTAACAACTTCAAAGTCAAATTACTCAAACTTAGTATTCTCCAGTTAGCGTGTTCTGCCAGAACAGAGACGATGTGGCGCATTGGCAAAACATTGTAATGCTGCGGTATTTTTTTTTGAATGCATTTTTATTCACCATTACCTAAGTATTACAACTCTATTTTTTACAATTAATTATCGGTTATTTTTATTCGTCGAATGATCCCCATTTTATAGTAGGTACCGTTTTCAATTGAACGTAGTAAGTAAGCAATGGCAGTTTATGTCGAAGCGCTTGTAATGTCAGATAATTTTTAAAATCTAGAGACGTACTTAAATGTAGTTCTCACAATCTCTTGCTATTAGGTAGGTACCTACCTACTTACAAATATTTATATAAAATCTTTGCAGCAAAACAGTATCAAACATTACTGTGTTTTAACAAACACACATTGGTTTTCAAATTTGTCACAAATTACGATCAAATACCTACACGAATAATAGGTGATCAAAATCGGTTAGCACCTATGGTCTTCACGTAACTGAACATAAGTAGATACCTAACCATCTTCATATAAAGCCTGAATTTATTCACTACTGGATGAAAGTAGTAAAGTAGAATGCAGAAATGCTAGATTTTCTCAAAATTTAAAAATTGTCTATAAACTAACATTTCAAAAAAATATCTCTTAATTATTAGCATTGTTTTTACAAGACCGAAAATAAAACAATAATTTAAACTAAAATTTAATTCATAACAATATTAATGCATACTTTTGGTTTTAGTTATACTTTTGTATGTAGCATTTATAATATTCTGTTCGCGGTATCAAACAGCTCTAGATTTAATGTCATACGCCAGATGCAAATTTTGCAGGCTAGATGCCTATTCAACAATGAAAAATCTGGCAAGAAAATGACAACGCTGGGTGAAAGCCTCGTTTCTATTCTATGCGATTCATTGCCACCCAATTTCGTAGAACTTAACTATTCCATCGAGTATCATTGGATGATTATATGATTGACTAGTCATTATACCTTCTTCTAATTAAGTTTCTAGCCCAATTCTATTTGGGATTTTTAGCGAGCTTTATTACATTTTAGTATTTACAATTTTGCCAAACTCTTCCGTCGTACCCACCTCCAGGGCACATTTCAATTCGTCGACATTCTCATAGATATCCGCAATTTGCAGCTGTAGTCTGTGATGTTCATATTTAGGGCGTTGTACTGCTATATGTAGATTGTCCTCTAAAACCTCACATTCATCACAGAGCTGCGAATCGCTTCTTCCCATGAGAACATGAAATCTTTTACCCATTGTGTGCCCTGTTCTTAGCCTAAGTATTAGCTTAAGCTCGTTCCTTTTCAAAAGAGACTCTAAATACCAGGGCACCAACCGTGGTGATGGTAGAATAGACTTACTCCAGTTTCCCTTTTCTAATGATGCCCTATGGTGAAAATCTATACACATTCTTTGGCACATTTTCTTTATAGCCTCATTCCAGTCCAGGTTTTCTGGTATCCACTGATATGGCACCCCTGAATGGCCAGCTTCCTTTGCCAGATCATCCGCTCTTTCGTTGCCATTAATACCCATGTGCAATGGGATCCATTGTAGGCATAGATCTCCTCCTCTATTTTTATTGGCGTCTTCTACTTATCCATACTACGTATCTAGGTAGGTAAAATTAATAAAAATGTTCATTGATCAATGAAATTAATTCAGATTTAATCACAAAATCATGTAGGTAATATAAACACATCAATTAAAAGGCTTTCGGTGGATCGAGTTACTTCAATAATTAAGTGGTTACATTCATATTCAATTAAATAGCGATGAATTGATAAACGCAGATTGAGATCTGGAGGGCAAATAATATAATTATAACGGCCACCTACTCTCAGACATGCGATCTGAAGTGTCTGTGCATTGAATTAAAGTGAGCGTATCTATCTACTCGTTCGCCATACAAAAACTTGTATTTTTTGCATATCGTATAACAGGCGAAGTTAGCACCTGTAAAAGCGCAACAAGTCACCACGGCCCACGGTCGTAATGCTTAAAATAATATATACAGGGTGACTGGCATTTGATACCGCATTGTCACCATATTGTCAGACATGATGTATATTAATGACCCCGCAAAAATATTGTTTGGATTCATTTAGGTGCCCCCAGTGACGTCCCAAGACAAAAGGCCGACCCATTTTTATAAACAATATTTTTTATCATCCTTTCTTGACCCCAATATCTAATAAATGTGTTGTATGGATACATTACTAACAAGATATTACCATACCACTAAATCTAATTTAAATGCCATCTCTGTTTCAACAGAAAATATTCCACGATATTATAGAGTCCACGGTTTCAGATATATTTAAAAATACATCTAACAACTGTCAAAACTCGCGAGTGACTGGCAGAAATATTTGGATAAATTAAGTACCTAAGTATGTACCTACCTATAATTCAATTTTAATTCGCAAATCTTCACATGCAATTGCTGATCACGAAGGACGCGACGTCCAAGGACAACGAAAGTAAACTAGACATCGTGAATCCGTAAAAAATATACTGTCCTGTTAAACCTTTTATAGTAATTAATACATTTTGTTTCCATTGAGCTGATTTTTTTTTTCATGGAAAAATCTTTCCGTTATTACTAAGCTGTTTAGGTAGCTATTTCTATATAAACCTAATGATTCTCCCCGATTTTCCGCCCTTCGGGTAAATGCCGCCCCCAAGCGAAGGTTAATTTTTATAGAAACACTGTTGCTACACTTGTGAAAATGGTTACAAAGAAAATTAAATGGCCTCGTAGTACGTAGTGAATAGTAAAACCTCAGAGATTATATTTTGTAGATTCGAGAAATCTGTGGTGAAAAAGATGTGGTTAGATGGGGAAGATAAAGAAGAAAATAATTATGAAATACACGCGTGAAAAGGATACACAAAATTCTGGTCTTACATTATTTTTTCGGAAAACTTTCCGAAAGATTGGAAGATAACTACTGGGATTTAACTTGGAGTCCGACAGTCATCGCATAGCAAGTGAAAATCGTGTATACAAGTGCAATTCGGTTCAAGATTCTATGTATGTTTTTAAAGACATTTGTGTACTGTTCGGTTAAAGCGGATACAGCGGAAAACGCATTTTGAAAATAGCCGATAAACTGGATTATTTGTTAGTTTGGGTTAGTTTAGGTTAGGTTAGGTTGGGTTAGGTTAGGTTAGGTTAGGTTAGGTTAGGTTAGGTTAGGTTAGGTTAGGTTAGGTTAGGTTAGGTTAGGTTAGGTTAGGTTAGGTTAGGTTTGGTTAGGTTAACCTAACAAATAATCCAGTTTATCGGCTATTTTCAAAATGCGTTTTACGCTGTATCCGCTTTAACCGAACAATACCGACATTTGTATGTATTTTCAATGAGATAATGTTATTATGTCTGGGATAAAAATAATTATTAATTTATACATTATTTTCTATTGGTAAAAAAAGTTGATAAATTCTGCGGTTTGAAATTATTAATCATCATGTACGTATTCCTCGCAAGATACAAGGAGAAATAGTCGGCTTGCAAAGATGTTATGACACTTTTTCAAAAAGACACCTGTCCTTACCTCATTAGGAATTTCATTCGAAATAGGCAAGCGGCGGCGAGTGGACGGAAAAAATGTCTCTGCCTGTCTTTTTGTTCGACACGTAACCATTTTCAATAAAAATATAAAATTATGGCTTCCCCGATAGGTGGGTAACCTTACAAAACCTAAACTCTGATCAAACGTGTTTTTTCACGTAAGAAACTCAGGTGTAAGATGTAGTAGGTACGTAAGCTAAGCAAGGGAACCAAAGTTAGTAAATATAATAAAATATATTCTAGAATGTTAACTTAAAAATAAACTAAACTAAACCACCTACATTAAAATTAAATCAATGGTACCTACAACTAGCTTTATATTTTGTAATATGTATCTGTAAAAGAGTTCATGTTGAGGATATTATGATAACATAATATAATTAAACCTTGATTCGATATAAATAAAAAGGATTTCAAGTTAAAAACATTTTTGTTTTATAGAAAAATCGGTGTTTGATTTACTTATAACACTAAATTTGACTATTAAGAATACCTAATACCCAATAAGATCAACGTGTTTAACGAACGCACATTTTTTATTTGTTTTTTTTTTGTTATTCATGTTGTTAGATAGGTAAAAATGTTTAAATTATATTATTGAACTTTAATTAAAGTTCACATTTTGTATTCTGTCGCTAAATGCCTCTAGTAGGAATATCATAATCATCATCAGCCTATATCTATCCACTGTTGTATGAAGGCCTCTCCAAGCTGATTCCACTTATCTCCGTCATGTGCATTGCGTTGGCACGTACTTCCGCAGAACTTTATCATTTCATCGATCCAGCGGTCTCTAGGTCTACCTTGCAGACGTTTTGTACCTCTTGGTTACCACTGGAGGCACTGGATGACTAGATTTGTCCAACGATTATCTCGTCTTCGAACAATATACTCACCCTTTTTTTTTCTTCGACCATGTCCGATCCTAATAGGATCATATGGGCTTCCACAGAGTAGAGGTTTGTATTAACAGATTTTGTTTTTTACGAGAAATGGATGTCAGCCACTTGCTCAACCTATTAGGTCCATACCCTGACTCACACACAAATTGAAAAAGAATATGTGTATTTGCCAGACCCAGGATTTGAACCTGAAACCCACGGCGTGATAGTCCAACGCTTAAGCCGCGGGGCCACCGTGGGTGGGTGGCTTAAAGAGAAATTATTATTTTTTGAAGATTTTTTTGATATATGTGTGGTGTTAGTAGATCGATACCCAGTAGATCGATACCCAGTAGATAATAGATAGGTACACATGGATTTATTTTTATATGTTTTAGAATTCACTTGTCTTACTAATCTTACTATATACCTACTTATAAAATGTTTTATTTTTACTTATCACGGTTTAAAATTTATGAAATTATATTATATATAATTTTATTTTAATTGTTAACTTACGTCAAATTTTGAATTTGGGGCATGGAGAAGCCTTCAATCTGATGATTGATAAAATCCGACGATGATAAAGAAAGATAAACAAACTTTTCAAAGGTTTTATTTTTTACTTATGAGTTAATGTGTAATTCAAAGTGATTTGTAAAAAATCTGTCCGGTTTGATCGTTGATAATACGAAAAGCGTAGATGGATAAAAGAGCTAGAAGACGAAAAAGCGAGTATAATATTGTCTACCAACCGTGAAAAGATTAAGATCTACAACGTGCTTCCAAATCCACAATGTGTGGAAGAAATCGAGGCAGCATTTTTTACAAACCAACAATAATTTATGTCTATTAATTATTTTTTATTACACAGGTGAAAATTTCGGGTATATTATTATTATTATTAGCATTCAGCTCTATATGGCAAATACGAGATAGCGCTTCGGACGTGGTATTAAATTATAAAAAATACTGCGTCCAGATTTCGTTGAATTTTGGTTATTATTTCTTTTTATCAAAACACAATTTTTACAGCAATAATTTGAACATTAATAACTCGTGAATTATTTTTAATTGTTTGCTATCTTTGGTTAATATACGTAGTCTAAATTCAACAGCCTAGAGATTTTACATCCTTATCGGCTGTTATTGCGGATTATATTCTAAATCAAGGTGCTTGTAAGTCTAGAATCTCTGTGCTATGGTGACATTCCAAAACGAACCTAGTCCATAATGTGCTAATTTTCATATTAAATGAAATCTGTTCCTTTAATTTTATGTCCCAAAATGTGTTTTATTTTTTAAAAACAAGATTAAAGTATTCGTTGAAAAAAATGTTTAAAAAAAATATTTTTATACTATAATTTTATGCCTGAATTTTTGAATAAATTTTAATCATTTTATAATCTATTACTTGCCAAAAAGTCATAAAAATTTGAATTTTGGAATCTAACTCATCAATTTTATTGATTGTTTAGGGTTTTATTATTTTTTAACTAACAATAAGCAGCGCTCGATAATCTTTCGAAAATTTCAAGTGTGTGAGATTTTTGTATGACAAACAAATAATACAAAAATGGTGTTTAGACTCCTGATAAACATAACTACTAAACATCTGGACGGGCGATGTTTTTAGCGCCGCAGGCTAAATAAATATTTTTTACTAACTAATGCTGTTAAAAAGTATTCTTCTTCGATTTATTTGCCGCATACAAGTAGTTCATGAATTGTCTACCTCCATGGAACGTCATTGTTTATTATAAATAATGTATTATTGACAATCGTATAAGTAATTAGTTTAATTAATAATATTTTACAATATCCACAGAAATCGAAGATGTCGAAAGGCAAATCCTTCAATGCTAAACCGAAATTCTATGGAATGGTACATTCAATTATAGGAACTAAACATCCACTTATGTAAATGTATATACCTCATTAATTATTGTTACTAGTGTAGGTAAAACTTTGGTTAGCACGTGTTAATATAACATACTGTTCACCGAATGCCAAATTGGATAGATATTAAAGTCACCTAAAAAGCTTTATAACAAAATAACACATAACCCTATTTTTGTTAACATAAATAGGGGTATTTATACATGTCAAGTTTCTTTTTATTAAAAAATATATATTGAGCTAAAGTCTCGAGGGTTTCATAAACTGGGGCTGCATTCCGGTCCATTTCAAACACTGAATTATTAAGATTGATATGAGTAGGTACTAATATCTGTTTTGTTATCCGTTTAAATAAAATTAGGTAAATTTAGGTAGGTGCACTACAATAGATTCTGAAAATTTTAGTCAAAAGCTATTTTGGCTATAACCCCATTAGGTACTTAAAAAAGCAAGTTTATACAAGCTCACTTTCTGAATTTAACGTAGTTTAGGTATCTAATTTTTATTATACTATCACTACTAAGAAAAGCGTAATATGTGGTTCATAAAGCTATCCATCAAACAAAGATAAATCGATTCCACAAAGATGTAATATTTTCCAAATTATAGTTTCAACCAGTTTCCATCGATTCATAAACGTACGCCTTGATACTATTTCACCATGGGGAATTCTAATTCAAGTTTTTCAATAATTTTATTTACCCACTGAGTTGGACGAGTGGCTAACAACCATTCATATTTAAAAAAAAAATCATACTACATATACTCATATACTCTGTGTGTGCCCCCCAAAGGAGTGAAAAACTTTCGTTTCTTAAATAGATTTAATTTAAGAATGCTATAATATTTAGTTGGAAGTAATATTCATAATATACTATTAGAGACCGTAGTTAGTTAGTTTTTTTCTATTTCGTATTAGGTTGTCACTATTTATAGTTATACGAAATCATATTATATTATTCAGGTAATACATGTGAAGTTTATGTAGTCGTTGGGTAGGCCAAGAATGTGTTGTTTCCTAGGCCATTTTAAGTTTTACACTGCCTCACGTACCATTGGAGACGAAGTTCGCAATCGCTGACTTGTAAGGCATTATGAATCAAACAATGCCGACCTTGGAAAAATAAATATTCAAATTTCAAGGCCCCAGCTACCTTAGTGTGTGCAAATAGAAACCAACACAGGTAAACACGTCCACACACATACACACTTGCTGACACTTCAAACCTTCACATGCGCAGGTGTATCTAGGCAGCGATGAGCAACTATATTATAAAAAATAATGTACTTATTATAATAATTTAATTAATACCTGCTGACGTATTTTTTATGCTTGCACTGATACTGAGAATGAATAGGCACGTTTTCAATTTCCTAATAAACAGTGAAATTTAGTAAAAGTTGCCCTTTTTAATTTTAAATTAAACTCTTAAATAATTTTAATAAAATTATTTTTCCTACATAATAACAGGTGAGCATTCAAGTAAATTAAGAACGAAGTTTATTAATAATAATTTATTAAAAACATTTTAAACATAATGATGTTGTATTTATATCACACTAACAAAAAGCTCGCAACCATTATCAAGCGTGATAAAGCTAACTGTAGGTACGAAGGAGACATGTATTTATTGTAAAATATTTGGTACAAGTCTGTTTACTGGAAGCCAGGCGGGTACAGTGGCAATTTTCATAGTCAATTCCAGCAAATTTCATGAATAATTCAATAATGGTAAACTAACCTAACCTAATAAATAATCCAGTGTATCGGCAATTTTCAAAAATTGTTTGCCACTGGCTTCCACTAAATAGACGAGAACCAAATATTTTCATGAAGGTACTGCATACCAAACGAAGATATTTTTTTTCTTGCTTCTTTACAAAAAAATAAAAATATTATTAATATTTTAAAATCAAAATCAAAATTAATGTTTTTTTTTTAAATTATTTTTAAGAATTAAAGGAAGAACAACAAGCAGAAGAAAATGTTATTGATAATTTTTAAAATCTGTTTGTAGTTGAATAATTTATAAAATCCAATTAAATTGTTCCCTCTGTATTCTCATGCCTTCTTTTATTGAATGCACACCGGTAAATTGTATGATTTTGTACGTTTTATTCTGATTCTTTCGCGATATTTTTATGCTCTTTTAGAAATCAAAATACTATTTATTGTAAATTTAAAAAAAATAAAAGTGTCTAACGATTGTTTGATACACCTGCATTTATTTTATTTGGTCTTTTAAGAGGCGACAGATATTAAGATGGTAAAGGTCTCCGGAAAAAAACATCCTCATTATTTGTTTAAATTTATTTTATTTTATGCAATAAAAAAGTTTTTGAGTGTAAAAAACACCATGTGTTATATCCGGACAGAATACTGTAAGTATTTTGTTTTTTAATGGTATTAACTTTTTTTGGCTGGATCAAAAAGTGTCATAATATAAAATTATAGCATTGGAAAAAGATATTACTTAAACATGCATTTTCTAATATTTACATACCTACTAGCATATTAGCATATTTTTTTTTCAAATCATATAAAAAATAAAAGCAATATTAGTATTGATAATATGATAACATTAACCTTATAATGAGCCAAAACATCAGATAATTGATATGAAGATGTTGAACTGAGATTAACCATTCTTTATTGAATCTATATGTTACTTAGGTACGAGTACCTACACTTATCATCTTCGAATATGTTAAATAAAAATATTATATAATATATTTTAAATGCAAAGCTATCAATAAATAAATATGTCACGCTTATAATTTAATATGAGGGCTGTTTATTTGGGCTTTGCATCAGTTTCGACTTAACATATTAATATGAGATAGTAGCATTTAAAAAATCTTAGTTAGATAAACAATTTTAATTAAGATACGATTTGACTTTTACCTGAATGGTGACAATATAATATGTATTACTATACCAACTCATAATGCTTACATGAAATATTTACGTGGGGTTGCTGCCAAAAGTTGGTAAGTCGATAATTTAGGTAGAGTTAACAACGGATTGTGTGTATAGGTATGTATACATATGTATGCTAGAAAAAAATCAAAATCATCTGATATAGAACATCCACATAAAGCATAAATAAATTAGCATTATGCCTGATTTTAGAGCACACGACAAATTTCAAATTGAAATTATTAGTCCATACCATCATTTCAAGACTTATCAACTTTTAGCAGTATGTACCCCACACTACCCCACGTTAGGGAAATTGCGAATAGGTCATCAATTTTGTGTGGATACAACTAAGTATATACATTTTAATATATTTACATATATACGTTATAATCAACCCCTTTGAATGATTTGGCACTTTATTAAACAATGTGCAATTTATGTAAAATCTTGTTTCATAAAAAATCACTTAAACATCTAAAAACAATTTAAAACAGCTATTCCATTGGCCGATGGAAATATTTTCGAAACGCGATCGTCATTTTATGTCACATTTTTTTCTTACAAAAACTGTAAAAAAATCTGGGTTTATTGAGGTCATAGAATTTAAATTGACATTAATGATGGCGGAACTTTATGGTTAGTTCTGAAATCTATCTTTAAAAAAACACAAAATTGATGAAAACCAGAATTCTGTAAAGGTTACATTTTAGAACGTGTTTTATGCATAAAAGATTAGTTTGATACGCAAGATAATTAGGTAATAAAAAAATACTTTAAATCAATCTAACCTGAAAAATGAATGACATTTATTTTAAACCCGGAAAATATAATCTTTAATTTAAAAACATTTAGGCATGGTACTTAATAATATCTATGTGGTACCACTGAAATTGATAACATGTGTATTTTAGATTAGGTATATTAAATTTATATTAGGAACAACCGGCGATTGTCGAATTTCTGATAGGTACAACGATCAATATTTACCTAGTTAATTTCTGCTCAATTTAAAGATATGTTTATAGTAGTAGGAATACTTACTATCGACCGACGGTACTTGATGGAATTTGAATTTAAATTCTTATGGATTAAAGTTTTGTACTACCTATTCCATTTGAGTCGTTTCTAAATTTCCATTAAATTTCCAATACGTTGCCATTGTTTTCCAAGCATTAACGATTTTACACCTCTTGAATGTAGTATTATTATTATTTATTGATCTTTTATTAGGTTTTTGACGATGTATACACCTATTGATTGTATTAATAGTGTTATGGGTTTTTAACAAACACTCTAACTATTCATAATCCTTGACTTAATGGGTAGATGATAAAGATTTTACATATTTTATTGCATTGATGTATTATGTAAGTTAAAATTAACTGTATTCGTTGTCAGTGTGTACCTATTTACCTTTTAGTGAGTGTACATGGTTCCTGAAGATGCCGAAAAGCGAAACCCGGGTCACCAAAAACGACTCAAATGGAATAGTACAAAACTTAAATCCAATAGATATGTTTATGTTATATAAAGTACCTAAAATAAATTTTATAATTTGCGTTAACAATTTGGAGTGTGTGCCTACTTACATTTCTTTTTTTGTTCATATTTAATTTATGAGAGATTTCAAGGCCTTTTTGCAAAATATTGTCTGCGATAAACCACGTCTGGGTGTTATAAGTACAATAATTCCAGAGTAATGTTTGAAGACTTTTTTACACATAGGTAGGTACATCCTCAAATAGTGAAAAATACGATTCTGTTTAAGATTTCAGAATTTTCTAACAAAGCTTGTACCTCTTGCGACCACTGTACTTTTCCAAAATTAGCAACTTAGGAAAGTGTTGCAATAACATGTTTGTAGATTCAGGTACATACTAACATAATACATGACTTTTACCACTTTTGTGTTGCCATTAATTTGAACGAATTTATTGAAATTATTTATTGTATGATTATTAAAGGTATATTGTATTATTTTTTATATATGAAAGTAATATTATTTTGTAATAATATATGTAGATAACTATCTAATTTTCGATTACCTATTTTAAAGAAATACATTTTATAAATACCTACATACACACATAATAATAAACTTTATCTTCGTGCATAGTTATTTTATACTACGGTAAATTTAATTATCATCCCAATTCTGATGAGAATAATGAAAATATACTTAATCAATTTTCTTTTAAAACTTAATATATTTTTAGTTTCATGAACAATATCTAGGATCTAGGTAATTAATATATTGTCCTCAATCTTAAAGGAGATCACTGCACCGTAAGAATAAATAACATAGTTTTGTTGTGAGGAAGGCAATTTGTCAAAAGTCTGAAAAAAATATGATAATTTGTCGCATTTTTTGGAGATGTATGAAAATAAATGAAAACCGATGACATTTGATTTAACTACCCAATAAACTTTTGTATACCAATTATAAATATTCGGAATACCTAACTTCTTTACGAAAATCGATAATTTCAATTATCTGGAATCCATCATTATTAACCTCGAACCTTATCAGATTGAAACAAATAAGAGGTCGACCACAGAAAGTTCGCCGGCTCCTACATCCAAACTAGTCTCGACTACAACGAATAATATTATGTCAATGTGATTTCGTTAGCATTCACAAAATACATATTACAAGTACAAGTGTATCGGCTCACATCACGTGGTTGCAAACTTAGTTTCAAAAAACAGCTGGTGTTGTATGCATATAATATTAAAATATAAATATAATCCCTAAATGTCGTACTTCGTCATTCATTTCGGCTTGCCGTGTGAGGTCACTGTCCCAGCATGGCTTCACCTATCATGCCCTCGGAAGAAAGTTGCATGTTGCGCCCAGTGTATACTAGTCGAGATGGTTTTCAATGTGCGACTGGGCGTATACTTTAGTATCCGTAATCATTTGAAGTCCAAATAAATTCATATCTCAGAAAATAAAAAATATATTTTAGAACGTTTATTACTTTTAGTTTATTCCTGATACATAATTTATTGAGTGAATAGTGGTAAAAATGATTATTATAGATAAGTTTTGAGGCATGAGACATAACCACAAGATCTACTAAGAATTTGGTGAACACAACATAAAATTCTAAAATATCGAACTGACCTAACTAAGATGGGCCGGGCTAGGCAGTGGTCATGTTGCCAGTGCGAAAGCGTGATTGAAGATATCAGCCACGTCATTTGGCAATGTCCTCTTTATGATGCCCAGAGACAGAAGCTTCTTGAAGAACTAAGCTAACAAAAGTACCAATTGCCACTGGATTTTTCGATATTTTTGGCTCGGCCGAATATCAAGGCGTTCCAGTGTATCCAGGTGCTCCTGAGTAGGGAATCCAATCCCGAGCCAAAATTCCGATCCCGGGATTTTGGGATTACAATTTGATAATCCCGGGATTGGCATTTTTCCATAGTTAATACATTTTTTTTATATTTACAAATAACATTAAGAAAATCGGTCAAAAATAAATCTAGTATAATTTACACTATTTAAGACATTTTTATGCAACGTTTTCATTAGCTCGTATTCTTATTTGTCCGGTACAAATCTTGCAATCGATTTTTAACTAACTTCCCGGCTAGCTAGACATCTGAAACTTTTAGAATATATCAGAACACGATGCCAATGCATGCTTTTAATACTTTTAGCCATCTTTAAGCAGAATTGAATTCATTTTCAATTAATTCTGTTTCGTATAGAAAGTTATTTCAGAAAAATCCGTAAAAAGGTTAGGTATTATTGGTTACTAAGGCGGTGTTGAAATGTCAAAATGACATTTCAGTATTTTATATTTATTTATTTGTTTGTTTGTTTTTTTATTTAATTCATATCAAGTACAAGTTTGAGCATATTTAGTATAATAATTCAACAGAAAATTTAAAATCGTTGTATATACAAAGTTCTTTTTATATTGTAATTATTATTGTTAATTATGTTAATTGTTCAACCTTGATTTAATCTTGATAAAGTTTAATGGAGTAAATAATATTGTAAAATAAATAATAATGTGAATTTAATATGACATTGCTGTTTCTGGTAGTAAAGACTTAATTAATGGGTTAGCTAGATTTAAAATAGTAAAGCAAATCGTAGTGTATGGCCTTTCCGCTTTATAAATCTAATTAATCAGCCAAATATGAAACTGCCGTAAAACTTATGAGATCATGGTGGAATTACTTTGTTAAAAGTGCGAAGAATTGTTTTTTTTCCAATCTTTCTCATTTTTATTGATTTATGTGAAAAAATAAAATGAATCGCTAACTTACATATGGGTATAAATCAAACTTCATTCAAACTCAGTTTATTTCTAATTTAGTTATTTGTTATTAAAAGTATTTTTTCTGTTATATTTTAGTTTTTATTTTATTTTCCATAAAAATTGATAAAAAATCAATCCCGAAATCCCGGGATAATGTTTACCAATCCCGGGATTCAAAGGTATTGAAAATAGCTCGGGATCCCGGGATCCCGGGATTGGAATCCCTACTCCTGAGGGAGTGTGGCCTAAAATTGTATTTTTATTCCTCTTGTAAATTTGAATTGTAATAACTGCATGAGTAATTGTATTAACGGCCCACATGCTCAGCGTAGGTCAAAATGGAGCTTTTATGTTACTTTCAGAACATAACCCTGGACATTCCTTAAACGTTGCAGATTATCTATTTTTGAAGCCTTATTATCCTTTATATTTTTTTTAAACATTTGATGACTGCATAAAGTATTTTTATTACATAAAATAGTATTCTTTTAAACCTCTCGATCTAATGTTCTAGAATATAGTCATATTTCAGCACGTCGTATGGTGTTGCATTTGATTTTACGTAAAATTTAGTTTAATTATACGGAAACCCCTGTTCAATGGAAAAAGTTTGCAAAACGCTGGTTTAAGGACACCAGTGACGATTTAATATAACTATCAGGCACGCAGAAAGATAGCAAGCAAGGAAGTTATAGATTCATGTAAACAACATGCTTACTGACAAAAAGTGTACACACATACAAATATGCATGCTCGCACACGCGTATGCAAATAACCACACCGTTGGCGTTGGCTAACTAAATCAGCTCGCATAAATGTTTAGCTAAGCAGCCAAATCCGAGGTAACTGATATTAAAGTATGCATAAATTGTATTGTGCTCAAACCTCACCTGTTGGACGGAGCGTGAATCTTGATTAGCTACATAAATTACTGCGGCTTCTGATGTTTGCCTGATCATTCATTGTTGTGGATGGATAGTTGGAAAAGTATTTGGCGGAGGCAGTGGCGCAGAAACGATAACTTGCGGGCCATATTACATATAATCATCATTATCCGAGAAAATTACCATTAACTGGATAAATATCCACATTATCTGATATATAAGCAGAAATGATACAGAAATTATTTTGTTTTTAGTTAGATTTATTTATCATGAGATATGTTAATTTATAGCTAACTGTATTTATTTGTTTACTTTTTGCAAAATTAGTCAACGGTGTCTTTTCTATGGAAGCGAAAGAAAATTGAACTAATGATAGCATTCAACGGACGAAGGACGTCACCGAAAACAAAACGACTGTTTATATAAATAACCTTTATCGATTACTTTTTTTTCCGACCATGTCCGATCCTAATAGGATCATATGGGCCTCCACAGAGTAGAGGTTTGTATTAACAGATTTTGTTTTTTACGAGAAATGGATGTCATCCACTTGCTCAACCTATTAAGTCCATACCCTGACTCACACACAAATTGAAAAACAATATGTGTACTTGCCAGACCCAGGATTCGAACCTGAGACCCATGGCGTGATAGTCCAACGCTTAAGCCGTAATATTTTAACATAATACTTAGTAATTGATAAAAATTAAATATGTATACTTTTGACATCCTAAATAGACAGAATGAACCTGACTCTGACATACTGTATATTGTTTACGATCCAATTGGCACAATATAAGAGATCTATGCCTATCAATGGACGACTGCAGGATGAAAAAAAGGTAGGTAATGGAATTAAAAAAAATATTCTGAATTAGCATATTTTTGTTTGTATTATTCAAAGATCATACAAGTCATATAGATCACGGAACTATATGTTTGTCTATTCTTCTAGGTCAGGCATGGAGAACGTATTGATCGTAGGATGGATTTTAAGGGGAGAGACATGCAAGCAGAGAACCTACCTACTTACCATTTAAGATTTTTTTTTGATAATTTACAATTTCAACTATATTATTTAATAAATATGTATCTGAAAACGTTGAAAAGATTTTTTATTTTTTATTTAATTCATAGATAAACTTACAATTGCAAAAAAATGTGAATTCGTTGCAGGGTTATAAATTTTTCGTCGTGTAGATTTTTGACTAATTCATCGTTTTAATATGTTTTATATTTATTTTAAAAAACATCGATTTTTATAAAAATATAAATGTGTATAACTTGAAATCTTTTTTATTTACTTATATGATTTTAATGATGTTTGAAGGGGAAGTATAAACCATTCCGTTTTCAAATTAACCATTGATACTCGATTGTATCACTCGATTTGTAGCGCATCACTCATAGCTTGCGCATAAGTGAGAGAAAGAGAGTGACCCCTGTGCTTTAAACTTATAATTTTCATGACAGATAGGAAATTGAGTAGGTATTTCTTTGTGATCGTGAAATACAAGTGTTGTTGTTTATTTTTTATCGCCTCAGTGTCCTAATATGACGGTGGGCGAGTGTGGTAGATCACTGCCAGTTTAGATATTGAATAGTAGATGACAGCTTACTTGAAGTTGGACATGCCTCTACTAAATTATTGAAAACACATTTTAAAATTTATTATTCTTATTTGTTTACTTACGCACAAGTAGAGTATAGAGACATTACGTATGCGTCTAGTAATCTCTATCATGCGATAATCTCCTTGCTTTCTTCCAAGTTATGCCAGCACCTAATGGCTCCGCTGAAAATACGCTTTCGTCTAAGATGCCCGATGACTTAAAGAAGAGTCAGGCCGGATCGAGATTCTTCAGAGGCATCTATGAGACGTAATTGAGCTACGTTCACCATCACATATTCAAGTTAGAACCCATAAGATCACGGTTGCCGCATACACCCGACAAGTTACAGAAGACTGCGGCAGACAGCGGTAGATTTTGCTGCAGCTTGTAGCGATGTGGGCGATGACCCTCAGCTGTAGGGATTCCAATCCCGGGATCCCGAGCTATTTTCGATACATATGAATCCCGAGATTGATAAACATAATCCCGGGATTTCGGGATTGATTTTTTTATCAATTCTTATGGAAAATAAAATAAAAGCGAAAATATAACAGAAAAAATACTTTTAATAAAAAATAACTACATTAGAAATAATCTAAGTTTGAATGAAGTTTGATTTATACCCATGTGTAGGTTGCCGATTCATTTTATCTTTTCACATAAATTATTAAAAATGGAAAGATTGGAAAAAACAATGCTTCGAAATTTTAACAAAGTAATTCCACCATGCTATCATACGTTTTACGGCAGTTTCATATTATTTGGCTGACTAATTAGATTTATGAAGCGAAAAGGTCATAAATACGCCTTGATTATTTGCTTTACTATTTTAAATCTCGCTAATCCATCATTAAGTCTTCACTATCAGAAACAGCAATCTCCTATTAAATTCACATTATTATTATTATTTATATTACAATATTATTTACTTCATTAGACTTGTGTATTTCCAAGATTGAACGTATACAATATTAACAATAAATGTCTTAAATAGTATAAATTATACTAGATTTATTTTTGACCGACTTTGTTATTTGTAAATATAACAATTTTATATTAACAATGGAAAAAATGCCAATCCCGGGACCAGTCCCGGGATCCCGGGATTGTCAAATTGTAATCCCAAAATCCCGGGATCAGAATTTTGGCTCGGGATTGGATTCCCTACTTAGCTGTGATGACACATAACATGGCCCTATCACAACACAAAAAATCTATTATCAGGAAAAAATCAAAACCATCACAGGCATGGAACTGTGGCCACAGATAAAATAAAAATAATGGTATAAGAAAGTCAGTAAATAACGAGCTATTTTTATTTTAATAACATAGACTATATAAATATATTATAATATATTACAAACATATTTTTACAAAATAGTAAGATTACAGATTGTAATGATTCAATAATATAAAACATATATTATTTAATGTGTAAATCACACTTTATAATATTGGCAAATTGTTTCCTTGAGAAAAGTTTCCACATCACTTGGTATACAGTGGCAACTGACAGTGTGCTTGATAAAATTATGAAAATTCGCAAGGTAGTCAACTATTTAAAAAATAACGAATAACTTTTCGATGATATTTGATATTATGATATATAAAATTATTGTAAACGTGGGCTTGGAATCTAAATAAAGCAATTTCAGATATTTTAGATGTAAATGGTAGACAACATGATTTATTAAAAACTGCTAATTGACTTATTTATTTGACAGTAATATTTCAAAAGTTAATTTAAATAATGAATAAAATAAAGCTTTATCAATAATCATGACAACACATAAATGGCACATTAGTGGTTTTACTGAGAAATGAAAAAGAGTTACAATATATTTTAAATGGTAATATATTAATTATAAATACTTTTCGAAGACTTACAGAAATGATGTAAACAATTAATACAATACATATATAGTAATTAGTGTAGATAAAAAACATGTTTATTTTGGAATATACTTAGGTACTTACTAAGGTATGAGAGTACTTAATATGTAAGAAAATGTGAACTGTCTTTAAAAGATTGATTGAGTGCCTGTAAAAAATTTCATTAAATCATTAAAATAACGACGTTAAATAATAAAGCTTTAGAGATAATGGCACAGTCTATTATTTTATCCTGTAGTTGTTATTATCAATATTGAGGGTCGTGATCTCCACAGATTGGAACTGATCTGTCACCCTTGATGGGTACTCGTACAATACATACAATTTCATTCGCATATGTAAATTAAATTTATTTTTAACGTTGTATGTACCGACAAATTTAATATTCGTATATTGGTTCTTAATTTCGCATAACAACATTTCCAATAAAAATTACCTGTTCAAGGTTTGATTATCAATTATTTTTGATTATGTTATGTACCTAGGTACCATAACTAACCATTAATTGAACTTAATACAAAATAAATTTTCTAAATATCTTAATAATATGGTTAAATAAGAAAACCTTTGTGTGAGTACCTATGAGTACACGATTAATTAATGTTTCTAAGTTTCTATGGTAGAGATCATAAGCATGACAAAATTTTACAGGTAAAAAAGAAATAATTGGTAAGTATAGTCTCATGCTAGCAGATTTATCTAGCGATATAATACAATTCTAGCAATTATGTACAATTTTTTAAAACAATCTACATTCTAAGTACGTAGATAGGCACATAATTATAAACATAACAGAAAAAATAAAGATTTATCTACCTACAGACAATTTTTAAACATCCCTATTATACAATTTACATACAAGAAGAACAGTATAATAATAGCTCTTATTATTAGGTACCTACATCGTATTTTATGGTATTTTTTAATCATTGATATGTAGTTTTAATACGTAAGTACTTCTTTATGAAGATCATACAAACGCTTTCGAGTGATTCACAATTTTAATGTTACCTATCTATTTTATATTTAATTAAAAAACCCGATTTTTATGATAAATATCAATGTAATAAATCTTTTTTATTTATAACGAATCTTGTTTAAGTATAGTTACAATATCTACTGATTTTTTATACTGATATTGTTATTTAAAAAAATATACTTACCTAACATTTCCTGAGGTGCAAATGTAAAATACCACAAAATTATGTTGTTAACGAAAATCAAAAAAAGGGTGATTTGAGTCAATCTTCACGTGGCATTTTTCGAAATTAAAAAAAAATACACTTTCAGTTTATTTATATGTCAATAATTGTGTTCATGATAAAACTATGGCCATTGAAGATTTTTTTTAATCTTTCAAAGGGAAAATGCTTCATTAACACTTACGAATGTGAGTGAGTATTATGAATCGATCATTATTCATTGATGTTGTTTTAATTCCCCGCGGCCTATTGGTTCTTTTACAGCACAGCCAGTGTCTTGTGCTAACCGGTTGAAAATTATTATTCCATTTTTTCAATTATCATAAGCGAATGCGCACGCGCCGATCATGGGAGATGAATAAAATTTCCGGTTTGTTTTGAATAAATGCCTGAATTAATTTGAATAATAAGATATGTGCTTATTGCATGGCAGGATTCATTAAAGACTTCTCGCCATCACTTAAAGCAATATAAAAATAATACCTACATTCTTTTTTTTTGTTCTGCACAGGTGTAATATTTTAAATTCTTAAATTAAGGCATGCGCGTAGGTGGTTTCAAATACACCAATATCCGAAATTTATTGCACAGAGTTTTTACATTATGAACTATTGATAAGTCATTCATTAACTGGCATTTATTGTCGGTACAATAACTGTAGGCACATCAAGGTTGGTCGAATATAACAAAAAATATTGCTACAGTTTCTTCAATAATAATAATATAATTTTTTTATACTAAACTAAATCACTTGGATCTATGTAACAAATCAATCGATAACAATTTAAATGCTCCATAATAACAATTACAATTTTGTGGTACTCGGGTACCTTCAATGCATTATTGCAGTTAGCTATTTAGTGTGGTATTAGAATTGCATGATTGCAATACATCATTTTGTTTACTACGAATAAAATTAATGAAAATCTGCTAATGATACTCAATAATATATATTATTTAGGTAGGTATCTATATATTATTTTATAAGATTATTGAATCTTCAGTATGGATATGATTATATTTATTTCTGGTATTTTGTCTACATATATTTATAGTTAGATTTAAAGACCCATGTAGATAAAAAACGAAAAATTTGATGTTTCTTTTGCAGCTAAATTTATTTAAATAATCTACTGTATTGAATAAATATACATAGTACCTATATGTTATTATGATGTCTTGTCTTTTCTCATCCATGAAATATTGATTTCTTAAATTAATTAATATTAAAACCATATTTTGTTTTACATGTGATCTCACCGTAGATATAAATATACCTAGCACTTTTCCAAATATTTCTTTTGTCAACACGTGCTTTATACCTTGAATTTTAATGTTAAATATTATTGTTGTTGTAGTAAAATATATTCAGTAAACTTTCGATTATAGTACCTATGCAATTGATTGGTTACGTAATTTTTGACGTTTTGATGTTGCGTTCCTTATTTGCCATTCATTATAAGTATGTATTCTATAATGGTTTAATATACTTCCATTATTTCCTATTCAATTAATGCTATAAGCGTTATAATAATATAATATATTTCCCAAACTGGGGTAAGTATGTGTATCTTTGATGATACACAAATGATTTTAAAGGATAAGTACACAGTAGAACAATTTTAAGCAATCGTCAATATATTTGACTCAATGTGGTGGTACTATATAGGTAGTAAAAATACAATAATTTTTAATTTAATTTAAAAAAATGTGAAACTAATATTAAAAAAATCTAAAACTGTAAAGATCTTGAATTTGACTCCATGTTCTAGGTCCAAACACACATTGATAAAAACACGTTAATTTTGCTAGTTTTAGTATTCAAACCCAAGACCCTCGATTTACTAAGCGGACACGTTACCTCTTGGCTATATCGGGTGCTCTAAAGCGGTACTGGCATTTTATTACTTTGGGAAATATTGTATTATATAATTATAATATGGTACCTACACGGTCAGTGACGTCCCTAGCCAAAATGCCACCCCATTTTTTTATCATCCTTCCATGACTCCAATATCTAAGAAATAATGTGTTATATGGATACATTACTAACAAGATAAATACCACTAAATCTAATTTAAATGCCATCTCTACTTCAATAGACAATAGGTATTGTGTATCCATGGTTTTCAGATACTCGTACATTTAAATATACACCTGACAACTTTCAAAACTCGCGAGTGACTGGCAAAAATATTTGGATACATTAATTAGGAAAGTATGTAAATACCGATAATTCAAATATAATACTCAAATCTGCACATGTCATTGCTGGTCATCAAGGATGTGAGTCCAATGACAACGAAAGTAAGCTAGACATCGCAAACCCGACAAAGAAATACTCCGGTTTAACATTCTATGTTAAATTACATTTTGTTTCCAACCAGTGAGCTGATTTTTTTATTGGAGAGATATTTCCGTGATTACTAATTTAGGTAGGTACCTATTTATATATATACCTAATGATTCTTCTCGATTTGCCGCCCTTCGAGTAACGGCCGCCCCCAAGCGACGCTCAATCTGCCTACCCCCACGGGACGTCACTGTACACGGTAGAATGACAATATTTTATTTGCATTTTAAATATTCCAGTAATATAATTGAATTATTTTTAAATTAAATAAACTGTTTCGGTTTACTTTCCCCGAAGCCTTGTTAAAATCTGCTAAGTCTAGCGGCTCATAAAATCGATATTATTTTTCATCATGTCTTCTGAATTTTAATTAGACATCGAAACTACGAAGCGATTTATATGAAATGTTAACGGCTCTATGCTTTTGACAGATTTATTATTCATAAAACCCAGAGTGTTTAATCAAAAATAATGATAAATACTTATCCAGTTGTTTGCGTTATTATAATTTGTTAATATAAATATTTAGAGGTGTTTGTAGCGTATAATATGGTTTTGAATATTTATTATTGAACTACTTACTATCAAATCTTAAAGAAATACATAATTCCATTTTAAATTGAAATTTATCTAATAATTAATAAAATTCACACCAACATTACAAAATATCATTGGCGAAGAGTGGAGGCAGGCTGTAAGAGTTAGCTCATTTAGTGCTAACACCGCGACAGGCGCGTTTGGAGTCGTTGGCCATTAGGTATAATTAAGGTGTTATTTAAATTTGGTAATTAAAAGGTTAGCAGTGATTGTGTTAAGATCTGCAATAAATAGTGCAGAATAAACTTTTTCAGTCATACGTAATTATTGAACTAAGACTACAATTTACAAATTATGTTGGTTAGGTTTTAAAAATTAATTAAATCCTGCCTAAACTAGACCATAATAGAGAATAGTAAAAATACGCGTATATCTATAAAATTAGACCATTAAATCATACATAATTTTGGATATTTATTAGATAGAATAATATTTTTTATCTATCATAGTTTGGTTTAGGTAATGCTTCATGAATTTAAAAAAAAATTAGCCAACAATATGTCTAATAATATGTATCTATATCTAATTCAACGAAAACAACTAAATATGAATTAAAAAGTGTGCACAATTTTGTCGGATCGTCCAAAATATACCAAAACTACTATGGTTTGGTTTGACAGGGTTTAATTGATTTTTAAAAATTAACTAACACCATTAGTAAATTATTGTAGTCTTAGTTCAATAAAAAGAAATACCTGGCTAATAAAGTTTAATGTGCACTATTTATGTCGGATCTTAACAGCCCCATCGTCACTGCAAAATATATTAAGTTTAAGAGATTCACATAATGATATTGAAAATCCCCCCGTAAGTGAAAGTATAGGAACCACTGAGAAAGTTTATCTTCAACATATGGGTAGGTATTCATATAATAGGTATAAAAGACGGAGGTAAGTTATAGCACGTGACTAAAATCATAAAGCTCAATTAGAAATGTTATTGTAATATAACTACGTAAAATTAATTATCATTATGCTGATATTATGTTGTGGTGATTTGGTATAATTTTGATTACAAAAACCTGCTCGAATAACTGTAAACGTGTAAACCCAAATTAGTAGCGGCGTAATAAATAAATAAATAATGTTTACATAACATGATCTGAACTATAACCACACATTACTAGCGTATTTACATAAATACATAATTTTTCACATGTTAAATATTCATTACTTCATATACCGAACAATTTGCAAATGATTAAGCCAGTGCGGTTCAATTGGACAGAAAGAAATAACTTCACTAAATTAAAAACATACGCATTTATATAATATAAATAATATTATGTAATCAGTTTGTAAAGTTCAAAATTGGTAATTTTGAGATACTAGTATAAAGTATATTGTAGTCGTAGGTCTACAGTTTTAGTATATTTCGGAGACTTATCGTTTGGTCAATAAAACATATTGAAATAACGGTAGCGGTTACGCAGAGATCAATCCAGGCACTAACATTTGATGTTGCTATGGCGTGTGCGCTGGGCTGATTCCGTGTTCCTGCACTCACACAACTAGTACGATCACTCTCACGGTTACACTGTACTTATGATGGATGGGTGGGTAATGAGTTTATGATTGTTTACAAATTACGGTAATTGACGCGGCATTGGTTGAACCGTAACTTGTAATTGAATTAGATACTTCTTTGATGACTCTAGGGCGGTCAAACTATTGCAAGTCTTGTCGTTATGATGATCTTAAGATAACTGCCTGTCATTTATTTATTAATGTGCCTGGTACTACGGTGCCTGGATGGCGACAATAATTATGAGATGTAGGTAGGGAATTTTTATAGGATAAGTGCTACCATAATTGGCCCAAACATGGTAATAAGCATTTGTAGTTTTTTTATATTAGCTGTTTTTATGATTGGTTTACAAAGAGAAATTAAAGGTTAAAACTTTTGAAAAATAAAGTGAAAAGTGTCTCCTTTGTACTTAAGGGGGAATGCTATACTAGTGTGGATTTATCGGACGCATCTAGTGACAAAATACGAAATATGGAATATAATACGTTTTTCTGATAATTCACAAGACGTTACAGTGCTTTAGTGAATTAACCTGTCTAAAAAATAAAAATAAAATAAAGATTTTTTAAATCAAATTTAAACAAAATTAAAAATATATTTGAAATGGGTATTAGTTCAAAATATGATTTTTAATACTAGATAGGGTACATCATAATACTAATCATATCGGTATGCACAGTCTCAGGCGCACACATAAGGGAAGGGGTTCGGGCCAGCACACCCCCCCAGAAACAGAAAAAATACAAATTATTAAATTAATTATAATTAAGTAATTAAAAAATTAAGTAAATGGAATATTCGGTACTGACTGCCGAACAGTTTTCTAAACGGGTTATCGAAATTCTACCGTGGCTACTGGAAATTCCATAGCACTTACGTATAAATTAATCATTAATGCAACTATCTGGGGCAGCGAATGTTTGTTTACTTTAATATTTCGATGCGGCATGTCTAAAAGACAGCACGGACGACACAAACGGACACTTACAATTCTAACAATTATGAACGTTAAGCCACGCCCGTTCGATAACTAGTTATGGATGCAACAGCTCGCAATAACTCGTAGATGAATACCTTTAGTTATATCTGCAGATCAGGTGTTTAATGTTTATCGCTAGACTCAAAGTACGGAGTCTTAAGTATTGAGAATGTACCTGGAAAGGTGGTATTCCACTGTTGAAGTAACTCGAAGCTATAGCGGAGTAAATGTAGAAGATTTTGTTACCCACATTAAAAATCGATACAAAAATATTGCAATACGCTCGCGCAAAATATAATTGTTGTAAATAATTAATCGTAAATAATGTTGTTGTAAATTAACTGCTTTAGATTTGTTTTTTGTATCTTATAACTATATTATTAAATTCATATATGTCTGTTAAATATCCGTGCCTTTCTCTCCCTTGACACTTTTTATTAAAGTATGTATTTCAGTAAACTCAGTCAAAGCTCACTTGAGAGCTTGGTGATCTCAGTCTTGGGCATCTGCTCCTGAGACATTCCTAGGCGTAAAAAGCTGCTGATGCTACACATCCAAACGTAGTGCCTCGTGAGTCGTGATACGCTCGATTAAAGTTCTCGAGTCTGCTCGAGTTTGGTGCAGGGCGGTTGGTTTGGAGGGGTCTATGTTTGAGTTGTTGTAAATTAATCCTGTCATTTTTCCGGAGGCAAGGAAATGATTTTCTTAGTTCCCAAGAGTTATATTTAATCTATGTGCCGAAGTCAGCTGTTAATAATTGTCTTCATATTGTCATCATACATTAACGTATGTTAAGTTTTTTAAAATTAATAAATGCACCCAATTTCTAATTGAAATCTTATTTAGATAATTATTTACACAGTAAAAGAATACAGGAAGAAAGAATAGGTTTACACAATATAGGTAACACAACATGAAAATAGTTTTAGTATTGAGAAAGAAATTATTCGTTAACTCCATTTTTTGGTGCGCCGAAATGCTATTGAGAGGATAGCCATGTGAACGGATGGTCCACAACGATGATAATGAAACAATCAAACTTTCAAGAAGATGGAAGTTCAATTCTAAGTACTTCGAATCACTACAAATCGAAAACGAAACGTAATTTTTCACATTGTCAGGAATTAAAAAAAGAACGCGCACCAATGCTTAAAGTCAATAAGTACCTATTTTACAACGTTTTTATTAGCTCGTATTCTTATTTTTCCGGTGGTTGTTTATCCAGTAAAAATCTTGCCATCAATTTTTAACTAACTTCCCGACTAGCTAGACATTTGAAACTTTTAGAATATATCAGAACACGATGCCAATGCATTATTTTAACACTTTTAGCCATCTTTAAGTAGAATTGAATTCATTTTCAGTTAATTCTGTTTTGTATGAAAAGTTGTTTCGGAAGAAATCCGTAATCCAATCCACTATTAGTGATAGATAAGATGTAGATGTAGGTGCTTGATATAATAGTTGTTTTATTATATTTATTTTGTATTATATTATATTAATACAGATAATCGAACTCGTTTGTTGAGAGTCTCTGGATAATATCGGTTTCTCAGTTATCTCTCAGATTCATACGGACTTAAAACAAATGTATTTATGAAATCGTTAGCATAAACTCAAGTGGTTTATTTTGTGAGTACCGGAGTATGGTAATTCGGTTTCATTCATAAACTTGGGCATCTTACGACGGAGGGAGACGGTGCTATCGACCGTGCTCACCTTCTCACTCTGTAGGCAGTTCGTAGTTTTTTCAAAGGTTTATGACGTAAATAAACAGTTTACAGTAGGTAGTTGTGAGTTGTAAGAGACTACGAGTGCTGGATTTTTCTAGGAAAAGCTTGTAAATGTAAAGAGAGGTAGTCAATTTTAGTATAATATTGGTTTTCAATAAAATTCGCATATAATTATAATTATGTGTAGTAAATAAACATAATGGACTATTTCTATACAGAGCTAATATTACGTAGCCTTTCTTGCAATTACAAAAATTGACAACATTATTTTTGCTACGTAGGTACCTACTATTGTTATTTGTTCTAAGGGTACGATCAGTCATATTATGGCAGTGTCAATTTGAATTGCTTAGCACATCGTTTTCAATCGTTATACATATTCTAATAAATCGAATCTATTTCAGTTTTGTATATACTATTTAATTTGAGTCATTTTTGCGACTCTTGTTTCGCCCTTTGCCGTCTTCAGTCACAAGACGTACATGCGACAACATGTTTTATAGGTGCTCTCTGCAGGGATACATAGCTCGGTCGCACATAGAAAATCGTCTTGACTGGAACATAGTCATACATAAAAATAGCCGGCATTGTTGCAACTATATTTTGCGTATACAGGTAGGACCACGCCGGGACAGTGACGTCACGTGGCTTTCTGATACGATTATATGGGTCAATACTCAATTTATAAAATGCGTTCATTTTCATTATTATGTTATTATTTGTTTCTCTCCAACGTGTCTGTAGCCGAATAACTGATGCATATTATATTATTATGTTGTACCTATTTACCCACTTAAAAATTAACTCTACGTACATAATACAACATGCAATACCTAAGGGCGATCCTTATAGATTTTTATTAGATGTGCCATGATCGATGTATAAATATCAATAAATGTAGTTTAATTAAATGTCACAGTCAATTATTTACTATACTTACATATTTATTTCTCAGGATTTGCTTAGAATTTATTCGTGTCCGGAAACTTGTACGTATGAAGTTCTCCGTATCTTCTTCACCGTGAAATGTTGTTTCGGAAATATATGGCCGTATCACACGCATCACAAATTCTCTCTAACAGCAAAAAAAGTCGCCTGCAGCGCTATTTTCCTTCATTAATATTATTATTTAAAATTATGTGGTTGTACGATACATTTTTTAACGATACTCGACAACTCCGTAATTCAAAAGGATATATTAAAATATACAAAAAAAAAACAATGAATATACCTACACATTAATTTTACAGCGTACACCATTTTGGAAAACGCTACTGCAGAGCATCACACTGCCTTTATCCTTAGCGATAGGTAGCGGGGCCCGCCAACGATCCTAGCCTGGGGGCCCGTTTCAGGATGTGGGGGCCACGACATACACCCATACATTCCAAACTGCGTTGAGTGTTCCTTCCGCCGTTCCCATTTTGAAAGCAAGTTCTCTTCTTGATCGGAATAATTTTTATTGCATATAACCATAGATTTAATATAACTCATATAACATTACTTTTCTTCGTGACAATTTTTAGGCTAACGCGAGACGAGTCATCTGTCAGATGAAGTTGTCGAGTGAAAGAACGTCGTCTATGTACTCTTGGTCCAACAATTTTACCGTGTGGGCGACAGCTATCTATTGGTCAGGTACCTAGTATTAACTTAGTATGAAATACCTAATGGTAAATGAAGCAAAGATGCATGTTTATCTAAATTTTGGTGGTGACCCCAAATCATTCTGTGACAGTGAAAGATTCTGACACAGCATTCGTGTGATGTGATGACTCTAACTTACTCACTACTGCTCGACAACAAGATCTCGTCGATAACTGGAAGTCGCATATGGAAGACTTCTCAGTGAAGTACCTATCATGGCGGCAACGCGTGTTTAAATAATTTATCAGCTCTCTTTTTAGGTGCGATTCCTTTTCTTCTTCGCAATAAACCAAAAGTTTACTAATAGTAATTTTAATATAACTCCTGATCGTTTTATGTAAGTACTTATATTGTTATTATAAAAAGCATTAAATTACGTAAATTGATAGATCCGTACACAAAGGATGCGTAAAATGAAATGATAAATTTCCTCATATGAAACGGAAGTACGATTAACTGCATAGGAGGGGCTTCACAGTTTTAACACGCAGACAAGAAATTCTTGTTCAACAATGAAAACGTTTGTTTTTTTCCATAATAATGGATGAATAACATTTTACCTGCAAGTCTCACTGCATTAATAAATCTGATTTTTTAACAAGTGTTATAAAAAGAAGAAAACCACACGTACCTAGTCATTCTCTATTTTTGTTATTCCGTGGGTGATAGGTACACATTCCGTGAATTTAGGTAACTACCACTCATTGTCATAATATAATTTTGCCGTTAATTTTTTTTTATCTAGAGAAATAATAAATTTACCAAGAATAAGAACCTACGATTTTACTGCACGGTAAGAAACCACCATCAACAACAAAAAAAAACAACATACTATTCCCAAAATATAATAAAGAGCATCCACTCATTGTGCGTCACGTACAGGGCGAAGGCTTCCTTTTGTAATAAAAACGAAATAACAAATCTCTTACCTGCCTTGATAAAAGATCTCCGAACGATTTTATTTTATTTTATATTCATATCGTCACAAGGAACAGTTTTATTTAAAATTACAATTTCATAACTCACTAATCCAGTTGTCACTTGTCTGTAGGTCATTTTGATGTAAATACCTGATTATTATAGTATTATAGTGTCCGAGATTTCTGTAGGTATTGATTCTGAGGAGCATAATTGCTTAATGCACAGATTGGCGCGACACCAATGGTTATACGGGCTCGGGAGTTTCGTATCTTTTTTCAAATATGATTTTTTCTAGTGGGTACCATGCGGGTACCTATATATTATCTGAGTTGTTTTCAAGTTATGTATGTTCAATTATCAAAAAGTTTGTGCGAATTATCGGTGAGGTCCTGTAGGTAGACGATTATTTATTTAAAGCACTAAGACTAAACGATGTCAATGATTAACATAGATTGCACATTTAAAACGAAAAATTTTAGATACTTACGTCTTTTTTGTTTAATATAATTGAATATATTTATTTATTTGATAGAATACCGCACTGATGCATTGATTTGACTATTTATAGAGAATTCAAAAACGAAAGAAATAGCTTAAAAATAATTTATTACTATTTCGTTCTTAGTTCAACGAATACTGTTTCTTAATATACAACATATTGTTACTTACATGATGTGTATTTATATGTAAAGTTTAGTAAATGTAAATCAAAAGTGATACAAAATGAAACTAGATAGTGTAGGTAACTAAAAATGACACTTCATATTCAATTCACTGTCTGTGATGTATTACGTTAATAGTGTTAATACCAATTATTTATTATTTGTTATTTATAACTAGATATTGCTAAATAACACACGGTAAATATATCAATAATAATTGTTAGCATTGCATGTAAAAATTCAACGGTAGGTTTTATAAAATAATAGAAATACTTCATTGTTTATTTGACATTCACTAAACATGCAATATAGATGACATAAGCGTGTATTGATCACACTTCTATGATTTAATTGTCTATTATTTCATTGATAGAGACTTTTGATAAAAAACAAATTAACTACGGGTGTTTTTTTTTACATTTAAATTTATTAATTTACAATACTATGATGCACAATCAGCGATGGTATACCTTTACAGAAACTAATTAAATAGCTTAAAAAACAATAAAATATAACATTATCCTTATATGAAGCGCCTAGTATCAAAAACCCCTAAAACGGTTTTTGAAATTGTTTGAGTTAGATATGTATTTAGATAGATATTTTTGTTACCTATATGATGGCCAAAGATTGATCTTTAAAAAACGCCAAAAACCGTCAATAGGTATGATCAAAAATAAGGGTAAATTTCAAAACCCGCTAAAATGGTTGGGTGTGACTTTCAAATACCCCTAAAATGGAAAGCCAAAATACTCTTTAGAATGTAACGAATTAAAAAATAAATACATAAAGTTCACAGATTTAATAGATATATTTTTTTCTCATTTTTCTCAAAGCTACCTAAAATAGTTTTTCTCATTTTTCTCAGAACTACCTAAAATCGTTTTAGGGGCTTTTGAAACTAGGCGCTTCATATGACAGTTTGTCAGTGATAAAAGAAACACTGATACAAACTCAATCAAAGTTGACAGCACGCTGCTTCCATGGATGCTTATGTTCTCAAAGATTTTTCCTCCAAAGAGGAGCGAAACATGGCCAGATTGTGGGAATATAAGAAAATTGTAAACAACACAAAACTCCCACCTTATGCTGCCATAACGTCTACACCAATGACGCGTCTGCGATCGAGGAATCCTTTCTGGATTACAAGAGAGAAGAAGACTTAATGTGAGCAAGAGGAAACCTAGCAATGTGACTGACTAGAATCGGACGTATGGAACTTCGGTCTAATTGCGGATCCGGTTGACGAGCTTTCTGCCTTAAGGCTTCCACGCAAATACAGCTGTGGGTCAAACTCGGTGTGGGCATTCCATGTGCTTATATGATGTGCAATGGGGTGATCGTCGGTGGGTATTTTTTTTTTATACTACTTGTGTTTCTGTCTATATTAATTAATTATCTTTTGTTTTGGGTAGATCTCTACATCATGCACTGGTATTCCAATGGTGATCCAAATGCACTTAATACCGAGTATCGACTCTACACTCTGCAGTTTAGAAGTGACGGTGCAGTGCAGATCCTGAAGCATATTACATTGCATAAAGACCTGGATGTCAGTCCAGCAGGCGTTCTGAGTATTATCATATGCAATAGGTGTATTTCAGAAAAACATTGATTTTCCATCAGGTGGTTTGGAATCCACGAACATTTATTTGAGTGGGTAAGGTGCGGTAAGTGTTAATGACAAAATATGATTGTCAATTGACAAAGTTAAATAAATGATATTTAGTTGATGTTATACAGAGAATATACAACGAAAGTACCTAATTAATATACCAAAACCCGTAAATGGATACATATATTATTATGATAAATAGCAGTGACGTCCCTAGAGAAAATGCCGCCCCATTTTTGTATACTTACAATATTTTTTATCATCTGTGTTCGTGTCGTTTCTGGTCACCAAGAACATCGAATGGCAACGGAAGTAAACTAGACATCGCGAACCCGACAAAAAAAGTAATGTTAATTAATGTATTTTGTTTTTAACCTGTGAGCTGAGTTTTTTAAAGGAAAGATATTGTCGTTATTAAGTAGGTAAGTACTCAGTTTAGGTAGCTATTTCAATATATATCAAATGATTCTCCTCGATTTGCCGCCCTTCGAGTAACTGCCACCCCCAAGCGACGCTCAATCTGCCTACCCCCACGGGACGTCACTGATAAATAGACAGCTCGTAGACAGGGTAGTCGTTGGACGAATTCAATGATCCAGTGGTAGGTAGGTACTATAAGTAGGGCATAAGGGGTGACATGCTCAGCGTAGGTCAAAATGGAGCTTTTATTGCATTTTAAAAGCATGATCCTGGACATTCAAAGTACAAAGTAAATATAAATGTGTTCTGGAAACAATCAACTCTGTAAGAAGTCTCTTTATAGATGGCAATCATATGTGACATTTATTAATTGTGGGATTGGAGAAAAAAAAAAAACCAATTCTGTACCTTGACAATTGATACTGGAGCTAAGGCATGTTTTCACTTGGCAGTTAAGGGCAGACGTGCTCAGCGTGGGTCAAAATGGAGCTTTTTTTCTATTTTCAAAGCATGATCCTGGACATACCTTAAACGTCGTAGATAATCTATTTATATAATTATGAAGCCTTATTATCCTTAATATTTATTTTAAACATTTGATGACTGCATAAAGTATTTTTATTACATAAAATAGTAATCTTTTAAACCTATCGCTCTAATGTTTTAGATTTTTTAGAATATAGTCATATTTCAGTACACACATGTGCAGTGGTGTTAATATTTTTTATATTTATTAATTTTTAAACGCATTTATAAAACCATTAGTATAATTTATGTTGACATTATTATAGTGAAATATTTACGATAAAAAATTATATTGATAATCTCAGTGATCCCAAATTTGACAAGAATTAGGCATTTTATTATTCAAAAAATGGGAAAGATTAACACATTTGAAGATAATTCTAAAGATAATAATTATAAGATATGTATTTGACCATTCAAGTGTGATTAACATCCTACGAATAATGATTGCTTTTTAATAATTATTGACCTAAGAATAAGGTAGTGTTTTTTTGAAATACGCCATTTCTTTTGGCATTCCCCAGTGGTTAAGCTACTTATTTTATTTTAGAATATCATTTAGGTATGTGTGCATTCATAGATAGGTATTATTATTTAATATACATAAATATAATGGTTTAAGTGTACGAGAATAAACGTTGTAATTTGTGAAACTAAAGCCTATATTTCGCCTTGATATCCTATCATATTATAAACTATTAATCATAAACCATAGATGTGTTGATTTTAATTTTAGGAGAATATGTAACAAGCATTCATAATAAAAAGTTCCGCTTAGACTAGAGCAACAAAAATTATTATATTTTACTCACTTATTGGCTTCACCTAAATTAATTAAATAAAAAAAATTAGGTGGCAAACATTAGTAGTATACGTACACTTAATAATCTGTTGATAAGAAAATACCTAATGAAAAAACTGGTGAATCTAAAATATTTATTTGTCTAATAAATCTTAAACATCATATTAATAGTATACATACTTCGATTAATTTTAAATAATTAATGGCAGAGATTTTAGGGAAATACAATAGTTACGTGGTGATAGGTATATACCTACATACAATATAATTATAAGTATACGAAATGGTTTCATCCAAACAATGGCTTAGGAACTATATCCATTTTTAAGTACTGACATGTCATATACTTATTATTTCTTCTCAAATAAACAAATATTTCATATTTTCCATATAATAACATCGGAGGTAACGTATGTACGAATACGTAGTTTATTAGCTCATAATCCCCCTAAAACAATAACAAAAAATGTTTTATGATTATGTTAGATGACGTTATAAGTGTTTTTTTTACAAAGCAATACCATGTAACAACAACGCATCATCTTTTGATTTCAATGATATACGGCCATCTATTTTCGATATGACAGTTAACGGTGAATACGTACCATTTACATGTAACCCTAATGTAATTCAGCTCTATCTACAGACTCAGTTTGATGTAAAATTCAAATATATTTGTATAGAAATCAAAAAAAAAATTGTTCATGTCACCCTCACTTTAAAAAACGTGTCCGGAAATTTGTGAGTATGCACTTCGCTGTATCACACTTCACCGTGAAATGTTATATTATCGAACATATATGGCCGTATATTAAAGACCGTCTGACCTCTTTGGGTCGTATAGTACCTACCTACTGACATAAAATTCATGTCTAAATAAAACACGGTTCTTATCGGCATACGTGTACACTTTACATGTATCGTAAATATGTGGTTGTTTATTAAAAACCGTCCAACATCTTTGGGTCGTAGATATAGGGCCGTATGTATGAGATTCCCAAATTCTTTATAAGCTATTTAACCGATTTTCCATCGAATAGCTTATTACACTCTTTGTGACGTAAGCGATCTGACGTCACGCGCCATTAAAAATGGCTGCCTCAGCTGTCACTTTCAAATGTCATTTTAATTTTGCATTCATTGCAACAAACATTTGGTTGAGGCCCTTATTAGTTTTGTAGATTCTGTAAAACATTTGCGAACTTTAAAAACAGTTTCTAGTCGTGCTGTTTACAAAATACGTATAATTTTGATCCCTAGTCTATAATCTAGATAGTAGGTAACTGATAAAATGCCTCGCTTATTTCGCCTATTTCGCTTGCAATATTTCTCATGGAGACATAAGATGGACTTACGTAAGATTACGATAAAATATCTCCGCTAAACCACCGCAAAAATATGTATCTACTGCTGTATCTGGCATTAAAATATACAATTGTAAGCATTCTGCGTTCTTCAAAATATTACGGTACCACCTACCTACCTAGTTAATTATTGTAAGATAACTGTAATAAACAAGGCACAACTCTCAAATACACTGGAAACATCAATAGTATCATACGGTGATTGGTATAAATGATAATATTATACAGAGATCATTACATATTATTGTCTTAAATCATTTGTATTTTCTGTCATTTATTCTTATTCTCTTTTGACATCTCAATAATTGAAGTGAAGTTAGTCATAATAATATTCAGTATTGCCACCAAAGCACCAAATGTATTCAGTGTTGCCACCAAATGGAAAAGTTTACTGGCAATACAACCTTTCGTACAGTAGAATAATTATAAAATACATGTGATAAAATAGCTGATAAATTATTTAAAGTTCATAATAATTATTCATGTATAATTATTAAATTTATATGGTACCGTTCGCACACTTTCAGACACATTTACAATTTCAAAATTTTGAATTATTTATCGGGGAATGAAATTTTATAATACGAACACCATGACATATGATATGTCACATTCGTGACGTCACTTAACAGCTAATTACGTTTTTACTCATGCATACAAACGTGCAGTATATAGCCTATAAGGTTTTTGGGAATCTCATGCATACGACAGATAGTACCTACCTACTGAGATATAATTCATATCTAAATAAAACACGGTTGTTGTCGGTTCACAGGAAGCCAGCGGGAAACAAATTTTGAAAATAGCCGATATACTGGATTATGTGTTAGGTTAAGTTAGGTTTTCATTCTTGAAGAAACATTATTGTCTGTAATGCTCTACCCAACGGTCCGTCCGACCTGGTTGCTACTAAGGCCAATTATCTTGCTTTCAAAAAATTTGCGGCGTCTTACTACGGGCGTGAAGATCTCTTCACATAAATTTTGCTGCCTGTATGATTAGCTTCGTTCTTTAATTTAATAAACAAGTAGCTTCATTTTCTTTTTAGTAATTTCCATGTGCTTTTTCTCTCCCTGGCACTTTGCATTAGAGTAAACTCAGTAAACTCAGTCAGAGCTCACTTTGAGCGAAGCAATCTAAGTCTTGGGCATCTTCTCCCAGGACACTCCCAGGCCAATTCTTAGATGCTTCACATCACCAATTGATGAGTCCCGTGATACTCTCCATTAAGACCGAGGGTGGTACGGGGCGGGTTTGGTGGAGGGACTTTAACTTCACTGTAATGCTCTACGAACAACGCGTAATTTTTTCATCTCTTTCCGATAAGAAAGCCCACGGCGAACTGTGCTATGGTGAAATGTAATACGTACAATTTACATGTTACCACTTCAATGATGTTTCATTGAGCGTTCTGGATACATACTATTTTTTTTTATATTTCATTAGAAAATTAAAATTTTAAATCGAATGCTAATAAAAAATAAATAAAAATTGATATACAAAAATCGAAATATTTCACTTAGGTAAGTATATACACTTACTTTCTTTATCGGACACCGTTCAGCTCGACCCATATGTCTGAGAAAGTGTTTTGTTGTTTCGGGACACATTTTCATCGCATAATCGCAGCTTGACGATTCATTGATGATCAAAAAATTAGGTTTGAACCCTCCATCTCCTCATTTTGAGACAGTTATGTATAACTATAAAAAATAAAATCATTTTTTTGGAATCATTGGAATTGATACTACCGAAATACTGGAAATAACAAAAACTTTTAAAGGTTAAATTTAAAATTTAAAATCCAAGCCGTTGCAAAAAATAGCAAGTATATAGGACCTACAAGCAATTAATAGCAATATCATGGTACGAATAAAAATTGGAAAGATTCTAACGCCGTCTGGGAATCAAGATTAGGACATACCTACCTGTTGACAAATTTTAAAATATGTTCATCAATATTATCGAAATTTTAGATAACTCTTATGCCTTCCGCTGACGAGAATACTCCAAAAAGACGCGACTGAAATTAAAATTCCAGCCAGTATCTAGCTAATGTATTTCAATGGCGGTTCGCTGACGGCATGACTAATCTCTCAGTTTCAAAACGGTCGCGAAGAGACGCGACATGATAGTCTCCCGGTCTCTCTGTTTCCAGTGACCCATAAAACAGTGGTACCAATATCAGTAAATTCTATAAAAAATAATATTGAACTAAACAGGCAATATCAAGTTAAGACGTCATAAGTTAAAGATGGGCAAACCGATTTTTAATTAAAAATATGTGGCAGATGTTGAGAAATACTCCTGCCGGTATAATTACAGGCTGTCAGAATATTTCCGTAAAGACATTACGGAAAAAGCTTAGAATGAAGTAAGAAAGACAATGGGTTTGACAGATTGAGGTTATGAGATTATTAGGTTTCAGTAGCGCCGTGTGCGAAGCATCAGTCATTGGCCAGTTTATGAGTTCCATCAGCAACCAGTTTATCGGATTTTAGTTTATCCACGAGTCCTTAGCTGCATGACAATGTTAGGAAATTTCGCCGTGTTTAGTGAATGCATCGAAATTAATTAGACAGTAAAAACGACAGAACAGATAAATAATAAACATGTAAAATACAGTCGCCATGGACCACAGAATAGATTAATAAATATAATGTAGAAGCCATCGCCATGGACCAAAGTTTTGAAGTAAGGTAGTTTAGGCCTGACCGCCATAATTGTTGTTAGTTGATGACTTAAAACTTCATTGAGGTTGTCACCTAGGACAATAATTATTATATTTGTTATTATAGTTGAACCATTATATCTTGGCTTGCCATTATGGCTACGATTTTATGGCGCTATAAATATTTCTCACACACCCGTCATGTAGCCGTGGATACTGTATGCAGTTGTAAAAACTTTAACGGGGGTCGGGGCAGTAAGAATACACCTAAAAGTGCGGGGGGAAACGTAGTTCCTCAGTTCGCCGCTAACACTTTCGTAGCCATGATATAATGGTAGGGCTATCGCTATAGTATAAAGCCGCGCAGACACCGTAAAGCTGTTATTTATTTTAAAAAATATTTATCATCATCAATCTCAGGAGTGTATATGGAGTGGGAGACAAAATTATGTATAAAGTACTTAATATATTATTTTCACACAAAACAGTTACGTGATTAAATCCTCTTTCATCTACAAATATTATGCAGGGGTGCGATGGTACTCGTATGAAAACGGTTCCTAACTAATTTATTATTTATGTAATAATTACTATAAAGCATTCATTTAATTTCCAGCACCAGGTGCAGCGCTCGAAATGAATTTTTTTTCGAACTGGTGCACTTGATAATTTTACGAAAATTATTAACATAATTATTATAATAGGTATTTGATATGTATTTTATAAAAATAAGTTTATTAGATTTTTTGTTTTATGGCCTATTTAGCTCAGACGGTCAATTTTTTTTTTCATGAGACGGAGCGATTGATAGTTTTGAGAATTTTATGAACCGAAACGGCGATCCGGTGCGCTCCGGTCTATTTCGAGCCCTGCAGCACCTCAAGTATAATTTACGGTATATTATATTATGTATATTACAAAATTTATATACCTACTGAAATTCGGTACCAAAAGCAGTATTGCATTATACGTATTGTTCCAGAATCCAAAGCACTTAGGTACTTAGTTTAATGAATACATAAAAATAAACCTACCCCTACGCTTTTGTCGAAGTCTTGATCAAATCTACCACTGATATTGTAGGCATAGTGGGTCCTGTTGTATTTAAAACGTATGATGGAGGGTGAATATGGATATAATTCGGGTTGTTCACATAGTCCGTTGTAGTGAGTTACTTTATTGGCCGGACCCTATTGAGAAAAAAAAGAAAATCATACAAATTAATACTTTCATATTATAATTTAGTCAGCATCATCACAGGACATTTAGTATGAAGTAATAGTATTTTTTATGAGTTTGAATGACTCATGAGCAGTTTTCCACGGCTGAGGTCACCATGCACTCAAGTGTGCTTTGACTGAATTTACATTGTAATTTAAAATTGTGATAAAATAATGGTAATACAAAACTAACGAACAATCTAAGCGAAAAGATCTTTACGTTGGCAGTAATAATTATTACTGTGATGACATACTATAATGTCACAATTTTTTTTAATGCAATACAATTGGTCTCTGTGGTAACCAAGTTGGACGGTTCTATGGGCCTAACTGCTGGTTGGACCGCCTTGAGTATCTGTTCCTTTTACGTACACATTTCAAGGCATTCCCATAGCTATAGGCCCTATAGGTGTTTTCCAGCCATATTTGTGCCATGCCCTACTACAACGCTTCAAAAATCTCCATGCCATCAACATTTTATAGTTAACTAACAAATTCTGAAAAAAAAATGCTTCAAATAAAAAATGCACATAGTCAATACTATTTTTAATTTAACTTTCGTAAGTACCTAATTATCTATGTGTATTATATTAGATGTACGTCTCGGAAGAAAATTAGTGCGATCCTTGTGCTTGATGTGAGCTGCAAAGAGTTTTTACGTGTAATACGAATTTGGTCAATTTTAATCTTCAATCTCCACAGTTTGTGATGTCAAAACGATTTCTTCAGTGACAAATCATTTATAGCGCTAAAGCGCCGCATTCAACCAAATATTATGATGAGAATGGCAACAGTAATTTTCTCAGCAAGTCATGGTTGCAATATCAAAAAAATATTTTCAAAATGCGTTTTTAACAAAAAAAATGTACCAAATATTATTGATTTGCACATTGCCCCCAAAACATGCGAATTACCCCCCGGTGGGGCCTACGCCTCATGTTGGGAAACGCTGATATAGGGTATAGTTTATGTTTGCATTCTGTATTTCTTCGTTACACTAATATATTGGTCGGGTAACAAATCCAATACCACATAGCTTGGTAGCGAATTGATCATATTCATTCAAAAATTGACCGGTGTAGTAGTGGTCAGGAGTCAAGTGCTGTTATCTCCAATCGCTATTGAATGTGCCGCCCTTCGTTGTTGCATCTCACTTTCATCATAGTCTTCAATCGGTCAATTCACTGTTGGCGGAAGGCCTCCTCTAGCTTCTTCTACTCTTCTCGGTCTCTAGATATTTTCTCCCACGTGGTCATTTAATTCCTCTTGAAAATTGTTGTATGAGTGCATTTGTTCAGCGGTTATCCGCTCGCCGAATAAAATGTCCTGCTCATTGCCATTTTATCAGCTCAACGACCTCTTTCAGATCACGTACTAATGTCTGTCTCCCGGTCATTTCTCAATATGCTCTATATGCAACAATCCATGCCACTTTATGCTACTCGCAGTTTTTGGATTTTTATTCCATTGAATTTCATATTTTATTTGCATACGTGACCACTGGTAGCAAAAAGTTGAAAATTTTACGTTTTATGCACAATGGAAGGTTCATTTTGAGGATACTATTGCTATCTGCTCCACGCCAGTTTAGTTTTGCTAAAATTCTCATCATTCATACCTACTTTCATCAATATAATTGTCATATTCTATTGTCTGGAATAGACTGAATTGTTTGCCCGCTCGATTTTGGTACCATTGATTGATAAAGATTCAGCGCTCGAAATGGAATATTTTAAGAACTGGAGCGCTCGATCATTTTACGAAAACATAAACATAGTTTTCTAATTGTAATTGTATTTTATAAAAATAGGTGTGTTACATTTTTTTATATGGCATATCTAGTTAAGATGGTCAAATTAATATTTTCACGAGACGGTGTCGATTTTATGAACCGGAACGGCGCTCCGGTGCGTTCCGGTCCATTTTGAGCCCTGTAAAGATTGCTTTTGGGTAAGTAAAGTAGTGGGTATTTTTTATAATTAATTAAAGTGATCAAATGGATCTAGCTTATTTTGTGATTGAAATTGAAACTCAACTTATGTATCATGAACGCTGTAATAAGAAAAACGCCCTCGCTCATGAATCTTAGAAACCCAAGGATTTTTTTTACAAAACTCTTGTTGTACTTAGTGTGTAAAATATCTATTGCGATCTCTAGCCAATCTGAAATATGACAAAAAAAAGAAATTAATTGTAAGAATTAAAATACAAATCTTACCAGTATACGGTCACATAAAATCAGGTGTAAAATAGCAACAACAATAAAAACAAAATATAACATTTTAACTATTCTTTCAGCCGTCGACATGTTTGATTGAGAATAACTTTCTGTTGCTGACAAAAAATAACAGCATACACGTATTATATTAATAATGTGTGTACTTTTTATTCAGGGCTGGGCTAAGTTTGGTTTCCGTCTGAGTGACATCTAGAATTTGCCGCCCCTCTATATATATATATATATCGCATATTAGGTATATGAAAATAAAACTAGAAATGAAAAATTATTTACATACATTTTTTTTAATACATCAACATTACTTATATTAAAATATTATGTTTCAATTTATCATCGCGCCACAACTTTTTAATTATTTTTATATTTGGCGTATTTCACAAAAATGAGATGCAAATTTTTGCGGTACTAGCAATATTATTAGCTGCCCAGTGCTGCTTCTTATGGGAGCAAAAGTGGTAAGTATGGTATGGGTCTGAAAAATATATATTTTTTTTATTAATCATTTTAATATTAAGTACATAAACGTGTAATATTATCATACATCACTGTGACAACAAGTTTGTAAATTGGTTATTAAAATTCCGATTGCCCTCTTAAGCAAATGTGGTGTAAAAAATAGAATTAATAGGTATAGTGGAAACTTAAAATATTGATTGCAGTATTATTAGTGTGCAAAAGGGCCTTCAAAACTGTTTGAAATTTGTATTAATCTTTCACGGTAGACGTCAGTAAGTTGGAGAAAAATACAAGCAAAATAGTATACCTAAGACATGAAACGGTTGCGTAGGTACGTATTTTTGCAAGTACTCTACTTTAGTACTAGTAGTAGTAATACTTTAGTAGAGTACCTACTCAGGATGAAGATGGATTTTTGAACATATTATTAGTGTATTTTACAATGCTTATACTATGTATGTTATATATTTATATATATGAGCTTTTTAAATCTTAATTAGAAATATGATTATTTTTATATTCTTGTGATAATTTTTTTAATTAGCTGACTTTGGCATAGCATAAACTATATATTAATAGATTTCAATTTATTAACCAGTTGTTGAAATATCCAGAGGGTTGGAATGGTTAATTTTTTGAATTGCTTCTCTCCGGGACCTAATGCTTGCTCCAGCTCCGTTCCAGAGTCTGCTCCACTCCGATTAAATAAGTGGTTTAAGTGGAAATAAGGTTTATTATTCGTCTTTTTCATTATTAATTAAGTATTTAACAAAATAGCCGATAGCAAATCGTCTTTCATTATCTGCTTCTTCTGTCGAAAATGTGAGGTTATTTATAATATATAAAATAATTCCAGTGTTATAAAGTGTAAAATATAATATTTTCATTGGATTTTAGGATGATAATTTAATAATACAATAAAGCATCGCAAGTTTCGGTGGCCCAGGTCCGCTCCTGCTCCGGAAAAAACCCGATTGCTCTACTGCTCCGAGCTCCACGCCAACGCTTTGGAAATAACAGTAAATATGTTTTTAATAATACTGGTAAAAATATTTTTTATTCATGTATTTTACCGCCCCTCAAATCTAAAGCTCGATGCGGTCCTGTCTTTTTATAACGCATGTCCAGAAGCAATATTCATCGAATTAATGTTGTCATTCATAATCCTACTACATTGCAATTAAAAATTTATTGCCTTTATTATGTGCTAATAAAACTACAAAAACAGTCAATAAAAAAAGATTTTTTGATTGATTGATTAGATTGATTGATTTTAGAATAGTTTGTTAAGTAGATATAGGTATTTCGTTCTACATCGGCACTGTTGTACGCTAAAAACGATTTGCAGTTATGTTGGTGTTCTTTGGTAGTATTGACACAGGGTGTGCATGAAGAATTACGGTAAATAAGCATATTTTTGCGACTTATTGTTTTAATAAAATATGGAATAAAAATGCGTACATTAGAACATAGATACCTATATATTATTTACTTATACCGATAGTTACAATTTAATGAAAACATCGTGTACCTATTTTTATTTATTTAGTTGGGATTAGGAATATACAATGTTTTGGAATTTATGAATTAGCCTTAAAGATCTCATTATCGTTATTGAACAGATTAGTTATAAATGTATAGATAAATAAACAATTAAAGAAAATAATAATACCGGAAATACATAATGTCGTTAGCAATGTCATTTAATTATACATATAATCATTAGGACAACAATTACAATTGGCATTTTCAACACATAAGTATAATGCTCTTAAAGTAAAACGAATAATAGGAAGAACATAATTTCATACATTTGACACTATAGACGCGCCCAGCTTTATAGATAACCAGATAACAATCACTATATAAACACACTGTAGACGACTCCAAAGAATAAGTTTATGGCTTGTTTATGACCAGTAACTCTCAATAACAATAGAAACTCCGCCCTTTACGCCCCTGCACTGTACACCCAACCAATTGGTGATACGATAATAATTGCAGGCAGTTCTAAATAGGGTTTTATTACAGGCCTTAATGCATACACACAAATAATACCAGAACAGATGCGAATCAATTTTAGCGTACAACAGTGACTCTGTAAAGTGCGTGGACTATACGACAGATTTATGAAAATTAAAATAAATTACCATTTCTGTTTCCAGAGCCATCAAATACACTTCGATGATAAGCGAAAAAACCACTGCGATAATCGCATAATAAGTAAATAATTACCACTTTATAATGTATTAATTAAATAAATACTAAGTATCTACTTATTACATTTTATATCATAGTTTTTAGGCCAACCCACCCTTATCCGGTATCCCTTATCCAGATTTACGGATTTTTAATATTCATTTCCTAATTTTTCGAAAAGTCACAAAATATAATGTACTCATTATTATTATTGCACATATTTTTTATAAAACATTTTAAACATATTAATCTACCTACCTATCAGGAAAAAATTTAAATAATGATTTTCAAACTGATAACATTATTGTATTACGAGTTTTACCGTTTGAACTTTACTATCAATGTTCCTACATATATAATATATACTTACCTAAATATATATTATATTTATATAAAGTCTAAATATGTTTGTTTTACATCCTTTTCCTACTTGGCCCAGGCTGATCTCTACATATTATATAAAATACTAAGTGTGTTTGATCAAATTAAATTTTCTGCCCAATTTAACTTAGAAAGATAAACTATGCATTATTCTTTGGATTCAATTTTAGATTGATATTTTCCTGTTTCACTTTTAGTGTCAAAATAATTTTCAATTTGACATTTTACTTTATGGCGGTGACTAAACATTATTGATTGGGAAAATGTGATTATTATAGTTTGTTAAATAAGAAAAAAAGTTGAAATAGTAGGTTTTTGTATTATTTCTGATTCTCAATACAGGACTGGTGATAGAGTATACGTTACTCTACGTTTAACAAAATACCACTGGCGGACAGTAAATTTTGCCGCAGGGTGTTGAATGTGTGAGTGTCATACGAAAATGAGCCACGCAATATAGACGCGCAATATAGACGCGCAATAGTGTGTGTAATACACCAATATTAAATGAGCGTCAATGCATAAACCGAGAGCAGTAGTGAGTATTCGACGTATGATGTATTTTTGACATGTGTTTAAATTTATCCCGCATTCTTCCTTACTCTAGATCGGTTGCCTGCTTCTCCTTACCCGTTAAGTATTTCAGTTCCCATTATTTCTGAATTCCCTGACTTAACGCATGTATTGGCCTATCTCTATCATATTATATTTTCTTCCATCCAATGATGTATGTTTTTCAAAACTGACGGATGTAGGTAGACGTCGATAAATGAGCATCATTTTTTTTATACAAAAAAATAAAACATCGATTCGTTAGTCTGGACTCGGATTTAGAGCATTTTGAATTTTACATTAAGGCATGATACTTCGTTCATGGTTGATCGAAAATGTCTTGTCTGGCACGATACATGTCTGCAAATATAATCATCCAGGGGTCGAAATGGACTGGAACGCACCGGAGCGCCGTTCCGGTTCGTAAAATCACCAAAATTATCGTTCCGTCTCGTGGACATATTAATTTGACAGTGAGCTAGATTTGCCATTTTTACGTGAAAATCTAAAAGTTTGTCCACACTGGTAACCTCATTAAATTTCACTATAATTATCATTTTTTTTGACCAAAAATTATTTTAATCGAAATTTAATGAGGTCGCAAGCAACTTGTTGCCAATGCGGACACGGCATAACGCACTTATTTTTATAAAATACACAAGCAATTAGATAACTATGTTAACATTTTCATAAAATATTGAGCGCTCCGGTTCGTAAAATATTCCATTTCGAGCGCTATTCATACTTGTATTACTTGTGAACACTTCGAATTCACTATGGCCATATTAAAAATCGTCCAACCTCTTTGGGTCGTATAGTACCTACTGATATAAAATTAATGTTTAAATAATACACGGTTCTTGTCGGTGTACACTCTACAGGAAGCCAGCAGCAAACAAATTTTGAAAATAACTGATATACTAGATCATTTGTAAGGTAAGGTTTTCATTATAAAATTCATCAATTTAGCCAAAATCAGCCATGAAAATTGAATTGATGTTCATATTGAATCTAATAAAATTGGAGACCGTATAGTATACGATCATCTCTTTCCGATGAGAAAACTTACAGTGAACTGTGTCACGGTGAAATGTTTTACGTACAATTCACATGTAACCTTAGTTGTGGTTCGGTGATTTTATGATTTTATATTGCGTGCTTAGTGTGGTGATCATGGTAAACAGTGCTCGAAATAGAAAATCTTACGAGCCGGAGCGCTGAATAATCAAAAAATATCAAATTGTCTTAGATATTTTTCGGATTTCATAAGGCCGATATGCCTAGTAATCAGGGTTTCGTTTACGCTTGAAGGGGCCATGCGCTAATATACATTACCCCCCCCCCCCTCAATACCATATTCAATGTAGTTTTTTTTAAATACCTACTAATTTTTTGCAAAATCACTTATTTGTCATCAATATTCTTATAATTGGGCTCTTATCTTCAAAATTCTAGAAGCTCGTACATTATTTGCGTATTCCTTTGCTGCAAGGTTCTTTTGTGATTTCAAATTATTTTTCTGGTTCCAGAGACCTACTAAATTAGGGTTCCGGACCTGTAGCCCTTTGGTAAATTCAGCCCTGCTTGTAAGGGTAAACAATTGCAAATTTGGGGCACATCTGAAGTCCGAACAGCCTATACTATACTATAGGCCTTTGTAGGACAAATCAAATAATTAATAATATAAATATATCGCAGGCGAATTTTTTTTACCATGAAACAATTCTTCGAAAAATTATATTATCCTCTTTTTATTCATTGTCTGTTTGCCGCTCCTTAACGTATGGAAAATCTAAGCAGTGCATTACCTACCTACCCTTCAAGACGTGATTGCTCTATGGCATCACTAGAGAAAATATCGCCCCTAGCCAGAGTTAATGGCCATCCCAATTTTTTTGATAATATTTTAGGACCGTCAATCATATTATTCATATCGTGATTTAATTACCTACCAAATTTATTGGAGGTTTAGTAACAAAAAACAAGCCCATAGATAATACCCACAAATATAATTTTATCATAATACTTATGATGTAAAATATCTCTAAATTTTCAATCAGCAATTATAAATATTTATAAGGCTCTCGTGATGTAGTGCGTAAGGCGCTGGCCATCCACCCGAGTGACCCGGTGAGGACACAATATTAATTTGTTTTTCTGAAAGCCTGGGTGTTTGTGATTGTTCAAATTTACTAACAACCAACTTGTACAAAAAAGCAAGGACGTTGTTATTAATAATTCTAAAAAAAAATATACATAAATAAATTAACTATTTCTTTTATTCAACGAATAATTCACAAGATTTAAGAATATATCATTCTGATTATTGAACATATATTATTTTGAAAAAAACACTTTCTGATATAGTATATAATAACCAATAGAAAAAATCTTTTTTGAAAAAAGTAAGTCACCCCGACGGGGAATCGAACCCTGTATCTCCCGAGTATACGCCTCATCCGTCGCATTACCATTTATGCTACGGCGTGACATACTAATAGCGAACAAATTTTAACTATTGGTCAATTACTATACCTACCCATCAGCGTTCCTTCCAAAATCAACTTTTTATTGTTATTCTTTTATCTATTGGTTATTATATACTATATCAGAAAGTGTTTTTTTCAAAATAATATATGTTCAATAATCAGAATGATATATTCTTAAATCTTGTGAATTATTCGTTGAATAAAAGAAATAGTTAATTTATTTATGTATATTTTTTTTTAGAATTATTAATAACAACGTCCTTGCTTTTTCGTACAAGTTGGTTGTTAGTAAATTTGAACAATCACAAACACCCAGGCTTTCAGAAAAACAAATTAATATTGTGTCCTCACCGGGTCACTCGGGTGGATGGCCAGCGCCTTACGCACTACATCACGAGAGCCTTATAAATATTTATAATTGCTGATTGAAAATTTAGAGATATTTTACATCATAAGTATTATGATAAAATTATATTTGTGGGTATTATCTATGGGCTTGTTTTTTGTTACTAAACCTCCAATAAATTTGGTAGGTAATTAAATCACGATATGAATAATATGATTGACGGTCCTAAAATATTATCAAAAAAATTGGGATGGCCATTAACTCTGGCTAGGGGCGATATTTTCTCTAGTGATGCCATAGAGCAGTCACGTCTTGAAGGGTAGGTAGGTAATGCACTGGACCAGGATCAATTAATACGAGTACATAATCAATAATACCAAATACGAATGGTGGTTTCAATAGCATTATCAACACCAAAACTACCTAGTGAATTATTAAGAACCTGAAGGTAATTCGATAAGTTTTCATTTATATTATGTATGTAAATATGTCTACTTTTTATTTGGAGCGATAAAGAGAACCATTTTTATCAACTACTAGCTGAAGTACCCGGCTTCGCACAGGGTCGCTTCGTGGTTATATTTATCTTAGATATTTGAAAAATAATAAGAGGTAATTATTTTTTTAATATTAAAATATCTGTGTAATACAATATGACAATATGAAAATAATTCTAATAGGAGTAAAAGTCAAACATAAGAACACTAAATTCAAATCGAGTCCAAAATATGAAAACGTTATTAATGTTATTTATATGTAGTAAAAAAAAATCAAAATTGGATGAAACAAACAAACAACAAACTTTGTAATGTATATAATAATAATTTAGAAACCTTCGCAGGTGTGCGCACAACAACTGACAAAAGTTTCATCGCAATCGGATGAATGGTATAGGAACGCATACGAATAGTAGAAGAAGATGATTTTCTAATTCAGAAATCTTTGTGGGCATGCGCATGACAACTCACCAAAGTTTCATTGCAATCGGATTAATGGTATAGGAACGCATACGAATAGAAGAAGAAGAATATGGTTGTACTAATTCAAAAACCTTCGCGGGCGTGCGCACAACAACTGGTCAAAATTGCATCACAATCGGATGAATGGCATAAGAACGCATACAAATAGAAGAAGAAAAAGATGATTGTACTAATTCAGAAACCTTTGCGGGCAAGGGCACAATACTTGATCAAAATGTCATTGCAATCGGATGAATGGTATAGGAACGCATACGAATAGAAGTAGAAGATGATTTTCTAATTCAGAAATCTTTGTGGGCATGCGCACGACAACTCACCAAAGTTCCATTGCAATCGGATGAATGGTGTAGGTACGCATTCGAATATAAGAAGAAGATGGTGGTTGTACTAATTCAGAAACCTTCGCAGGCGTGCGCACGACAACTCACCAAAGTTTCATTGCAATCGGATGAATGGTATAGGAACGCATACGAATAGAAGAAGAAGAAGATGGCTGTACTAATTCAGAAACCTTTGCGGGCTTGCGCAAAACAACTGGTCAAAATTTCATCGCAATTGGATGAATGGTATAAGAACGCACACGAATAGAATAAGATAGAATTGAAGAAAAAGAAGAAGAAAATGGTTGTATTAATTCAGAAACCTTTGCGGGCGTGCTCACAACAACTGGTCAAAATTTCATCGGAATCGGATTAATGGTATAAGAACGCATACAAATAGAAGAAGATAGAATAGAAGAAAAAGAAAATAGTTGTATCAATTCAGAAACCTTTGCGGCGTGAGCACAACACTTGATCAAAATTTCATTGCAATCGGATGCATGGTATAGGAACGCATACGAATAGAAGACGATAGAATAGAAGAAGAAGATGGTTGTACTAATTCAGAAACCTTCGCGGGTGTTGGCACAATTACTGACGAAAATTTTATTGCAATCGGATGCATGGTAAAGGAACGCATACGAATAGAAGACGATAGAATAGAAGAAGAAGATGGTTGTACTAATTTAGAAACCTTCGCGGGTGTTGGCACAATTACTGACGAAAATTTTATTGCAATCGGATGAATGGAATAGGAACGCATACGAATAGAAGAATATAGAATAGAAGAAGAAGAAGATGGTTGTACTTAGTCAAAAACCATTGCGGGTGTTACCACAACAACTGACGAAGGTTTCATTGCAATCGGATGAATGGCATAGGGACCATACGAATAAAAGAAGATAGAATGAAGAAGAAGAAGAAGAAGATGATGATTTTTCTAATTCAGAAACCTTCATGGGTGTGCATACAACTACTTACCAAAATTTCATTGCAATCGGATGAATGGTATAGGAACGCATACGGGAGAGACACACAGAAAGACAGACATACAGACTGACAGACATTCATTTTTATATATTATTATAGCCTATACTCTTTCCGCAAGTGCAAGCAATAAGTTTACAAAGTTTTATCGCAATCGGGTGAACGGTATTGCTGCGCATTAAATACGAACAAACAAACACACAAACACACAAACACACAAATATTAATTTTTATATATTAGATTTACAAAATAAAATACGAAACTCACCAGAGGCATAGTAATTTTGAAGATTTTAACTGGGTAGGTGTAGGTAACACAAAACTAAACCGCTATAAAATAAAAATATTATAAACAAATTAATTTTAGTTCCACTATTGAAGCACTTAAATTTTCTTCTGGTCGGTATATTATAGATACTTAGTAATTATATGACACGATACTAATATTTCACTACACTAAGTACCGTACAATCAATAATAATTAACAGTAAGATAACAGATATTTTTTAATAAACGGATTTGTAGATAAGTTGATATATAAAATAATAATAATAAAAATTTCAAACAAAAAACACGAATAATCAATCAATGAATCAATGAGAAATAGGTATACGCTTTTAATTTTCAAACGTATCAATATTAATATTAATTTTATCATCAAAAACATTTGGATGATATTTTATTGTCACTTATATTATATATCTACGTTATAAATATTTTGTATTGAGATTTATTATAGGAAATATTAAATTACAAGGAAATAATGCGACCAGTTCAGATAGAAAGAAGATACGTACTAACTTTGGGACATGTGTCATCCTTTAAAAATGACCAAATAAGTGCTTTATTTTTTCAAAATTTTGTAAGTTAAATACAAAAACTTTACAAACAATTCAAGTAAAAAAATGCAAGCTGTCTGCAATAAATCATTATTGTTTGCCTGAATGACGGGCGATGAGCTTCCCGGGCGCGTCCGATGCTTTTGTTTTATTGACGCAATAATTCGGACAATATGAGAGACCCTAAAATTCATAAAAAGGGCATAGTTGCTGAACACCATCATCAACAGGTCGACTAATAAACGGCTTCGATTGTCTTGTGATGTATTGTCAAAACTATTAATGCGTCAAACCTACCTATGTAAAGTTAGCTATCCTATATCCTATATTTTACGCAATCGTCAATCGGACAGTTATGATTTTGTTGCTCCCATTCATTTCTCTCCCGTTTCACTCCATAAAACATTGTGACTTACACTCCCATATTGATTACAAAAAAATGTATTCAAAATAAAAACTGTTTGGAATTCCGCGATTTACACTCTTACCAGTCTTATCCAAGTCAGCTAAGCTCCGCGGTTGATACCAAAGGGTCGAAAATCCAAGCCTTGGCAGATACCTACACTGAGGTAATTTAATTATTCATAAAACTTTAATTAACAAATTAACTATTTTTCACAATAATATTATGTAGATATTTCATGTGTTTTAATCATTGATATACATATACATGTATATCAATGGTTTTAATTGAAAATCAAACAGTACCTACCAGTGTGTATTACAATTATTAGGTACGTAATAATTTTACGTTATTATCGTTATTAGTAGTAGGTATCTACCCTAAATAAATGATGTGTTTTGTGATTTTGTCTTCAAGCAAAAAAAAACTTGTTAAATATCACTATTCTGTGGGTTCTTTCTTCAATAAAAACTGTATTTTTTATTATCAGACACATGGGTTGTTTAGAAATGCATTGTTAGGAAAAAATATACCTAGATGCATTTCTAAGAAGAAATTTAGCTTACTGTGGCACCCATTTGTATCGACATGTACGAACTATTAACAGGGGTAGTCGACAAGTAAAATCATTGCTTAATAATAAGATTTTTTTTATATATTTATTTACTTACCAATTTATATTCCTCGATTTCAACACATTCTGAACGCCATATTAAATATTCTGATGAGGATCGAGAATTTAACGAGACATCTCGCTATCAGGATTCTACGAGAAGAAACGGTAGATTCGAGGATTCCACGAGACGGAACGGAATTGTCGAGGAATTCACGAACCAGAACGGCGCACCTGGTGCGTTATGCTCCATTCCGAGCGCTGAATTGGTAAAGTATTCTGCACTATTCATCGCATTGTATTCATCAAATAGTAATGGAAAACGGTATGAAAGGAATTATGTTGTGAATGTGAAAAAGTTTTCACAGTGTTCATGTTGCCGTTTAATAGATTCATTAAAACAACTCACAACACTGCGATAACAGTTTTTGAGTGGTATTTTGTAATGTGTAGGTGCTACATGCTTGGATAAATTAAACTTATTGGTTAAACTTAAGCCTACATACGTCTCTTATTTTTTCTATCGTCCCGTCATCTGAGGTTTGAGGATCGTGACCACTTCGACAGATTCTGTGCGACAAAAACGCCCTACCACTCACGGTTTTCAGCTTTTCTCAGAGCAGAGTGAAGGCTGCCTCAGTAATCTTTTACGCTATGACGATTTCTTCTGCTTTGACTTATGCGAAGATCCACAATACCACCAGTCTCTGATGTCCCCGACAAGGTATATGTCCAAAAATTGCATATTCACATTAGAACGATAGTGGCTAACTTGCCGGAGAAAAGCTAAAGCATTTTTGACGGGCTTAGGACAATTTAGCACCGGACAACTGGACGCCACGGAATTCAAAAATAAATAGACGTTAGGTACTTATATGTATTTAAAAAAAAAACAATATTATTATTTATACTTCAATGATTATATTATGATTTAATAGTTGGTAAGAATGTAAATATGCAGATGTAAACAATGATTTAATCGTATATATGTTTAAGTTCCAACAAAAAAAGAGTTTTTTTATTTAATATAAAGCCTTAGGCATGGTAATTCTCAATCCGCGATAAAGAATACATTATGTTAAGAGTAAAATGAATTCAAACTACTAAGTAGTAGATAGAAACTGATTAAAATACCTCGTCTACACGTGTCTACGACAGTGCGGCGTCCAATTATCCGGAGGCCAGTCGTCCCATTCCCTTTTTGACGTTTACAAATTTTCACAAATAGTCAAATACACCATAAAATGACAACAACGCGTCTCGCTTACGCTTTAAGAATTATATTGGCGAGACAGTCAATCTTAGACTGTAGATACATCTAGACCACCCGTTGCATTGCTAAATGAAGCTGCGTGCCGTGCGTTTGGTTTGTGGGCGAGCGAATGCATTCGTACACAAATGATTGAGACCATAGACCATTTCTCTAGTGCTCGCCCAAAGAGCACTAGACGCTCAGAATTAAAATCTAATTTTCTATTTTTTTTTACGTTATACCTATAGTATTTTTAAGCCGTCAAAATGCAACCATTAGGTAAAGATATCCACAATTTAAGTTATTTTGAAGAAACACTAGGTCACTGATATTCAAATATATAATAATACACAAATAAATTATCACGAACATGTATCAACTACCTATGAAACCTAATACCATCTTCTTGCTTATCAGTACGGCTACCACATTTTAATACAACACACAGAACCATCTTTTCTACTTAATTAACTAAACATATTTACCACTGACTTTGTTTAACACAAAAAATCAATTTTAGCAACACGCGCTCGCAGGTTATCGACGCTTAGTTAAAAAACAAACTAAGATTTGGCGGCGACATCACAGCAAACCATCTCACACAACCGTAAACCTGTTATCTTACTCTAGCGCGTGTCGCAGAGATTATAAGAATGCCGAATACTTTCTCACTCGCACTTATGCATCGTTTTTGTTCAGGCCTTAATACTTTTACGTGGAAACAGCTGTTATTATCGCAAAAGTTTAATCAACACACTATGGTGCCAGTAAATCCATACACATGTACACTACCCTGCTATATAAAAAGGTGTTTTTGGTTTTAGTAAAATGAGAAATAAAGTTTTAATCGAGCTACCTTTTCTCTTATATTATGTAGAATTACTGGATCGTTTTGACATAAACCCTAAATAGATGTTATCTCCTTTCACTATACTCATACACAGTGGCGGATCTATCAGTAGGTACTACGAATGTGCGTTGAAGTAGATCCCGGGTTAATAAAGGGCTTCAGATTCTTAAAATAATAATACAGAATAGCATTGGCGGCTTAATCCGGAAAAACCTAGCAGGTCAATTTTGAATATATTATTTTAATTTGCCTTTTCGTTGTATACTGAAAAGACGTATTGCAAATTGACTTTTTATACATTATAGAATAAGTGCTAGAAATTGTTATAGGTCGGTACCTACTAACCCTTCAAAAAATGTCCGTTTTTCATAACGCCAACCCATCGTTAACCGAAATTGCACACAACGCGTTATAATTTTTTGTAAATCAGGTCCACTTTTCTTTCTTTGCTTTTTGAAAAATCATCAATCACACGATTATAAAAATTGTCTATTTTTCCCACATATTTTTTTTCAATACTGAGCATTGCAAGAGCGGTCAGTCTATCCTGGCCCTATTGCGTAGAAAGGTTTTTATTCTTTTGAGAGTGGAAAAACATCTTTCACTTTCAACTGTTGTCATTGGAATGACGCAAATAAATTGGAGAACTTTGATCGACTCGGAAAATGTTTCGTTGAAATTATTGCTGAGTAAAAAATGTAGAAGAGAAACTGCACTAATAGCGCCATGCAAATCATCTCGTTGATAAAACACCAATAATTCATTTTTTAACTTGATTATGTTTATTTCTTCTAACAGTTTTACCAAATTTACTTGACGTGTGGGAAAATTATTTTTAAAATCAGTGTAATTTTCTTTATTGAACAAATCGGATATAATGAGATGATCGTTGGATGCAAATCGTGCTTCCATTTCCATTATAATTGTATCACAGACTTCAATTGCTACTGCGTGCGTACTAACTGCTTCACAAAAATGTTATAAATCACCAAAAACTCCTTATATATTATTAAAATAACCAAAGGCATTCGTCAAAACCTGTCAACGAATCCGAACCGCATACACAGTTGCGTCTTGAGACCAATTATCTAGTCAGTGTTATCATTCTGTTTCATTTAATTAGGTGAAAAAATCTTTTGTCTCACACTCGGGCATTGCCGATATTACAATAATTCACGCACCGTTACAAGCTTCGATCTCGTATTTTGTGTTATATCGATCTCTGTCTTATGTATGAGAAACGAGAGAGAAAATTTTATAAAAATATTCAATTTGGGTCAATTTTCAGACTGCCGGCGAACACAATATTTTTGTTCGGGGAATTATCGCCCAAACAAAAAAAGCCCAATAGACTGGGTTGACACAATATCGCACGCCCTATAATTTCAAATCCACCGATTATTATTAATATTATTATATATGACATTGCACATATTATTAATATTATTATGTCGATTGTAAGGTATTTATTTTGGCAGGTCAATGACCGAATGACCTATAGAGGGAGCCGCCAGTGCAGAATAGTCAAATCCTTGGAAAACAAAGTTTTATAAACAAAAATTTGGTTATTACAATATTATAGACATCATTATTATTATTATCATATCCTAAAATATTTATTGTCTAATTACGAAAAGATTTTTGGATTATTGAGAAAGGTGCAACATCTTCAGGTATTTAGTCTATTGATAATCTCGAATACAGAAAAATATATTCGATGATACCGAAGACTTCAAAACCTTTTAAAAAAGTAAGTATAAATGTGTTCTGGAAACAATAAACTCTGTAACAAGTCTCTTTATATATGGCAATCATCTGTGACATTTATTAATTGTGGGATTGGAGAAAAAAAATAACCAATTCTGTACATACTTAAAATTGATATTGGAGCTAAGGCAAGTTTTCACTTGGCAGTTAAATTTTGTTTAAATTATAATATTTCTCCATTGGCACTGGAAGTAGGCCATCCGAATATTTGAATCCAACCTTGCTCATATAATATAAAATAGTTGTAATCTTATTAAATCAAATAAGTATTAATAGGAACATTATTTCGAAAACACACAGGTATCAGGATGAAAATAAGAATGCTGATGTGTTAATAATTTAATTATCCCAAATAATTTATAGGTTTCGCAATAGCTCCGCCCGCCATGCATAACATTTCTTCGCCGCCCTTTAATAATTTTACTGTAGCTTTAAAATCTCCATATAACACGCTTGGTGGAGGTTTTATCATCAAAATATATCTATACAGTCTGTGTGTACCCTGAAAAAAATCAAATAATTATTTATTATACATCGATCCTCAGTAATGTTGATAACTACGTAGATACATGTTTAATGCGAGAAACTGAGTACAAAGGATATAAATCTGTCAAACTTGTCAAAAGTAAGGTATGCCTACGTATTATTATGATAGGATGTAATTTGTACGAAAACATTTGTATGATGGAAAATAAGCCGAGATCGTTCAACCGTTTCTTAAGTGGCAACAAAGCATTCGTCAAAGGGAACTTTTCTATTGATCAACTCTGCGGTAATTAGTAGGTGCGTATTGATGTTAAGTTTTATTTTGATTATTTTAGAAAATTGAAAAATAATTCGAAATAAATATTTGATAATAATTAGGTAAAGTGGGTACCATGCTTTTTTTGGGTGCCTAGCCTTTTAGCCGTTTGAATGTTTCCGGTGCATGTTTACATTATAATATATTTTTATTTATGTAGGTACCGACCAAGTGTAATTATTATTAAACTAGCTGAAAAACTTATCTAATGACATACGAAATCAAACGAAATTTTAAAAAAATCGGACGTTTGTCTGTTTACATTGTGATAGGTACTAATATAGTAGAATGTTAGTCAAATCACTAATATCTATGTTTCTGACGACTTTAAAAATTGTATTTTATATAAAAAACAATCTAACATTCTTAATTTTTTTGTATACTATAATATTATGGTAAATAAGAATATAACCTGATAATGAACCTATTACATTATTAATTCTCTATAAACTTAAATTATAGTTCATATATTTACACCTATTTAAAGATTTCACTTAAACATATAGGTGGATTTATTGATACATATTATCGATGTTAGCACAAAATTTAGAATTCTAAACGTATAAAACAATTCCAAGCTACCTTAATTCCATTTATGACATTGAGAGTATAACTTTAAATAGTAACTTCTTAATTTAAAAATTGTTCTCGTTGATGAAAATTGTTACATGTAAATTGTACGTAACAAATTTCACCGTGGCACAGTTCGCCGTGAGCTTTTTTATCAGAAAGAGATGACTGTATACAATAAGGTCTACAATTTTTTTAGATTTAATATGAATATTAATTCAATTTTCATGGCTGATTTTGGCAAAAATTCATGAATTCAAGAATGAAAACATAACGTAACCTGACAAATAATTCAGTATATAAGCTATTTTCACATTTTGTTTGCTGCTGGTTTCCTGTAAACTGTAAAGTGTAAGCCGACAAATGCCGTGTTTTATTTAGACATGAATTTTCTGTCAATAGGTACTATACGAGGTCGGTCTGTTTTTAATATACACGATTGAAAATGCTACTCGGCTTGATTGCTTTTCTACTATTTGTGAATCGGGTTGATGGTTTCGGCCTTCAAAAATGAACTGGATACGTACATGCATATTGTTATAGAAATATTCCAAGGTTAACTTTTTTTAAATTTTTAAACCATTAATTAGTACTTATTATTATAATAATCCTTACTGCTTTAAGCGGGCATGTGGTAGGTTGTCCCAAAATTGTAAGAATGTCTACTAACATATCAGGTTGCCATTTTTTGAAATACTCGCAACAATTATTTTCTTTAATAACGAAATAATTTGGTTTATAGCCCCCGTCTCCTTTTTTGGCGATATTCATGTCGACCTGCGAAAATAATCAAATATATATATATAATCTTATATAAGCTTAGGTAAGTAAGTTAATATTATTGCATTTTCTTCAGCAGGAAAAGTTCTCCAAACAATGCGACTATTTTTTAGGTTTAATCATTAAGCGGTAATGTGTCGTGGGTCCCGCGTTCGAATCCTGAGTCTGGAAAATTTCACATACAGTGGATAGACCCAATAGACCAGTGGCTAACATCTATTTTTCGTGAAAAGAAAAATCTGTTAATACAACCTCCACCCTATGGCGGTCCCTATGATCCTCTTTGGATTGAGCATTGTAATGAAATATAATATATTATGTAATCATTATACTTTATCAGTGAGTTAATCATGGAAACACATAATATTGTACCTGGTATAAAATTTAGAAAGTATTTATATTAAGCAAATTTTTTCCATCTTGTACATGGTGTAAATGGGTAGGAAATCTACCATTCTTGCATGTGTTTATCTGTGCGTCTATGATGACCGTCTAATAAACACTAGTGTTATTATTCGTATATAATATTATGTACCTACTTATAATTTCTATATTAGATTGTGTTTTATCTCACTGTTTTCAGTATAAGTACTTAACATGTTTCATATAAAATTGTAAACGTCTTAAGTTTTTAGTAGGCAATGTTACCTATGTAACTTAAACTTTAAAAAAATATTTGGAATCTATGAATCTATTGCAAAATTTATGTCACTCTGTTTCGATTTTAAATGAATTTCATTTCAACTTATTTCTAAAAGTGAATAAATAATAATTCTGTACCTCAATCCAGGATACATTATTTATAAAAACATTTTCAGGAAAACGCGATTTAATTAAACAATGTCATTCCCTTAAATTTAGCATAATATTACGAATAAATTGTTAGAACAATTGATGATTTCTGTTATGAATAGAGCTCGCGCTCTCAAAATGTTTTAAAATTTAATTGTGCTTGACTTCAACATAAATACTAATTTTGGTAGAAAATTTATACTTATTTTTATTTTCAGCAAAATTGGGCCTGCGCATTACTGGCATTAATGTACAAATACTAGATAGGGTAGACCGAGATGGGTTGACACATTTTAAGTCATAACTTGCTAAGTTTCACTACTAAGACTTTGAAAATATAATTTTTGAATAGCATATTTCGTCTCTGTTCTGGCAGAACACACTAACTGGAGGATACTAGTTTTGAGTAATTTGACTTTGAAGTTGTTAAAATGTTTGAAATGGTCTATCATGTGAGTTTATTAAGTAATCGTAAAAAGGATAACTTTAAAATAAATACTGTTTATTTATTAAGAAGGTTTCCAGACGGTAAAGTTTGAAATAAGGAACATTTAGGTATAACTAACTCAATATGTCATTTTTTCGAATTAGTGTCTTCTGCCAGAACAGTGACGATTTCATCATTTACTTGCATTTAAAAGCAGTATAATAGCATTTAATTACTTATTAGTGAAAAACCCATTTTAAGGGAAGCTTTCCAACTGTTTCAACACACCTAGTACCGAGGTAAATTGAAACAGAAAATAAGGTGGGTTTAAATTTAAATAGATTTACCTCATAATAAGGTTTTTTAACCGAAAATTTACTTTTAGTTGATTTTGCGGCACATAGGTAATATCATCACAACCGATTATCACACAACCTTGGCATGTACCAACAGGTCGGTGCACTAAGAGTTCACACTGCAATATTTCTATATTCTTAACAGTTATACATTTTGAGATATCGTCTTTGTGTCATTCACCTTTGTGTCAACCCACCTCGGTCTCCCATACAATATTTTGATCATAGTTGGACACCACTTACAGAAACATTTTCGTCAAGGTCAAAATCGATAGTAATATTAACGTCATACACATCGTGGGTCCTGTTTAACTTTGTTTTAAGCAGAAAGACTTTCGCTGGATATTTTTCAGAATCTTCACACTCACCGACGTAGAGAATTGTTATATCACCTGGACCCTAAAACATTTCATGTCATTAAAAAATCTGAAATGGTAAAATGTTTAAATAAGCATAGGTATATACAAAAATGAGAAAAATAATGTAGTAGATAATATTGTCGATAATACAAAGTTGAGTAAGTTGGCACACTCATATCTTTCATAATTATTATTTGTACTTCATTAAAAATAATTATTATTATTACTGATTAAAAGCAATTATCATTAGATATGATTAAATATTTTTATACTTAACAATAATTGTAAATTTGTTTGTAAAAAATCATATAGTAAGAACTTACAAGCATGTCGTTTGAAGACACTCCATTGTTGGGAATATACCTAAAGAAGACACAGAAAGTAACTACAATCGGGAAAAAATGATACTTCATGTTGAGCTGTCTGTTATGAATTAAATTAATTATGGTCTTAGTCGATAATTTATTATAAATGGTTATATGCCTATATTATTATAGTATTTTATCATTGCATGCAGAAATGCTTTTATTGCATACTGGAAATATTTAATTGTTTATATGGCATTCACTGAAAAAGAATAAAGGTATCTATGTATACCCATATATTATATAATATTATAAAGGACACATGTGCATGTCGTAAATACTTGTTTTGGTTCGATTGCATATCACTTTATCACATTGTAATACTGATTATTATGATAAATAAATTAATTACACCTTTTTTCTAAAATGTTAGTAAGTAAATTATTTTTTCAATGCCGAGAATTTAGAACACTGTATCTAAAATTGAAAAGTATAATTGTGGCCTTATACTCGTATTATCAATATCATCATAATCATCAGCGGCGATCGATCCACTTCTGAATGAAGGCAGCCTCTATCTCCTTCCACTCTTCTCCGTTCTTACTTCTTCGCTCCCAAGTACACATTAACCGAACTTTACGAGTTCGTCAATCCAGTGGGTAATATGGCATCCCGGTGGTCATTTAGTGCACAATTACGTCTGGGATGGGCCAAACGGGTCTCAAGCTTGTTACAACAGTTATGTATATAATATTATTTTCAATTAGATAAACTAAATCTTATGCTGAAATATATTAAGTGTTTATATGTATATTTTCCATTACCAAAAGGTGGCACTTACTGTAGAGCGTCGATTGGCATATATTTAAAACACAAATATTATTTTCGTATTTAGGTACATGTTTAAAATATCCGATCTATTACTAATGAATGAATCGCAATACACAAAAACAACGAAAAGCACTCTTTCAAAGTCTCAATAGGATGGGTTAGTGTCATCGTATAATAAATAAATCGTTTCTGCAAAAATGTAATTGTTTGTGTTTATTTGTAAAATGTTAGCTTGTGGGACCCTCATCCTTATGATACTGGTGGATCTATAATTATAAGATTTCAGTTTGATTTGATATAGGTACATACATAAATAAAAAAGAATTTAAGTGTGTTTAAATGTGTATTAAAATAAACATAAATTACTTAAAATAAAACCATTAATTCTTCAAAAATATTTTTAGTAGGCAGTAGGCGCCACATTACGTTTGACAGTAGACTGACGTTTAGTGGTCATATACGAGGGTAGTCCCAGAAGTACCCGACCCAACAAAGAAAACACAAAAAAATTGGGAAAAAATATTTTTATTTCTCTACGTAGTCTTCTTTTAGGTCGATACACTTCCCAGCGATGTTCAATAGCTTCGATACCTTGTTTATAGTGAGAATCGTCGAGCTCCTCAAAATAGCCATCTACCTCTTCACTGTTAGCAAATCTTTTACCACCGAGCCATTTTTTCAAGTTTGGAAACAGAAAATAATCCGAAGGGGCTAAATCTGGCGAATAAGGTGCGTGAGGAAGCAATTCTAACATTAACTCTGATTTTGGCCATCGCGATAACGGATGTGTGAACTGATGAATTGTCCTGATGAAACGAAACTCTCCTTTTCGCCAAATGCGGTTGTTTTTTCTTGATTTCATCACTCAAACACTGCAATAAGTTTGCATAATACACGCCGTTGACTGATTTTCCTTTCTGAAGATAATCAATAAAAATTACCCCACGCGCATCCCATAATACTGACGCCATGACCTTGCCTGCAGATGGAACTGTCTTCGCCTTCTTTGGAGCCGATTTTCTCCTTCCAGTCGATTGTTTCGACTGTTCCTTCGTCTCAGGTGTAAAGTGATGGACCCGTGTTTCATCCATGGTTATGAATAGATGCAAAAACTCAGCTTTATTGTTATGAAACTTCGCCAAAAACTCGATTGAAACATCCTCACGATGCTGTTTTTGTTTCATTGTGAGTAATCGCGGCACCCACCTTGCGCACAGCTTTCTCATGTGAAAATTTTCAGTTAATATGTGATGTACAGCACTTTTTGGAATGCCTACCATGTTTGCTAGCTTGCGCAATTTCAGTCGACGTTCATCCAATACCATTTTGTGGATTTTCGTCACCATTTCTGGCCTGGTCACCTCATTTGCTCATCAGCTCGTCCGAGCTCATTTAAACTCAGCCACCCAATATGTTACTATTGTAAACAAAGGAGCAGACACCCCCAGAGTAGAGCCTAGCGCAATTTTGATATTGGTTGGACTGAAGCTTTTCAATTGAAAGTATTGTATCACATAACTATGACCGATTTTTTCCATGTTTACAAATTCACTGAGAGCGTTCACTGTTGATGGCTGACAAATAAATACTGAACAACGTAGCATCATCAAACTTAAAACTTAAGCTTTATAAGGTTGGTACTTTCTATCATGGTCATTATTTTTAAACAACACCTGCTATCTATAAGTCAGGTCAGGTACTTCTGGGACTACCGGTAGATACCATTTGTAAAAAGGCGCTGAAGATGTTGGGCTTTGTCTTGTGTACTTCCCGTGTCTTTTCGGATGTAACGGTACTAAAAATTTTCTATAACTCCTTAGTTAGAAGAAAACTTGAGAGTGGGTCTGTCGTTTGGGCCTCGCATCAGTTGAAGTACGGCCTTAAGGTGGAGAGAGTCCAAAAGAAATTTATGAAACTCCTTTATTTTCGGCTGTATGGATATTATCCGTGGCTCTATCCGACTGATTTTCTTTTAGGTATGCACATACTGCAGCTTAAAATTTAGAAGGGATCTTTATTTAGCTACATATTTTTTCAGACTTATACTTGGCGTAAATGTGAACTCTGTCATTCTTGGTGGTGTTGGCTTGTGTGTCTCTGATAATTACTTTAGGAATCGAGGGCATCCGTTGTTTGTTCTCCCAAGGTGCAGAACTAACCTGCCATTAGTAATGCCAATTGGGGAGGCAATAACCATGTTTAATGAAATCGCTTCGGATATTGATATATTCCACTTACGTGAGAGTGAATTTAGGTGGACGTTGTTTTATAAGTTTTTAAGATAGGGTCTATCAAAGTTCACTCTGTGTGCTTCCATCTACTTTTATTTTTGTTATTTTTTTGTATTTCTTTTCTTATTTTATTTCTTATGTTATTACTTATTGTATTATTAACTAAGATTTATCTGTATTTTAAAAAATTGTTAACACTTATTTTATGTCATGTTGTGAACGCTTTGAATTTATAATTTGTTATGTTCATTATACGTAAAATAAATTAATTTGATTTGATTTGATAAGATGACACCAAGTAAACAATGTTTTAATGATACAAGTACCTATGTACTTTATACATAATCATAAAATAATAATATGTAATAATAAGAATGGATCATTTAAAAAAATAAAGAATTCAAATTTTATAAGAAAAAAAATATACTTTGTATAGGTACTTAATATATATTTTACTTTTTAATGATTTAAACTCTTAGACTATATTGTAATGATTACTTAAAACACTTTGAAACGTGAATTAATAATTAATTGTCTCAAATTGAAAGCTTCATTTTTTTTCGGTTAGGTGAACCTGGTAACAGGAGCATTCACATTAAGCTAGATAAAATTAAAATGGTTCTGTCATATCTTTGTCTATGTGTATAATGTGTATCTTTGTGTATACTGTCTTTGATTAGATACATTACATATATATATTATCGTATGTCAAAATGATTACTAGGACTAACTTACTAATTATTGATTCCATTATAAATCCAGTTCATAATAATCATATTGTTACTAGAAACGTATCTATACAATGTATCGCATAAACAATATTTCTCGAATTTCACATAAGCAGGTACTTATTGCAAATAGCAAATCATTCTACAGTGATTGAATGTTAAATAAAACATATTCTTGAATCGTGACACTTTTTATTTTATAAAATATTAAATAATTAACTACACATTTAGGATTTTTCAGTTTTCATGTGTGTTTCTGAGGTTTTTCAAAATTATGCTTTTTCTTTGCTTAGTTGATAAAGAATCTAATTTTAAGCCTTGTGTATATTCAGTATTGAATAAAAAGAAATTGATGGTTAGTAAACAATGTGTTTTATCTTAATTGGCCACAAAACCGATCACCTTCTGATTGAAAGACATTGAAGTTGCTTCACTTAAAATGTAGGTAAATTTGCATTTTGCAAATAATTTGCATGAATCATTGACAGCAAAAACGGTGAAACGGTCGGCCTAAAATAAATGTCTTAAAGACAAAAGTGATGACGAACTGCTTTTCGGACCCTGCGATTATCTGTGTTAATGGCACCCAACTCGAGCAAGTCAGCAGCTACGTCTATCTCTGACAGCAGGTCCCCATAGACAAAAGCATGCACGATGAAATTGCTCGCAGAACAAAGCTGGGATGGAGTGCTTTCGGATGTCTGAATAGTATCTTCAAGAATGACCTACCATTATGTCTTAAGCGTAGGGTGTTCAAACAATGTGTGCTACCCGTGCTCACGTATGGCTGCGAGACGTAGACCCTCAACACGAGAGATGTCCAAAGGCTAAGAGTCGCACAGCGAGGCATGGAGAGGTGTATGTTTGGCATCACGCGAAAGCACCGTAAGAGAAACGAATGGGTTAGCAAGCAGACAGGAGTACGCGATGTAATAGACGTTGCCAAACAGCTGAAATGGAGATGGCCGGGGCACATTGCTCACCGAAAGGACGGCCGCTGGACAAATGCCGTCATCCAGTGGTACCCAAGGGGCACGAAACGGCCACAGGGTCACCCTAAAAGCCGCTGGATTGACGAACTGGTAAAGTTCGGTGGAAATACGTGGCAGCGAACGACACAGGACCGAGAGAGTTGGAAAAGGCTTGGGAAGGCCTTCATCCAGCAGTGGATTGACCCCGGCCGATGATGATGATGATTGACAGCACACACCCGGAAACTGAAATATGCGTCTTCGGTCTCTCCGTTTTTCTATGTTTTTTTTCTAATGGGAATGTGAGGAGTAATTATTTAAAAAATTGAGCGTTACATTGCAATGTGATTTGTTATTTGCTGATGGATTATAATCCAATGTAAATTCATTATTATTGATATACATAAGTAGGTAAGATAATAAAAAAAACAAGCTTTCTAAAAATATTACTATGGAACTATTTCAATGAGATCCTCTAATGCAGTGGTTTTCAAACTTTGTTTAACGGCGTTCTAAGGGTATAAATATTTAAAAAAGTTACGACCCTACGCAAAATTATGCCCTTAAGCAGAATTATATGTTTCCCCTTTCACTTTTAGTCTAATGTTGTAGGCGGTAACTGGAAAAAACAAAAAATGACAAAACAGAACATCAGAAAACACAACAGTGACAAAACAGAACATGACAAAACAGAACAGCCAGGGGAAAAATGAAACATTATTTTTTGTGGAATCTATTTAGGTTAGGTTAGGTTATTATTTTGTTGTACCTAGTCACCCAATCATTTTGAACATATTATATTGATTAAGATGAGATATCCTAAGCTTGCCGGCAACACCGAGTTAAGTCCCGTTTATTTGAGGCTTTTTAGCGATAAGGAATGCAAAAATTAGGTATATAATTTGATTTATTATGGCGTATTGAAAATCTGTGCTATTAAAAATCTATCAATATTATAGAGATAGGACAATTTCAATATTAAATTTATATTTTTCCTGAAAGGTCATAGTTATATTTATCGTTATTCTGTTTTGTCACTGTTCTGTTTTGTCATGTTCTGTTTTGTCATGTTCTGTTTTATCATGGAACCGTTGTATGTATACCTACCTATTTACCTACTTAGTGACGAATTTACTGAGGTATCTTAAATGTAAAAAAAAGCTGTCATCGACAAGTCCAGCCCACGAAACTTGGATTCAAAAGTTATATTATTCTCTTACCTTCCTTCATTTCCTGCCTCTTATAATGAACTACAGATTACCCCCTGGATGAACCTGTTGTTAACTATGAGGGAATACAAATATTATATTCTCTATCTGTCATACATTTTCTCAAATCTTGCTATCCCCATATCTCTCAGGTCTTGAATAGATTAAAATGTATCCATATTCTATTCTTAAAAGTATCTATTCTTAATATTGGTTAAGTTGAGATATTGCAATTTAAAAAAAAAATATTTAACGAATAATTCACAAAATTTAAGGTTCAATAATTAGAATGTTACATTCTAAAATATTTAAAATAGTAAATTATTCGTTAAATAAAAAAATAATGAATTACAAATTATAGGAAAGTTCAAGTAAGTTACAACAAAAAATCTTGGAGTGATTCGTGTCGTCGGCTAGTAATTAAAAATTGTTAATTAATTTTAACTAATAGCTCTTAATACTCTCTGTAGCGCTTTTCAAATTGAGTTACTATTGGCGATAAGCTTTTGTATTTTAAATCAAAGTGCCTATGCATGATAAAAAATATTCGAAAAACAAAAAACAAAAATTAAAAAATAATTTTATTTTAACAACAATATTTTTTACAATAAAAATTGTGGAATTAATTAATAAAAATTACATTGTTTTAAAATCATTATAATGAAGTTCTGCCTCATAAATTAAGCTCTACATTATTTTCATAATCGAAATATACTATATACATGACTGAGGGTAGGTACCTATTGGATAAAGTTAGAATTTAAATCTAATTGCTTTAGTTTTGTACTACCTATTCCATTCCTGTTTTGAATTTCAGCATCTTTAAGCACTATGTACAATAATTACTTATAATAGATAAATATAATATGCAATGACGTTCCGCGGGGGTAGGCAGGCCATAGGGGCAGCACATGATAAAGGACGGCGAATGATCGCACAATATAAATGTTACAATTGTTTTGGGAGAAGTGGTGGGTTTCCATGAAGCAGACGATGCGATCTTTTATAAGAAAGTATCGACATCTTAGTTTAAAAAATAAAAAAAATCTGACAGCAAACAATTGTTGTAAATATGTAATTTATTAAAATCATTTATCGGAAAAATAACATAATACCTAGTAAGTAAGTATATTATACTGATACCTATAGAAAAAATGTGGTACCTAATGTCATTAAATAAAATAAGTATGAATTACAAATTTATCAATTTGTGAAGCAGTCAACTGATTACACCATGATTACACTGATTTCTCCAAAAGAACAGAGTTAAAAAAACATATTTTTTAACATTGATATTTGCTGATATTTTTTATGTTATAGCTATTTTATGAATGTTTCAGAAATATAAAATTATGTTTATTATGGTTCCAATTATTAAATTTTTATCCAAAATAATTTTTAGGTTTCACAATAGCTCCGCCCATCATACATGCCAGTCTGTGCCTTCTTTTATAAATTTAAATGTAGCTTTAAAATCTCCATACAGCAGGGCTGGTGGAGTTTTTATCGACAAAATATGTTTATACAGTCTGTATGTACCCTGAAAAAATCAAACAATTGTTTATTACATACAACAATATTAATTCTCAGTAATGTTAATTATTACGTGTACTAGACTAGTTTAATGTGAGGAAATTAGGACTGGCGATATAAATCTGTCAAACATGGGAAATGTGTCGATGTCCTAAAATTATATTTTCAGAAACTGAGTGAGAAAAAGTTACGGCAACGTATTATGGCAAAATGAAATTTGTATGCAAATACTTATATGAAGGTAAATTGGCCGAAAAGGGCCGAGTCAAATGGAATATTTCTATCAATCTGCTCTAACAATCATTAATGTTAGTAACTTCTTAATTTTAAAATTATTGTTCTCGTTGATGAAAATGCCATTCGGCTTGAATGATTTTCTGCTATTTGTGAATATGGCTGACGGCTTCGGCCTTCAAAAATAGAATGAATACGTGTGCACATGGCCCCCATAAGAGGGGGAGACTGACTAGGCTTTAGCACGGGGGCCCAGCGTGCCAGATCAACTAGATAAATGAGATAAACACACATTAAAATTTTGCTCTAATAAGGTAAAGGAGCCGCCAAAGATCCTGGCCTGGCGGCCCGCTTAAGTATGTGGGGGTCATGTGCATGTACAAATGTATACTTTTGTAAAACAACTCCAAGGGTAACTTGTTTTTATTTATAAAATATTAATTGGTAGATATTGTTTTAATAATTCCTTACTGCTTTAATAGGGCATGTGGTAGGTTGTCCCATCATTGTAATAACTTTTCCGAACTCTTCCAGTTCCCATTTTTTGAAATACTCGCAACAATTATCTTCTTCGGCAATGAAATAATTTGGCTTATAACCACCATTACCCTTTTTTGCCACATTCACGTACATCTGGAAGAAATTTTTATATATACGAGCTTCAGTAAATGTTATGTTATTTTGTTTTCTTCAGTATGAGAAAATGCTGAAGACTATTATTTAGTGCGTAGGCTAGGTATTTCTATATATTATTATTTTAAGTGGTTTCATGACAAAACAGAAAAGCCAGGGTAAAAAGAAAACATTCATTAAACAGAACATAATAAAACAACAAAATATATGACTTTTTTGTCTCTCTTGCAAAATGTGCGCAATTCAAAATAAGTGTTAAGGTTGCGCAATTTTTCACAGGAGAGACAAAAACCCATTTTTTCTACTTAAAAATGTATTTTTTGTTTCCTTTGTAAAATTTGCGCAATTCAAAATAAGTGTTATGATTGCGCAATTTTTTACAGGAGAGACAAAAAACCATTTTTTTCATGATTTTTGATTTCGTCCGGCACCCCGATTATTATTAGCTAATGCTCATACAGGTCAGGTCGCCTTGAAGTTATAAAGAAAAAGTATGAGACACTTAGTAATCGAGTGGCAATAGTCGTGCATGATTATCAAAATCAAACAGATAAATTGAGGTATTTACGCCAAATGGCCAACATGCAGTGATAACATTATAAAATTTTATATACTCTATATATAAAAAAATGCATTATTTTCAAAATAACGGTATTGTAAAAAAAAATGAAAGTATATATTATACCTTGATGATTTCACTTAAAATTGATTTTTTTGAAGCCAGCAGCAAACATATTTTTAAAACAGGCGATATACTGGATTACTTGTTAGGTTAGGTTAGGCTTTCATTCTTGAATTTATGAATTTTGGCAAAATCAGCTCTATGAAAATAGATAATAATATATTGAATCTAATAAAATTGGAAACCGTATAGTACCTACATGGTTATAAGAAAGCTCACGGCGAAATGTGCCACGGTGAAATATTTTACGTACAGTTTAACGTTGGAAAATAGAAGGGCTTACATTTTTAATGATTTATCGTCTTAATAAAATTATCGTGAATAAATAATCATGTAATAATTTTATAGTAATTGAACCCTGCTTACAGAAATATTTTCATCTAAATCAAAATCTATAGTAATATTGAAGTCGTACACATAGTGAGTCCTGTTTAACTTCGTTTTGAGAAGAAAAATTTTCACAGGATATTTATCAGAATCATCACAGTCGCTGACGTAGAGAATTGTTACATCAGCTGGACCCTAAAATATTTTCATATCATTAGTACATCTAAATGGTAAAATGTTTAAATAAGCATACATATAAAAATAGGTAAAAAAATAGGTCAATTTTATTATTGTTTGTAGGTACATACTTCATTAAATATTATTATTGATTAAAAGCAATAATTATCATTAAATATGATTAAATATTTTTATACTTAACAATAATTATTGTCAATTTGTTTCTATCATATCGTTTTTGTACCATATCAGTCGTAGCTCTAATTATGCACAAAACTCTTTTATTCGGCGCTCTTGTTTAAATTATAATATATATTTCTCCACCGTTGATAATAATTCACCTGTTTCATTTAAACGCGCTATCTCCAAAATTTTGTAAAAATAGATATATATATACTTATATAAGTACATATTTTTTTTATGTTACTTTTTTGTATATAATTTAATAATTCCTTATTCTTCCTCATTTTTCTCATGTAATTTCTTTATATTTATGTTATTCTTACTCTCTATCTTGTTAGGCTTAACTATATTAGAATGTATACATGGAAACTTTGCTGGTTGCAATAATTTTTCAATATTATTTTTAAAGTTTTGTAATTAATATATTGTAACTGTTTGTTTCCTTAATAAATAAAAAAATATATATTGTAAGAACTTACAAGCATGTCAGTTGAAGACACTCCAGTGTTAGGAATATACATAAAGAAGCCACAGAGAGAAACTAATATCGGGAAAAAATGATAATTCACGTTGAGTTGGTCACTGTCTGTTATGAATTGAATTAATAATAGTTCTAGTAGATAACTTATTTTGAATGCTTATATGCCTATATTATTATAGCGTTTTCTCATTGCATGTAGAAATGCTTTTATTCCATGCTGGATATATTCAATTGTTTACATAGTATTCACTGAAAAAGAATAAACTACGTATAATAAGGGCGGATCAACCATTTTGATGAATTAAATTATTTATAGTTAGTAGTAGTCGATAGTTTATTATAAATACTATATTTTATGAGATGCCTAGAGTCATAAGTCACATATTCCAAAAAATGAGTTTTGAGATAATCGCAAAAAACCACCAGAGCACTGTTATTTGTAATTCGAAGAAAAGTATTGAACTCCCTTGAATATTAAGACGATACATCAGTGAAACGGCAAATAATTTTCAACTATAGGCGCGACGAAATTTTGGACTCGCTGGCATTCGGAGAGAGAACGTCGAGCTGGGAACACGTAAATTTGTTTCGTGATGGCGACAGGGGTATTAATTCTTAAATCGTGAAAGATGACTAAAAACGTTACCCATTTACTTGAAAAAGAAAACATGTCAAAGAATATATTATTATTGTTACTAATAGAACATACGTTAAAGTGCCCACCACCACCCGTCATATATGCACAGCCGTGGATAAACAGAACATTAAATGGACGCATGTTGGATTTATATGACAAATAATATTTCGTTCGGCATGCGTCATTTGCACCCGCGACCCGCAATCCGCGCATCGCCTAGCCACGATCTTTTTAGACCATGCCTCAACTGAGGTATTATAGCCTTAATGAGTGAGTGAGTCGATTTATACCTATTATTAAAAAATATAAATATTATCATACTCTTAATGTTAAATACCTAACAATTCGATTGTATGAAATTGTAAGAATAGTAAACGTTGCAATAAACAAGAATAATACATATGTACCTACATATTATACCATGGATGGCGAACCTTTTTGAGAACTGGGTTAAATTTTGTTCATTATTTTTTGGTACTAGCTCGTTGGTCACTGAGTCACATATTCTAAAATATATCCATAACAGAAAATAGCGCCGCTGACGACTTTTTTATTAGAGAAAATTTGTGGTGTGTTTATCTCACTTAACTAGTCGACCCGTCATGCTGGACCTCAAGACTAGAGCCTTGTCAGCCCCCGTTGTGTGGGCTATTTGTACCCTTCTGGGTACTAAAACACATAAAAAATTAATAATAATAGTATTTGTCGATATAGGAATAATGTATTATTTAAGTAACAACCTTCATTTACCGATTGTTAATAGTTGTGTAGAATAAAATAAATAAAAGCAAATTTATCATTAAAGTCGTATTACTTAACTTGATTACTATCCACTTCGATACCAATTGATTTATTTGAGAATGTTAATTTAACCTGACGAATCCGGTCCTGAATTTTGATAAAAAAAATTACATGGCAAATTACACACACAGTTTTTTTATTCTTTTCAATCACACCATATTTATTAAACCATTCTGTTTGATATGGTCTAGAACTTTTATTGTTTGTTTTTATTATTACAACGTTTTTATTAGGTCGTATTCTAATTTGTCCGGTGGCTGTTTATCCAATACAAATCTTCCAATCAATTTTTAACTAACCTGCGACTAGTTAGACATTTAAAACTTTTAGAATATATCAGAACACGATGCCAATGCATTCTTCTAATACTTTTAGCCATTTAGTAGAATTGAATTCATTTTCAGTTAATTCTGTTTTGTATGAAAAGTTATTTCGAAAGAAATCCGTAAGCCAATCCACTATCATTGTTTGCTAGGGGGCTGGGGTCTTAGCAAATAAATTATAAATATATACGTGCGTTACTATGGAAATCAATATGAAATGTCGAAATGACATTTCAGTATTATTTCTATCAAGTACAATTTTTTTTGATCGTATAAAGGAGGACATGCTCGGCGTAGGTCAAAATGGAGCATTTATTGCATTTTCAAACCATGATCCTGGATATTCCTTAAACGTTGTAGATAATCTATTTATATAATTTTGAAACCTTATTATCCTTTATATTTATTTTAAAAACTTGATGACTGCATAAAGTATTATTATTACATAAAATAGTATTCTTTTAAACCTCTCGCTCTAATGTTTTAGAATATAGTCATATTTCGGTACATGAATGTGCAGTGGTGTTAAGATTTTTTACATTTATTAATTTTTAAACGCATTTATTAAACCATTAGTATAATTTATGATGAGATAATTTTAGTAAAATATTCACGATAAAAAATTATATTGATAATCTCTGAGATCCCAAATTTGACAAGAATTAGGCATTTTATTATTCAAAAAATCGGCAAGATTACAACATTTGAAGATAATTATAAAAATATTATATATAAGCTATGTCTTTGACCATTCAAGTTTGTTAAAAATTCTACGAATATTGATTGCTTTATAATAATTATTGACCTAAGAATAAGGTAGTGTTTTTTTTGAAATACGCCATTTCTTTTGGCATTCCCCAGTAGTTAAGCTACAACATACGGCCATAGCCATAAATTGACAAACTATAATTAAAGTAGGGAGTAAAATTATGTTAACGCGCGTGTTTGAACATGTACCTAACCGATTTTTTTTTTTTAAATGGTACATGTTCAAATACGCGCATTAATATCATTTTACTCCCTATTTCAATTATAGTTTGTCAATTTATGGCTACGGCCGTATATTGTAGCTTAATCAGTTCAGCACTGGTACATCTCCCCGTTCTACGATGCAACGAATATGTATGCGCGTCATATATCTATGCTTTGCGACAAAAGGACGAAACACGATGTTTTACGACCATGTACGTCAGATACAGGTGGCACTGTGCCAGATGCACAGAAAATAATTAGCTAGCCAATGCTCACTTGGAAATATTTTTTTATAAATTCGACATGAGATATAATATATACTTTTTTTTAAATATTTTTGATTGACTGTTCTCTCTTTGATGATATATAAAATAAGTTTATAAAAATCAACGCGTGGGTCATTTAAAATGCCTGCGTGAGTCAGTGTCTGACCCGCGGGTCATATGTTCGCCATCCCTGTCCTATACTATAATTTGAAGAATATACTTGGATGTTTGTATGTTTGTACCGTCCTTCGGTTTTTCTTTATACAAATCCACACGCAAAGTCGGATTTCAACAAAATTTGGACAGCAGACGGAGGCCGACAAGCCGGAGAGCGTGGTCGGTGTCTTTAAGTTGTACCCCGGGGACAGTTTTACGTTTTTTGTGGAAAAAAAGTCGCCGCGTACAAGGCCTTGAAACCGGAAGTTAATGCTGCAACCCCCATTTTTTTTTTATTGAAAATGTCTTTAGAATGTCAACATTTAAAAAATATTGGCATTTATGGCAAAGTTAGATGCAAATAATTGGGTTATTAGAATCGCTAATTCGCAGGTTGGCGCGGGCACCGCAGTGTTGCCATATTAAATCGGAATGCTTCACTAACGAACACTTGTATGTAGCGGCATCAAGAGTAGGGAGTAGTAAAAATCTATATACTTACATATTTTGGCACCAAATGGAAAAGCCACAAATATTAAATATTGAAAAGTCCTGGAATGTTGTAAAACATAAGATTGAAAAAATGAATTAATTAGCAATATTTGTGACTATAACAAAATTGTAAGTATTTATTGTATTTTAACACTTTAAAGTAATATATAAAAAAATCTGAAAGAAAAATGACACTGCCCAAAGTACGCTGGATTGAAGAAATATTAAGGTTCTGCGAAATTTCATGTAACAATGAATCGAGAAGATAGTCTGAAGAGGCATTCGTCCGGTAATGGATAACAGTCTGATTGTATTATTTTTTTGTTTTAAATCTGGGTGAAATTAATTGCATTGCTATTACAGGAGGACCTCGACTTTCGCACATAATTGGTTCCTGAAAGTGTGTGCGAATGTTAAATGTTCGAAAGTAGAGGAAAGTAAAAAAAATATTTAAATTGTGTGTATTTTAAAATATTTATTTATCAAGTAAATAGGCGTTTAAGAGACATGTTTAAGTGAGGTTTGCGGGTGTTTCCCTTAAAAAGTTATCAAGAGTTAACTGTTTGCCACTCTTCTTTTTCTTATTTTAAATAAAATATTTTAAAATGGTAAATTAATTACTTTACAATATTGCTTAACTGCTGCCTCGACATGTAGAGTTAACCAATCTTTAAATATTAACGCAGTAACCCAGGCTTTTTTATTTGATTACCAAATGACTGGAAACAATTTTTTATCTTTCCCTTTCAATGCTCTGAGATTTTCTGGTTGATAAATTAACATTGGCATCAATTTTAAATCACCAGCTAAGTTTCCACTAAGAAGCAATGTCAATCGATTTTTAGAAGGTTTATGCCCAGGGGCAGCTGATCCTTCCTTAGATAATAATGTACGACAAGGCATTTTTTCCAAAATAAATCTGTCTCATCTACATTAAATATTTGGCTAGAGGAATATTCTCCATCTTCAATAATTTTGGATAATAAGGAAATCAATTATTTTACAGCATCTTCATCTGCATCAGCCGATTCTCCAGTGAATTTAATATAAACCAACCGTTAATTGTTTGAAAAGTCGTGTAAGAATCTTCTTTTAATCTAGCCTTCCAATCTTTGTGCAAACTAAGAGCTTTCGCTTGAATAATTGAAATACTCAGAGGGACATCTTTTTGATGTTGGTCATCGATCCACAATGACAAAGATTTTTCCATTCCATCCATAACTATGCCGTGTCTTTTGGAAACATCTTTAAAGATATATTTCCACAATTATCACAACATATCGTAGACCTGTTTGTATCATACGAACGTCCGATTGATGCAAAAGATTCACCGCTATCAGAACGTCTAATAATTTCCATCTTTGTCTCGATCGTGTGAAGTTTATGAGTCTCTTGAGTTCTTGATTTATTTTTGTTCGTATCAACACTGCAGTTTTTCCGTTTCTCACTCGCTAAACCTATCCTAGCTAGCTCACAAGCAAGTGTGAGCAGGATGCAAGTGATGCAAGAAATGCACTTGCTTGTGAACGAGCGAGAGGGGGATATCTTTACCCTACAGCGCAACGTTTTAATTTTTTCTTAAATGTGCAAAATAGCGAATTGTGCGAAAGTCAAACGTTCGAAAATCGAGGTCCGCTCGTAATGGTAAGGTGTGTATTCGTCACTATCAGCTGTGCTCGACCCACTGCGGAATGAACGTCTATTTTCAATTCTCACATTGTTTTATGGTTAGCATTAAATATAGGGAACATAATATAATCGATATATTATGTTCTGTGTTCAAACAGCTTAAATTTAAACTATTAGGATTCTGTTGTCATTACTGAATGAGTATTGTTGGCTTCGCGTAAGTTGAATGAAGAACAAGAATGAAATCGAATACAAAGCTTTTAATAATAGGTACCTACCTACCCATGCAAAATTAAAGATGTTTTCGTTATTTAAAAATATTTATTTTGTCACACGAAATTATATTGATGAAAATTATGGTAGAAGTTTTTTAATTTGAAAATTATACAAATATGGAGCAATTCATAGTAAAATGATCTCACCCAAACAGTGCCTTCGGAATTACTTACCAATTTGCTATTTCAAAATTTTTTATTTTATTTTAGAAATACGAAATGTTATCGATTATTTTTTTTAATAATTTGAATGTCAAAAAAATGATCTTATCCAAACAGCGTTTTAGGAATTACCTCTCCTGTTCCGTACATACATCCCATATTCTTGTTATTCCTTGTAATATAAAGAAATATTTCATATCGTCCGTATAACAAGACTGGAGGATAATCAACTAATAAAATGTAATTGCTTAGCGCGTAATTTCCCTAAAATAATAACAACAAAAAATATAACAAAATTAGATAGGTACAGACGAAATCATTTTTTTAATATTAAATAGAAAATTAAATTTTAAATTGAAAAAATCAAGCGGAATCAAAATTTTTAATCTTCATTAGAATCAAAATATTATATAATTATAAATAGAAATAATCCACTTAGGATTATTCATACACTTACACGCTTTAAAGGGCACCGCTCAGGTTGACCCAGAGATGTCATTAAAGCTTTAAATCCTCTCGGGACCCACTTCATGAAAAAATTGCAGCATGATGACTCATTGATGATAAAGGTATTCGGTTTGTAACCCCCGTCTCCCCATTTCCCGACATTTATGTATAACTATAAAACAAAACAAAATACTAATTTAATATGTACCTACCTAGCAGATTTTTTGCTGTAAATCACATACATATTATAGTATTACTGGTCTGAGCCTATTATTCATAGGGAGAATTATGGATTACAACTCTGGATCGATTTTTCATCCCGGGATTTCAGACTCAGTACTGTGGAACCTCTCGTAACGAGCATAATTCGTTCCAGAATATTACTCGTAATGTGAAACACTCGTTAAGCGAAACAATTTTCCCCAAAAAATCAATGTAAAATAAGATAATACATACGTTCCGTGCCGAAAAAACTCATTTTTTTTTATTTGTGACGTTTACCTATTCAAAGAAAATGACTTATTATTATTTATGAATTTATGACATCAACTAATTCTGTTTTACTAGAAAGCTGTCTAGAGACATTTGTTTTTGCCGACGCTTGTGAAAATGTTGTACAGCATTTTCATTGGATAAATTTGTAGCGCGCATAGCCACCGCCTTATTAGGGTGATGGTTTACAATATACGACGCAACAGTTTACCGTGCCTTCAGCATTTTTCTTATTGCATCAGAAGATTGTTGCTTTCTACCTCCTCTTCCTCCACTGACAAACTCTTCTCCACAACTTCTTGCTGTGCAACACGATTCAACTCCATAAGCTCTTCCGCTTCACTCGTTATGCGAAATGTCGCTCGTTCATTGTTTACAATTTGTTTTGCTCGTTATGCAAATTGCTCGTTATGAGAGGTTATACTGTACATACAGTATGTAATTATGTAGAATAATCCGCTGTACTTAGATAGTTTTCAGCCGTTGTAAGATGATATTATTTAATAGTATTTATTATAAAACTCGTTGAAAGAGATTACCTGAAGATTGATTATTATAATATTGTATGAACTTATTTTAATTTCAGTCACATTTTTAGGGATAAGGCATATTTATATATATTTTTTTTATAAAAAAAACAGGAAAATAATTTGTGCATGTAAGAAAAATAGTTAAGTGTTAAATAAATATTTAAATTTAATACCATCGTATAAAATTATGTTATTAATATTTTCAGGATTTTTAAAGAAGTTCATAGTTATCCATTGAAAAGATCATTGCACCTCATGACCTTCATGTTAAAATAATATATATATTTATTTTAACATTAAGTATATCTAAAATAGTAGATAGTTAATAATAATATACCTAGAGTTGATTTAGGTATTTGCAGTTACCATTGAAAACTTTTTTGGCAACTTTTGGTGAGGTGAGGAGTGGAATCAGCTTGGAAGATAATGACACTATCATTATATTTTTAATTTCAATATTTTAATGATATTATATTTAATGACTGTTTAACGCAAAAACGTTTGACAATTTAATAACTTTGATAGAGTATTTAAAATTCAAATAAAAACTCAAAATCATTGATACCGTGTGAAGTTTCATAGTGTCCACACTTATAGGTACTTACTCATATATTAATGAAAGAAAAAAAAACTTACCCCTGCATTTTCGTCAAAATCAAAATCTATCGAAAGACTAAAATTTACTATCTCTTGGGTCCTGTTGTATTTAAAAAACGTGACAGATAGTGAATATGGAAACTTTTCAGTTACAGGACAGTCTCCGATGTGGCTAATTACGAGTTTTGAAGGTCCCTTTTAAAGAAAATGTTACATTTATTACATTTATGACTAATAAAATCCTTAAAAATAAAATTATCCCTATTATCTTTTTAAAATTTATTATTTTATAAATGGTGCGGCCCCTGCGCTATACGTGCGAAACAATGACGCACACTGTCTACTGCAATTTATAAATTACATTATCTCGAAAAGTGGATCAGCGGCATTCATGTTTTTTTAACGTTTATATCTAAAAACCTTCCACGAGGAATTAATAAGTAACGTTTTCAGGTTGACATTAACAAAAAAAATTAAGGCCATTTTATCTGCATCATAATATCGACTGTAGAAAGAAAACTTTAGGCGTAACCCAAACAAAACGAATTTTACAGGAGGCATCAAAAACGTTTTTTTAATGATTTTCGTTCAAAGTCAAAATATATAATAGACACAAAGTTGAATTTCATGATGATTTATATATTTGTGTTATATTTTCTCAATCCGATACTATTTTAAAAAAAAGTTAAAAAGGAAAAACCAATAAAATTTATGGTTACGTTCCTTTCCCCTGATAAAAAATATAAAAAATCATTGGAATTAGACTGCTTACAGTCTATTCTCTCAGTAATTTGAAATAGATTGTTATATTGAGTACTAAACCAGTGCTTCTCATACCTTTTCTAACCACGGCCCCTAAAATCAGAAAATAAAAATCCAAGGCTCCCCTCCCCAAAAATTTTAGTATTTAGTAACAAATAGTACTTTATTTACCAATAATAAAACTATTAATATAGGTACATTTTATTAAACATAATAGACCATTTTATTTACTAGCTTGTAAAGCAAAAATTAAAAAAAATAACTTAAAATTTATTACAGCTACAGCCTACAAACACAATTTAATGGGAAGGGAATGATTTTTACATAATAAATCAATATCCGGTACAATATTTGAAATGATAATTCACAGGGTATGCTTCAAAGTCACCATTGAAAGAGACGACCTGTGTTTATTTTGTATCACCGGTGATATTATAAAAATGCTGTTTCGCATAGGTATGTTGTCGCAATTAGGTCAAGATGTGTATAATATTTTGTTTAACTAAAAAATCTAAATACCCAATTTATAAATATGAGTAGAATATTTATCCATATTATCGAATAAAGTATTGTGATTGCGTGAAAATTCGATCTCTAGATTTTGAGTGATTTGTATCAGGTATCGTTCAGTGATCACAGTTTTATGATATTTTTTTCACTGAAATATTTCGCGGCGGGGTCGCGCCTCCCAGTTTGGGAAGTACTGTACTAGACTATCTAAATTTTAAAATAATATATTGTCACGTTGACTAAATCAATACATGTGTATAGTGTTCTTGGAAATACAGGAAGTAGGCGAACATGACAAAATACTCTACTTAAGGGGGGACATGCTCAGCGTACGTCAAAATGGAGCTTTTACGCTATTTTGAAAGCATGATCCTGGACATTCCTCAAATGTTGTAGATAATCTATTTACATAATTTTGAAGCCTTATTATCCTTTATATTTATTTTATTACATTTGATGACTGCATAAAGTATTTTTATTACATAAAATAGTATTCTTTTAAACCTCTCGCTCTAATGTTTTAGAATATAGTCATATTTCAGTACGTCCATGTGAAGTGGTGTTAAGATTTTTTATATTTATTGATTTTTAAAAGCATTATTAAAACCATTAGTAAAATTTATGTCGACATTATTATAGTGAAATATTTATAATGAAAAAAATATATTGATAATCTCTGTGATCCCAAATATGACAAGAATTAGGCATTCTATTATTCAAAAAATGGGCAATTTAAAGGTATTGCTTATAAGCTATGTCTTTGACCATTCATATGTGATAAACAGTCTACGAATAATGTTTGCTTTATAATAATTATTGACCTAAGAATAAGGTAGTATTTTTTTTAAATACACCATTTCTATTGGCATTCCCCAGTGACTAAGCTACAACATACGTCCGTAGCCATAAATTGACAAACGATAAACGAAGTAGGGAGTAAGATCATGGAAACGCACGTGTTTGAACATGTACCGTTTAAAAAAATCGGTGAGGTACAATAGAAATGGCGTATTTCAAAAAAATACTACCTTATTCTTAGGTCAATAATTATTATAAAGCAATCATTATTCATATGATGTTTATCACATTAAAATTGACAAAAACATAGCTTATAATCAATATCTTTAAAATTATCTTTAAATGTGTCAATCTTCCCTATTTTTTGAATAATAAAATGCCTAATTCTTGTAAAATTTGAGATCACAGAGATTATTGGTATAATTTTTTTTTGTAAATATTTCACTATAATAATGTCGACATAAATTTTACTAATGATTTTATAAATGCTTTTAAAAATTAATAAATATAAAAAATCTTAACACCACTTCACATCTAAGTACTGAAATAATGACTATATTCTAAAACATTAGAGCGAGAGGTTTAAAAGAATACTATTTTATGTGATTTTATGTGATCAATAAATTGTCCATGATGATGAATTTAAAACGTTATTTACCATTATACGGGCACACAAAACGATATGTACGAAGCCACCAATAATACTGAAAACTATAACAAACCGTAACATTTTTACTATTCAGTCGACGAAATAATAACTATAAACGTGTTTGACTGAAAATAACACTGTACTGAACAAAAAGAACATTATAAGGTAGTTACTTATTATATGTAAAAAAATATCATGGTTATAACTATAAGTTAATGATAATGCGTGTCCAGAATCAATAATACTTATTTATGTCAGAATGATAACTACAAGTACCTACCTACTTATCAATGACAAAATAATTTAAATTAATATTGTCACTTGACATGCATTTTTTTTTACAATGTTCATTATAATATACTTAGGTACAATAATGCTGTACAAAATAAAATATTATTTAGGTATGGACATTTTAATGATATCATAACTTTATTATGTTCTAATGAGTTTGAAAACAGTTAATAAAAAAATGATTTAATCATATAAATTCAATGTTTACATTGTAAACTGTGATAATGGTATAATTAAAAAAATATATAGGTTCAAGCCTGTTCACTGGAAGCCAGGTGGGAACAGTGACAAAATTCATGAATTCAAGAATGATAACCTTACCCTAGCGGTAACCTTACAAATAATCCTGTAAATTGGCAATTTTCAAAATTTGTTTGCCGCTGGCATCCACTTAATAGACTACAACTTATTTATAATACCTATATTAACAATAGATTATGATTCCTCTGTTTCGATGGTGGAGTAATAATGCTAGAATGCCTGTCTTTGAAATAATTATGAGTGCGAGCACGTTCTCCGCACCCTCCAAAAACATATTGTTTTTTTTTTTAAATATGTGTTTAATCCATAGTGGCATAATTAAAGTTGGCTTGGGATAATAGATAAAATCTATCACAAAAAATGTATATAACCTCCAATCTGTGGAAATCCATATAAATAAAAAAGGATTTCAAGTTATACACATTTATGTTTTTATAAAAATCGATGTTTTAAATATTAAAACTACGAATTAGTCAAAAATCTACACGAGAAAAAATAGGAAACTTAATAAACTAAATTTTAATAATAAATACTAATAACAGAACTGGGGACATAAATATGTAACAAATTCTGATTTTTTTTACAATTGTAAGTTTACCATTCACTTAAAAAAATATTTTTATTTTTAATGTTTTCAAATACTTACATATTATTTGTTAATTAATACAGTTGAAATTGTAAATTATCAAAAAAATGTCTCAAATTGCAAGCTTCCTATTTTTCCGCTGGGTGCCTCTGCTGGTATAAGCATCCCCCTTAATAAAAATATTTTTAATTGAAAATTAGCGTATTTGAATAATAACTTGATTATTTAATATTCTACAAAAATAATTAAATTTTCCAATGACATCAGACAATTCTGTCGTATATGTAGAAATGTATTATATAAATATATATAGAACCATTTCTGTCAAAGGTTAAAAAAATACAACAGCGCCATCTCTCTTCAGCTATTGTATGTATCGGATTATTATGCGACGAATGTCAGATTTTTTGTAAAGACTTCACCTCACGGACCTCATCAGCCCCGTCTAACGTAATGTATGCAATATGGTAGGTGCTAAAGACTAAGCCTTTGCGCATAATATTATTGTCCAAAATCATTAATAATAAGTTAATTTAAACACATATAAACATAGATTGTTTTTAAAAATAAAAAAAATATTTTATCTAATTACTTTTCATGTGTATACATTTATTGTCGATGACTGCTGCTTTATTCAAACAATAATTAATAATAGGACAATTTAAAAAAAATAATTTCTATGGGCTCAATCACATATGAAGATAGAATATTTATAAAAATAAATAATAAGTAATTTTATCTCGTGATTATTATTTATCAGTTAATTCAGTCATAGGTGATAGACAAACATAATTATATTATTTTGTTTGTCATTTTAAACTATTGATAACGCTATATTTACCGATGATATATTTTAGGCATGTGTTGCAAAATGCATAATTTTATTTCGTCTGTAAGTTGTAGAAATTTCATCGATTTAGTGTGTCGTGTTTGGTGTGTACGTATTCATCAGTGGTAATATCGTATTAATTTCCTATTTCCCGTAAGTATACCTGACAAGTGTGTTCTTTTTCTCTGATCTCCACAGCCTACCTCTTCCCAAAAGTCTCACTTCGCCACTGGTGCAGGTACATACACATCACTAATGTAATGATTTTGTACACATACCAATTGATTGTGATTGATAAATCAATATCGAAAGATTCGAGATTATGTTTATTAATCCCGGGATTCATAGGAATCGAAAATTGTTCGAGATCCCTGGATTAGATTCCATAGTCACGTCGCTTGATGAATGTGTTCTTGTTGGTTTGCATTGAATAAAAATGCTCAATGGTGCATGAAAATAAAACTTATAATACCCACGTGGAATTAAACCAATTTTGTTATTTCAAAATTATTTATTATATTTTAGAAATACAAAATATTATCGATTATTTTTTTTAATAATTTGAATGTCAAAAAAAACATTTCATAGAAAATGATCTTATCCAAAGAGCGTTTTAGGAGTTACCTCGAATGTTGCGTACATACATCCCATGTTCTTATTATTTCTTGTAACATAAATAAATATTTCATATCGTCCGTATAACAAAACAGGTGGATAATCGTACTTAAAAATGAAATTGTTTAGCTCATAATTTCCCTAAAACAATGAATGGTAACATAAAATGTATTACGAAACCAAAATAGTTTTTTTTAAGTTTAAAATTTTTAAATAATTCAAATTGTATCGAAAATGTAGTTGAAATTGAAAATTGAAATCTTCAAAAATATATTTAATTATTGGAAGGAGTAGGTACACACTTACACCTTTTAACGGGCATCGTTCAGGTTGATCAAAAGTTTTTAATATATTTTTAAATGATTTAGGGACCCATTTCATGAAATAGTCGCAGCACGACGATTCGTTGATGATAAATGTATTGGGTTTGAATCCTCCGTCTCCCCATTTTCCAACATTCATGTACAACTGTAAAATAAAAAAAAAACATCTTCGTGATATAATCTATCAATAATATGATCAGATTTGTTCTACTGAAACTTGAAAAAGGTTTTTGGCTGTTTAGTGATGATCTTGGACAGAATTTTTAATCACGGTTATTCAGATTTTTTATTTATAATAAACAGTGTAGGTAAACATATAAATATGATTATGAAATAATATGTAGAGTAGAGTGTAGATCATGGGTGGCCAACCCGCGGCCCGTTGGGTGTCAACTTGTGGCCCGTGGAGCAGTGAACAATAATATTAAATGCTGCCGCTAGATGTGCTAATTTCGCAAATTGAGATTCGATATTGGCTCAAGATTTGGTCAAGGTGTGGTTTTTGCTGCATTTGCAACGCCATTTTCCGTAGACGTGAATTTATTACCGGGAAATTTACAAATGAAACATTGTGAAATATGTTGCGATGAACAGTTAAAGGAGAAATTCCATCGGGTGGGTTTGGAAGAATTTTACAAAACATATTTGGACAAGGAGAAATATCCTGCATTTTACAATCATGCTCTAATAATGATTTCGCTATTTGGAAACACTTACACGCGTGAACAGCTTTTTAGTCGGATGAAGCATATATTATCAAATCCCGAGTGAGAACACGAATCACTGATGTGCATTTGGAAAACTGTTTGCGTGTAGGAAGAACCTCACCCGATATCGATATTGATGCATTTAGTTCTGCCAGACAATATCAAACTTATCACTAAAATTTATTATTTTTATATTACCTATTTTGTTTAATTTTTATTATTTAAAAAAAGTCTAATCTAATAAATATGTTTGATTCTCATTTTTGTTTTATTTTATTAATATATAATATATATTTCTTTTTCATTTTGTATAATAAAAAAATCGGTTGTGCGGCCCGGTAAGAAATTTAATTTTTAGAATCTGGCCCGGCAGCTGAAAAGGTTGGCCACCCATGGTGTAGATCTACTCGGGATATGGTTATAATAAAAAGGTTAAAATCCTGGAAAAATCACATATACTGTCTGGTTTCCAATTGTGTCAATAAAACTTATAATTATGCTTCATATTCATATTGGGCCAAGCAAGGCGAATATATTTAGTCACACTTGAATATACTGTAGAGTGTAGACCACCGGATCCCAACCTTTTGGACCTCGTGGACCACTAAACTCAAAATCTTGAATCCCGTGGACCACTGCCACGTATTTTTTCCACAGTTGTTAAAAATTCGATGTCAATAAAATTATAAAAGAATTCTCATAAATAAACTTATTAATACAGATATTCATTACGAAAAATGGTAAAAAACATTTTAAATTTCATTTTATTAAAAAAGAATCAATACAATGATTTTTAAATTAATATGAATTCTACATCGACATAGAGGTACATAAAAGATTAATTACAGCTAACAGAAAGGTAATCAGTGTGACCTTTGTTGCTGCTTGTTTGAAACAAACTGTTGGATTCTTGGTTCCAATGCCATTAATGCAACACGGAGAGCCGTTTGTATTTCAAGCCGACTGCGGTACTTAGTTTTAATTGCAGTAACTGATGAGAATGTCTTTTCACACAAATATGTAGTTGTAAATGGAATCAAATTTTTTAAGGCCTTTTCACTCAACACTCGGTCCTCATTTTTAACAGAAAGCCAAAAATGAGATCTTGATACAGACGAGTGGAATTTACTTTTGAGACCATCGTCGGATGATAGATTAACTAGGCTCTCTTTTATTTTCAAATTACAATTATCGATTTTTTTTTATCCTGAACCGCAAACTTTATTCAATTTATTTCTTCTTTAACACATTGAATATAGACTGAAGACGTAATAAGGCTAAAATTGCAAAAAAACATATTATAATAATATACTGAAACTTTTTAAGAATATACGAAAATTTCAAATATATTCAAATTACTCGGCGGACCACCAAAAGTCTCTCACAGTCCACCGGTTGGGGATCGCTGGTGTAGACTGTAAAATGTAGAAATGTAGAGAGCAAGATGGGTTTAGGACAATTTGGCGCCGCCGACTTGGCACGGCCGAGTGTGTCCCGCCAACTGGCCGCCGAGACAACTGGGCGCCAAGTAGGCACCGGTACAACTAGAGTAGATGCGTTGTCTGGCTCATGGCTGGTAAATATTTTGCCACATTCGACGTAGTTGACTTTCGCGATAAATTGACAAATAAGATTTTGTGTTTACCTAATACGATATAATTGTGTATAATTATATAGCAACCGAGTAGTGAAGAGTTAGTGAAATAGTATTTTTTTAAGTGGAATAAGTACTACAAAAAATGCGTTTTATTAAATTAAACAACAAACTAGTATTATCATATATCGTATCATTATCATATATCAAGCAATGACACCGACAATTTAGTGGTAAGCCGCATGTTCTACACACATATCACAACTGTAAATACGTTGAAAATTCTGTGCCCAGCTCTAGGAATCGCTCGCGAGTAAGTATTTTTCTATATTTAATTTTGGTTCGAGGACATAAGTTGTATTGCAACTTGCAACCACCCCTGAAGACTTATTCTAGCAACTTAATTGGAACGACAATTATTAATAGTGAGAAGTGAAGTCAGATTAAAGAGGTCTTGATCAAGCAGTGGTGAAATTAAGGAATTTAAATTTATTTAAAGGAAAATTATAATAATATATCTAATGATTGTTTTGCATAAAAATTCATGACAATTTAATGATTTTGTTAAATATTCATGATTGACGTCCCAAACTTTAAATAATTGGTTCCGCAGGAAGTATCGTAGTATACCTACCATTGATGAAAATTATCAATGCGTAGTACCCAAAATAGTTGGAGACTACAGGCATACTCGTATACCATCGAATGAACAAAAGCACATACCCCTGAGAAAAGAAGGAGGAAAAACACGAGGTGAAAACCCAAAAAAATTGTTACGATAGTAACTCTCAAACATTAAAAGTCTCAAACATTATATAACTTACCCCTGCGTTTTCATCCAAATCAAAATCAAATGAAGCACTAGCATTGACCACCTCTTGGGTTCTGTTGTATTTAAAATATGTGATGGATACTGAATATGGAAACTTTTCAGATACGGGACAATCGCCGATGTGGCTAAACACGACATTTGCAGGACCCTATAGATACAAATAAAAACAACATATTGCATTAAATTCAAAAAATAATGTAGGGCATATTTAAATTTAATAGGTATTCCCTAATAACCTGCATGTTATAGAGAAGCTTCCAGAACTATACACGTTCTAGATAATTACTTTCTCGGAAGATTCACATAACTAAAATTTAATAACAAAATAATTATTATTAATGTATTCAATACGATATTTAAAACGATCAGTAGAGATTGCCAGCGAAAGCACCATGGTCAGCTATGATTTAGGAAGTCATATAATCTGGCTATCTCAATGCGTCACTTATAATTAATAGTCGGGATGAAGATGCACCGTCTGTATGTCCTTGGTGAATGCCGTCCTTTGATATTGCCAGGTACGCAGATCAGGGATATGGTTTATTTTGTACGCTATCACTCTCCGATTGCGACGAAGCCAAAAAGCAAAGAAAATATAATAATCTGAATTTAAAAAAATAAATTATTAATAATAATATGTAGTATAGCATGGATTTTACCAGTATACGTTCACATACAACCGAATTTAAAATGGCACCGACTATTAAAACAAAAACAAAATATAATATTTTCACTCTTTGGTCAACGGTCGACATTTTGATTGTGTATTGCTGTAAGATCTAAACTAAACACAAATCAGCAGCTTTTATATTGTGATGAGCATTGTTATTGTTAGTACATACGTTCGCCTACGTCCTACAGGCTCATCCGAAGGAACTCAGCTGCCCATATCTAATAAAAAAGTCCCCCTTTCAGTTCAATTTTCAAAGACATAAAAGTATTATTTATCTTTTAATTGAGTTAGCATTTACTTGGTAGAATTCCATTTTACAAGAAATGAAAATATAATTATTAATAATATTAATTATATTTTCATTTCTTGTAGTATTTATCTCTTGATTTTTTTCTAACATCAAGTAATTATAATAAAATCGAAGCCATTATAGGAGTTATACATAAATTATGTACATACAATTGTATAAATAAAAGTATATTATTTAATAATGATCAGCGACACAAATCAACTTAGTTATTATAATGTGAGATATTATAATTGGCTTAGCTCTTTTGGTTCGGGTGGAAGGATCCTATTATGTTGTAAAGGACTGCGGCCACCAAAACTTGAAAAAAAAATAATTACCCCACGTACCTAAGAGTAATAATATACAGAGATTGGCTATTGTTTGGCAAAATGAAGCCGCGTTTATCGCGTATAGCGCACAGTAGAACATCAATTTTATTATTAATAACTTAACTATGAAACGTTATACCATTATGTTTCTCCTCAGTACGGCTACACACGACGGAGAGACTATGTAGTTAAACATAATATTATGTTCTACTAAATTAACTAAAAATAATTACCACTAACTTTCTATTTAACTCAAAAACAATAAATTTCAACAATACGTGCTCGCAGTTTTTAAATTCATGTAATAATTCAAATACATATTTACCGGCGACGTTTCCAAACCATATTTAATTCAACCGTAGAAATTCAATATTTTCTTACACATCTTGCGGAGATATAAGCGTGCCGAATGCTTTCTCATTCGTACTTATAGTTAGTTTTTGTGCATGCCTTGCAACGTACCTACTTATTTCTTTTCTTTCTTTCGACCATGTCCGATCCTAATAGGATCATATGGGTCTCCACAGAGTGGAGGTTTGTATGAACAGATTTTGTTTTTACGAGAAATGGATGTCAGCCACTTGCTCAACCTATTAGGTCCATACTCTGACTCATACACAAATTGAAAAACAATATGTGTACTTGCCAGACCCAGGATTCGAACCTGGGACCCTCGACACTATAGACCGGCGCTTAAGCCACGCGGCCACCGTGGGTGTAAATGAATTGAAACGTACCTACAGTAAATGAATATAAATAATTACAATATAAAAAGAACTTTTTATATATCACGTTTTTAAATTTTGTGTTGAATCATATAAACTTGACAATTCTATGGAAGTAATAATAATTTAGGACAAATAAGGCAATTGTCAACAAATCATTTTTTTGCTATTTTGCAACAAACAAATATAGAATACTGAAATGTCATTTTGATTTCCATAGTAACGCCCGTATATATTAATAATTTTGTTGCTAGGACCACCCCCTTAGCAACCAATAATAGTGGATTGGATTACGGATTTCTTCCGAAATAACTTTTCATAGAAAACAGAATTAACTGAAAATGAATTCAATTCTACTTAAAGATGGCTAAAAGTATTAAAAGAATGCATTGGCGTCGTGTTCTGATATATTCTAAAAGTTTCAAATGTCTAACTAGTCGGGAAGTTAGTTAAAAATCGTTGCAAGATTTTTACTGGATAAACAACCACCGGACAAACAAGAATACGAGCTAAGAAAAACGTGGTAAAATGGATTTTTTCGACGCTCCCTAGATTCGGGCGCCCTTGTCCACTCCAAATTTTGCACGCATAGAGAGAAGTGCGGTTCTGTTGTCCATAAGTAATATATATTATGTAAGTATATAATTCTTATATATTATGTTTAGATACCTAATGATTAAAATGCAAAAATTATCAACCACAATGACATAATGATTTTATCATAAAAATTATATGGTTAACTTGAATACGGTGATGCTGTTAATAATATTGTTAATTATTGTATTTAGCATTTTATGTTAAAGTTTAGTGTATAAATTTAATGAAATTATTCGCTATTAATTATCGCTCAACGCGTGTCGTAATTTTATCATTTTGTTAGGTGGTTGGTACGTATTTGAGGTATTTTCAAATTATGTATCTTCAATATAATATGGAATGTTACATTCTCAAATCATGTGAATTATTCGTTGAATAAAAGAAATGGTTTATTAAAAATTGTTAGCAAGTTCAAGTAGACGTAATAACTAAATATTTGGTGAAAGCCGGTTAGTAATTAAGGTAAGTAATTAATATTCTTTGATTTAAAACACAAAAACCGATAGTCAATAATAACGCAATTTGATAAGCATTTCATGTAAGACCTACTAATTTTAATTATCTCAGTTAGGTAGTAGGCTCTTAGCTTAATTGGCTTAAGCATATTGGCGTGATACCAGTGGATATACGGGTTAAAATCCCGTCAAGCATAGTATTTTTTTCAAATGTGATTTTTTCAAGTGGGTGTCTGAGGTGTTTTCAAGTTATGAATGTTCAACATAATCATTTATAGATTATTAGTGTTTTACCCATTATATCTGGGCTATAACTTTATGGCGCTGTATGCAGTTGTTAAGACTTAACCAGGGGTAGTATAAATATACTTATATACCGAAAAACGTGTGAATAGGAACGTTTTCAGATTTCATATTTAATTTAAACCCTATATTGTATGACTGAAAAGCTAAATTTGCTTACCAAAAGTTGAGTCTGCGATTCACCAGTATGGTTTGGTGACTAGGAACACTCAATATTCACTCGCCATCGATATTTTCCCAAAATGATGGTCTGTTCCTATTCACCAGCAAAATGGGGTCAATAGGAATGGGGAGGGGGGGGGGGGGGTGGAAACCGCAAATTTATTAAAACATATGATTAAATAAAGGAATATTTATTGAGAAAACAGACACTGTATTATTTCTTTAATCAGTGGATTAGCTGGAACAAAATTATGTTTCCATTTAATTGTGTTGAGTTCACTGCAAAATATGTGAATCGCAACAAACTTTTTCACGTCTGATACCTAAATAACAAACGGTCAAGTTTCCTGTCCTATCGGAGTTTCCAAAAGGCAGAACAATAAATTATCTGTCAAATAACATACATATTGGAATGCAACGATAGCATTTTGGCAATTGCACCACTTTGAAACTTTTTAACTGTTCCTATTCACCACGTCATGCGGTGGTCCCTAGTACCGCAGTTCTTAACTGGACATGCTGATTTTGCCTCCAAGCTCTGTCAGCTTGGCTTAGTTTTAGTAGAATCTCCAACATGTTAATGTAACGAATAGCAGGATTCCGGTCACATCCTCTGGGAGTATCTCCATGTGCACTTGAAAGGGAAGAGCTTCTCAAGTTAGCCATTACGACTTGGTATCTACGACGGAAAATTTCTCAGCTTTCAAAAAGTTTGCGGCATTTTACGGTGAACGGGAAAGTCTTTTCTTATCGAGAATTGACCGCAATTTACTATATCATAACAGGAATGCACGCTAACCGAGAACTTGGGAAGTTGCTCCTGGGACACTCTTAGCACAAATTTAATGGGCGCATAACGTTCGTGACGCCACGTTATACGCCTGCATAACTGGTGTAGAAACGTAGCGGGTGGTGGAGGGAAAATCAAGTACCCCAGAACGCCACTCAGACGTCCGCAGCCATGATATAATGGTAATGATGTTAACATAGAGGTATTAAATAAAAAGAGGGGCAAGGAATCGGCTTTCTCATACAACTGAATGAAGTAGGCCAACAATAGCCGACAACTTACGAGAAATCGCGACGCGATAAAAAAATGTAGGGCATCACGGAGACATCTTTTGACCGTCATTATAACTTACCCATATAATATAATAACGTGGAAATTTTGCCGCCACTTGATTACCAGCCTGCCACACCATACTTTAATATAACCTGCCTGCTTCACCATACTTTCATATAACCTGCCGTCCCTAGGATGTTATAGACATGTAAAATATCGTTATCACGTCTTGTGAATCATAACAATAATAAAATGGTTTGTTTTGATCAGCAATTACGAGGGTGGGTCAATAAGTCCTTAGAAAAGCCGACAGGTGGCGCGACTAGTACTGTAAGCGGTTTGTTTTCATGCAGCGGCACTACCGATTCAGTATGCTGCGAAGTTTCAATCAGATTGGTCGGGTTGTTGTGTGTTTCTCGTGTATTTAAAAAAAAAATTTGCTTGTGGAAAATGGAAAAATGGAAAATGGAGAAAATCGAGTTTAGAGCTGCTATTAAACATTTTAATATAAAAGGGTTAACAGCAAAGGAAATAAAAAATGAGTTGGATTTAGTTCACGGCATATCTGCTCCTTCACTTGCAACTATTTATAACTGGTTAAATGAATTTAAACGTGGTCGTACATCAACAAAGGATGAACCACGCTCAGGACGTCCTGTAGAGGTGACTACACCAGAAATGATCAATAAAATCCACGATATGGTGTTAAGTGACCGAAGATTAAAGTTGAGTGAGATAATTGAGGTTACAGGGATCTCAAAAGGTAGCGTCATTTCTATTTTACATGACAAATTTGGCATGAAAAAAATTTCTGCAAGATGGGTGCCGCGTTTGCTCACAGTCGACAATAAACGCAATAGGGTGGTGGCCTCTAAAGCCCTGTTGTCGCTCATGCAACGCAATCCGGATGAATTTTTTCGTCGCTTTGTGACTGTAGATGAAACATGGATACACCACTATACTCCCGAGACGAAAGAACAGTCAAAGCAGTGGATTGCGAAGGCAAACCATGTCCAAAGAAGGCGAAAACCGTTAAATCAGCTGGTAAGGTTATGGCTACTGTATTTTGGGATGCACGTGAAATTATTTTCGTTGACTATTTGGAAAAAGGAAAAACAATAACAGGGGATTATTATGCATCTTTATTGGACCAGCTAAAAAACAAAATTGAAGAAAAACGGCCTCATTTAAACAGGAAAAAAATCCTCTTTCATCAGGACAATACCCGTGTTCACACATGTTTACGATCAATGGCTAAAATTGAAGAATTGAAGTTCGAATTGGTCGACCACCCACCGTATTCGCCAGATTTAGCCCCCAGTGACTTTTTCCTTTTCCCAAACTTAAAAAAATGGCTAAGTGGACAACGTTTTTTTTCAAATGAAGAAGTCATCGATCGGACAAATGCTTATTTTGAAGACCTTCCGAAAACTTATTTTTCTGACGGTTTAAAAAAAATTGAGAAACGTCTAACCAAGTGTATTGAGCTCCAAGGAGATTATGTTGAGAAATAAAAAAAAAATACAAAAATAAAAACTGTTTTAATGCTTTTTTCTAAGGAATTATTGACCCACCCTCGTAGCTTGCAGAAAAAATGAACCGAAGATGTGCACAGTGCATGCGCCGATTGTCTGCAAAACGTCACAGGATCAAATCGGTTTGTTCGAAATTTGAAATTTCTATTTGATTATACTTTCCATAATATATTATGTAGTTATTACTTATGAGTCTAAACACAGTAAACAAAGTTGTATAGCGATGAATTTTACTTTCCCTACATCGTTTTGTACTATGCTTTTTTCGGAAAAGATTGAATCGTTTGGAAGGAGTACCTACCTATGACACTAATCGAAAAAAGCTAAATACTTCGCGTACTCCGTTGATGGTTAACAATTGTATGACGAAATCCTCAAAAAATGTGACCGCAGTCAAGGCGAGGCTACTCCTCTTGGCGGAGTACCTACTCTTGTGAATCATCTAATCACGTATGATGATTCATACACTTATCATTGAATGTCATAAAAATACACACATAACCAATACATGCATTGTCTATTTTTGATAAATTAACAGAGAATCATAAAACAATAATAAACAATTTTTTTATACGTTTGATATAAACAATGTGTTATAAAAGTTATAACATCTTATATTATGCAATATATTTTATTGTGTATATAAATATCTTGTCTGAATGCATTAATTAATTAATTATAATTTATATATTCTTCTGCATATGCATTTTAATCGCTTTGCTTACGTGTTTTTACAAATCGGTTTCGGTTTAGATATTTTTTTTCTTCGACCATGTCCGATCCTAATAAGATCATATGATAGGCCTCCACAGAGTGAATTTTGCTATTACGATAAATGGATGTCAGCCACTTGCTCAACCTATCAGGTCCATACTCTGACTCATACAAAAATTGAATTGTGTAGGTACTTGCCAGACCCAAGATTAGAACCTGGGACCCATGACGCCAATGGCGAAAGGTGGAGATAGGCTGTTCAGATCCGCCATAAATACTCCACTCCACACCAAACTTTGTCAGTCATAAGTATTTGTTTTCATTGAAATAAGGCTACAATTTACATATGGTGATGGTTAGTTTTTAATCCATAATAGATAATAGTCAAAAAATACATATGATCATATTAGGGTCAGACATGGTCGGAACTATTACTTAATAAAATAATACACTACTGTCATTGAAACTAACCATGTGAGTGAAACACGTGTTTTAAATCGTGATTTTAGATGGTGAATACTAATGTATAAACTAGTTTTATAAATTATCATGAATTATTACTACAGTGTAAGTAAAGGTTTAATCTCTTGAAAATATGTATTTTAATGGTTATTTTTATATCGGGGCTTTGACTGAGAACCGCTGTCATATCGCTTATTTTCCATTGTTCAGGTCCTACATTCAATTTTATTCAAGAACTTACAATTTCGGTCCGTCCATTCTTCGCCGATTCCAGGGTATTTTTTATCCTTGAGGATGCTTGAGAAAAAAATTATCGCCCTCCATTTTTTTGGAATATGACAGAATTCAAAAAAAAGTTGAAATAATTATTGTATTGAACATACATAACTTGAAAACACCTCAGATATAAATACCCACCAGAAAAATTCATATTTGAAAAAAAAATGGGATTATGGAATGTTACATTCTCAAAATTTCATGAATTATTCGTTGAATAAAAGAAATGGTTTATTAAAAATTATTGTATTGTCGTCAAAACATATCAGTAACAAAAAATATGATATATTGTACCTACCTGCTAAATAATATAACATTCTGGATTATAATGTAAAGCATCTTACATCGATAGAGACGTATCGTATAGGAGCACGATTTATAAAAGAACATTATTTAATGATATGAAAGAAAACTATGACGTAAAGTTCAGTTTACGTAAATGAATAATACAATATGTTTTTGTAATAATAATATGTATGAATCATTAAAAATGTTTTTTTTCGGATTTTCGCCGCCCCATGAATCCTGCCACCCGGATATTTCGCACCCCTAAGACCCCCGTTTGGCGCCCCCTGTCTGCACGTTGCAGCAACACCATGGGCTAGGAAAATTTGGAACTTCCTGAACATCAGATTCATCGCATAATATGAATTTGCTCCTCGCCATGAGAACGTATCTTTTACTAATTTACTAATAATACGAGTACCTACAACCTGGGCGGCTCTCGTGGTGCAGTGCGTAAGGCGCTGGCCTTCACCTGAGAGTTTTGGGTCGATTCCCGGTGAGGACACAATATTTAAGTGTTTTTCTCAAAGCCTCGGTGTTTGTGAATGTTCGAAATTACTAGTAACCACTTTGTACGAAAAAGCAAGGACATGGTTATTAATAATTATAAGAAAAATGCAACCTGATTTTAGTTTTAATACTTACTTTATATCATTTTGCTATAGCTTGGTTGAGGAAGATTGAATGAATTTACGCAAGTTCCCCTTATCCTGAAATGCTCTGTGGTGGGAATATATCCGCATCCTTTGGCACACGCTTTATTTATGTTAAAATTAAATATACTTACATAAGTATTAAAAAAAATTAAGTCCCCTGTTAAGCCCAGTAGGTATGTACTGTCTAAACTTATGTCTCATTGCTACAGATGCATTGTAGGTTTTGTCGCGAATGACAATGTCATATTTATTTTGTTTAAAGCTTTATTCGAAAAGATATGGAGAAGGGAACAGGATATGGCTGAAATCACGTAGGAGGCTCACACGGGCGTGCGCGTGCGCAGTCGCTGGCAGACATGATTGTCACGGCATCACTGTCAACATACTTACTGTATAAATACCTAACTACATGATTCAAGCCTCAAGCCATATTCCCACACTTCACGATGACAAAATTCTTCCAAAAATCGCTCTGCACATATTAAACCATATTTCTCCATCGTCATTTTATTATGATTATTATACATAACTCCGTATTGTGGTTGAAATCATGCAATCTCAATACAACCCTGGAAAATATATCGCAATTCAGAAATTAATCTGCAACGCATCATGGTTTGTAAGTTTGTAGCTCATTCATTTTGTTTTCAGCTTCATTACCATATCTAGAATAAAAATTCTTCATTATCTTTGTTATCTATAGTTTAATGTAATGGAAATACTTAAAAATGCAAGAATACAATAATGTTTTATATTATTATTATTATAACAATGCAAATTATGTACATATCTATTTATAATATATAAATTATAAATAGGTAATAATATACCCATTAGAAAAAATCACAATTGAAAAAAATACTATGATCGACAGCATTTGAACCCGTATATCCACTGGTATCGCGTCAATATGCTTTAACCAATTAAGCTACGAGCCTCCTACCTAATTGCGATAATTAAAACTAGTAGGTCTTATATGAAATGTTTATCAAATTGCGTTATTATTGACTATCGGTTTTTGTGTTTTAAATAAAGGAATATTAGTTACCTTAATTACTAATCAACGTCCGGCTCTCGCATAATATTTAGTTATAACGTCTACTTGAATTTACCAACAATTTTTAATAAACGATTTCTTTTATTCAACGAATACTCTTATTCACATGATTTGAGAATGTAACATTTCATATATTGAACATACATCATTTGAAAACACCTCAGATATATTATATACCTATATACCCACTATAAAAAATCACATTTGAAAAAATACGATGCTCGACATGATTTTTTTTTCATGTGATTTTTTCTAGTGGGTATATTTTCTGATGTGTTTTCAAGTTATGTATGTATGTTTAAAATATGGAATGTTACATTCTCAAATCATGTGAATTATTCGTTGAATAAAAGAAATGGTTCATTAAAAATGATTGTGTATTTACTTACTTGTTCTATCTAATATTATCCAAGTTGTCTAAAATTCGCGCATGCGCTTTGTGCGTGCGAAAAAAAACCTTATATTTCGGCTACTGTAGTCGGGTTATCAAATTTAATAAAATACTCCGTTAGTTACTATGAAATCCCTACCAGTAATCATTGATGCCATTAAAATTCATTGAACTGGAATCGTTTGAAAGTTGGTATCATGCGGCATACAGCAGCGTCACGTGACGATTCTCGGTAAAGGAAACATATCTGCCCAGTGATGGGTGAAAGTAGTGACATGTCACCTGACATTGTGCGAGACACAAAAAAATCACCTGTGAGAGTGCAGATCATTCCACGTAATCATTCTGGTTAATATACCATACAAATTTATCTATCGTCTAGTATAATCAACTAATTTTGTATTTAAAAAAAAATAATAAAACAACATTAATAAACAACTAAATTATTGATAAAAAAAATATAAAAAAATTATAACTGTTGTGTTTGTATTATGTTTATTTGATACCTTACCAGAATTACTAAGTGAACTGTAACTGCATGCTGGCCAGCGCAGTGTTGAACGTATACCATGTTAGCCGCTCCTAATATGTCACTTCGGCGATTGACGTCGTTGACATGTTATGCATTGGGTGAAATCATGCTCCTCATTTAATTTTATGTAGACTTATAGAACGTTCTATATATGTAGTAAAACGTTTGTCAATGAAATAGGCATTATCTATACTTATTCGAATTCTATAAATAGGATGTGTAATAAAAATCGATTCGATTCCAAGAATCAAACGTGTTGCAAAACGAAGGTACTAACTCATATAAACGATATTTAACATCATTAAACGTATTTGTCAAAAAACATGACTTTTAAAAATCGATATTGATAAATATAACAATAAAATGGGATTGGTTTAAACAGCGCTCGAAATTGCTTTTTTTACGAACCGAAGCGCTCGATAATTTTACGAAAATATTAACATAGTTATATAATTGAATGTGTATTTTACAACGTTTTTCTTAGCTCGTATTCTTATTTGTCCGGTGCTTCTTTGTCCGGTACAAATCTTGCAATCGATTTTTAGCTAACTTTCCCGACTAGCTAGACATTTGAAACTTTTAGAATATATTAAAACACGATGCCAATGCATTTTTTTAATACTTTTAGCCATCTTTAAGTAGAATTGAATTCATTTTCAGTTAATACTTTGGACGCGGAGGACGCACACGGCGCGTAATGACCAGGCGGCCGATCGATGTAATTAACGTGCATTTTAAAGGGGGCAATTAAAATCTCATTATCTATTCAGCAGCGAAAGCGTTAATTCTGTTTTGTATGAAAAGCTATTTCGACACCATTATTGGTTGCTAGGGGTCTAGGGTCCTAGAAACTAAATTATTAATATATACGTGCGTTACTATGGAAATCAATATGACATGTCAAAATGACATTGCAGTATTATTTCTATCAAGTACAATTTTTTTTTGATCGTTTAAGCTAGTCAAGTCAAGTTTATATGATTCAACAGAAAATTTAAAAACCTTGTACCCATATAAAAAGTTTTTTTTATCTTGTAATTATTATAAAAATAAGTGTATTTTTTTTATTATATTAGATATCTAGCTCATAAGGTTAAAAATATATTTTCACCAGATCTTTTGGGATTATATGAACCGGAATGGTGATCCGATATGCTCCGGTCCATTTCGAGCCATGGGTTTAAAGTATTTAAAATTATTTATTGTGTCGTTATTTATATAGGTATAATAGGTTGAGCAAGTGGCTGACATTCATTTCTCGTAAAAACAAAATCTATTAATACAAACCTTCACTCTGTGGAGGCCCATAATATGATCTCATTAGGATCGGACATGGTCGGAAAAATAATAACGAAAAGTAGGACATGTAGTAAGTATCGTCTTTCTATTAAAATATCGTTTATTTTTTTGACCATGTCCGATCCTAAGACGATCATATTTGGACCTCCACAGAGTGAAAGTTTGTATTAACACATTTGTCTCTTTTTATGAGAAATCGATGTTAGCCACTTGATCAATCTATTGGGCCCATACCTACTACAAATTGAAAAACAATATTGGTGTAGTTTCCACATCCAGGATTCGTACCTGGGACCCACGACATTATAAGTCGATGCGTTGGCCGCTCGGCCACCGTGAGCGTCTTTGCAGTAAAATGCAGCTTACAGTATTAAAATAGTTTTGGTGTGAAATGTACGTAGGTAAGTATGAATATTTTGTTAGTCAACATTGTTGTTTTTATTTAATAAAACGCATTTTTTTTTGTAGTACTTATTCCACTTTTAATCAATAGATTAGGACCGGTTTCGTCCGCCTCAGAGGAACATTTTCAACAGACAGGACAGTTGAAAATGTCCTTCTGAGGCGGACGAAACCGGTCCTAATCTATTGATTAAAAGTGGAATAAGTACTACAAAAAATGCGTTTTATTAAATAAAAATAACAATAAAATGCAGTTCCACCATGAATTGACAGTTAACAAAGTAAAAGAAATTAGTCAACATTGATGAAATTACGAGTATAACAAAAAAATAATTATCATCTATGACGATGCTACTTTAACGATATCAACTTTTATAAGGTTAGTGTTTCTAAAACTTGTTTTTTTTTGTTTAATACAAAGTTATAGCCCGAGATGTTATGTACCTATGTTTGTTCTGCCGCCGACGCTGAAAACAAAAAAAAACATTATCAATAACTCACAATGCACGGACATAGGGTAAGGCACCTTAACGATTCCGTATCTTAATATTTTAAAATAGATTGCCACTATTCGCCGTCGAGATGACAGTTGGGATAAAATATCGACATTATTTTTTTAAGGTACACCTCTACCAGCGAGATTTTTATTTATTTATTTAATATTATTTGAAAAGTAGGGGCCACATGAAAATTAACCAAAGTTAACTTTAGGCTTGTGAAAGTCTTGCCAGGATTGGAAGATTAATCCCCCACGTTTTTGATATAAACAGAAATAAAAATTACAATGACTTATGGCATTTTTCCTCGTTTATTTGGGATATTTTTAGTTAAATGGCAACATTGAAATGTCAAATGATTTGTCATGTTATCGCCGCGATAATTTCGTCAACATTGTTTATGGGAATAAACTCTTTTTATCGTTTTTATTCTTCGCAATATTAACTATCTTAAATGATTGAACATGGTAAAAAAAAATATACCGGAAGACATGTTTCATTTATTAAAAAACCCTATATGAATCTTGGTTCATCCAGGAAACGTCTACACTCATCTATGCCTGTCGAAACTCGAAAACAATTTCTACTGGACTAAGCCAGAACTTTTTTTCCATTATGAAATATTGAAAACAGTCTATTAAGTGGTTGTGTGTCTTCCATTCTCGTAACAAGGTTCCCCCAAGCAGAGTGGTCTGATTTTCACGTGTGAAACAACAGGGAGGGCATCATATTTTATATAATAGAATGGATTAGTACCTAATAAGTTTCTTTTTTAGCAAATATTGTGTGATTATACCTTCCTTTCCATGTGCCATCTTCGTCACATACGTCCCCAAAGACCTTACCTTCTCAATAACTTCCTTTCGAATGTATTAACGGCCCACATGCTCAGCGTAGGTCAAAATAGAGCTTTTACGGTATTTTCAGAGCACAACCCTGGACATTCCTTAAACGTTGTAGATAATACATTTGTATAATTTTGAAGTGTAATTATCCTTTATATTTATTTGAAACATTTGATGACTGCATAAAATATTTTTATTAGATAAAGTAGTATTTTTTTAAACCTCTCGCTCTAATGTCTTAGAATATAGTCATATTTCAGTACATCCATGTGCAGTGGTGTTAATATTTTTTACATTTATTAATTTTTAAACGCATTTGCAAAACCATTAGTAAAATTAACGTTAACATTATATAGTGACATATTTACGATAAAAAAATATATTTTATAATCTTTGCGATCCCAAATTTGACAAGAATTAGGCATTTTAGTATTCAAAAAATGGGCACGATTAACACATTTAAAGATAATTCTAAAGATACTGGTTATAAGCTATGTCTTTGACCATTCAAATATGATAGACATCCTACGAATAATGATTGCTTTATAATAATTATTGACCTAAGAATAAGGTAAGTCGTACTTAGTAGGTTTTGTTTTGTCAGTGTTATCTTCTACGAACTCTAATAGTACCTAATAGGGGCAATAGGGCCATCCTCAATCTCTCGCTGGTAGTGCTTTATATGTCATGCCGTTACCTCGAATGCCCGTAAGTTATCAAAATATAATATACATATATCTACCTACGTACATATTCTTATAAGGTATCTATCTACCTGTTAATTTTTTCATTTTTTCCCCAGATTTAACGCTTGCCCTATTAAATGATTGTTGATAAAGTTTAGTCTCAGTTAGGCGGTGTTTAACGATATCCAGGATAAATTTTAGTCACTTAGGAATCATAGAATATAATAATTTTATAGGTTTGTATATAATAATATACTATTAGATAGATATAACCATATATTTAAAAAAAAATATCTACTGAACTAGACTTTAGAAGGTAATATTATGTACATTTTTAGAAAAATGATAAGCATGTTCGTACAAAAACAAATTAATCATGTCAAAAAATATCTATTGAAAATATAATCGAAACGGCTATAAGTACTTAATTTAAATTTAGTACCTACCTACCTTAATAAATAATATTTGTAATTTTTTTTTATTCAAAAGTGTCACGTAATGTGAACGAAAATTGTCAAATAAAAATTGATACGAAAATTCAATCAACTGTAATAAATCTCTATTCTTATTATGCAAATAAACTAATAAATAAATATTACCAAAAAACTGAGTCATTCAAGTCTCATTTACCCTACAAAAGTCATACAAACAAAAATTTCCGCGCAAACAGGGGGCATCTAAGAAATTTAAATATTTTTAAATAAATGCCGCATATATCACGCGAAACCGATAGACCGAATTAAATCCCGAAATTATAGTACTTTGTTGGTTCGATTTCCTGGGCAAAGTTAATAAATTACCCTGGACTTTGATCCGTGTCTAACTAACCCTTAGTAAGGCCGCGGGGTGCAAGCTGCACTATGACAATTCGATATCATATTATTTGTCAGGGTAATGGATATTCTGAGACCTATGCAAATCGCGACCGATCACACCTTTCGCGAAACGATTAATAAAAAAGCGGCATTTTTGACATTTGCATATTGGAAGCTTTCGCACCGGTTGCTGAAAGCGAAAATAATATCACAGACAAATTTATCATTTTAAAATACCAGCAAGCTTTTTCATAGTAGGCACAAAACGTAACGAATGTACCTGTATAATATACAATAAATATTGTTTTACCTTACTTATTGTTCTTAATCCATATTAGTATTTCAGTAGATAAATAGTTCAATCAAGAATAAATATGCAGAACCATCACTTTATAGTGTTAACTGTTAATTCTAAGCCGAACGGTAATGGAAACCAGCTAACTGCACTTTTGACAAAAATGAGATTTTTATGGCATATTTTATAAACTCACACAAAATTTAAAATTCCTAAACATATAAATAAATGCGTTATCTTTATTCACACAAAACAGTCAATATCATAAATGGAACAATTCTGCTCTTTATATACATTTTCTTTATATATAAAAGGGAAGCTAAAATAGTTTATTAATTTATGGTGCAGCTTATTTGTAAAAAAATATTTCCAAGGGTATTTTTGGAATTGTTAAATTCCGCTCGATAGTTAAATTATTAAGTTTTTTCTCCTTCCTGAACAATTTTCCCAAATGGAGTTAGCCGGTTTGCAGATTAAACAGTCGATTTTATTGAATAAAATGTAAGACAACATAATATAGTATTTTATCCACATTATTTAATACGGATCAGAATCGGTTTTGTCTACTTGAATGTACCTACATTGCCAACCGAGTTAACAATTTATAATTTGATTTGAATAAAGTACCATATTTATATACTTACATAGGAATCTTCATTCACTGTATATTTTTTAATTATTGCGGACAGGTGATTATTTGAGCTCAAATCAAAGGTTCACAATTTTATTAGGCATGGGCATTGAAATAAACGAGGAAAAGTAAGCAGGAAACTAGATGGTAGGTATTTGGAATAAGTATCTATTAATAAATTATAATATTTTTCAATTTCTTCCATAACTGAAAACGGAACTTATGAACTTGACTATAGGATACACATGAGTAACTGTGAGCCATGTAAATTGAACGTCAAACATTTCACCGTGGCACAGTTCGCCGTGAGCTTTCTTATCGGAAAGAGATGACCGTATACTATACGGTCTACAATTTTATTAGATTCAATATGAACATTAATTCAATTTTCATTTGGCAAAATTCATCAATTCAAGAATGAAAACCTAAGTTAACCTAACCTAACAAATAATCCAGTAGGTATATCGGCTATTATCAAATTATTTTGGTGCTGGCTTCCTGTAAACTGTAAAGTGTAAATCGACAAGAACCGTGCTTTATTTAGACATGAATTTTATGTCAGTACTATACGACCCAAAGAGGTTGGACGGTCTTTAATATATGGCCATATAATTCCGATACAACATTAATTCACGGGGAAGTGTGATCCGGCGAACTGCATACGTACAAGTTTCCGGACACGGTGTAAACTACAAAATGCGTCGATGCTCTGATAGGTGAATAGGCGTCCTGGATTCCGCTGCTAAGCGTTAAGATAGTTGGATGCTTTAGTCGCACCATCGCAACTAAACTACCACAATCCAAAAAACGTCAAACAGAGAAAATCAGCTTTGAAGTTTTTACCTTTCGCATTTTTGTACCGTGTTTTTGAAATATGTTTAGATATTGAATGAAGTTTTGACTTGAATTTGATGACTTAGAGATATGAAATTTTCGGTACATTTACTATGAACGATAGACAATGAAACGTAGTAATTAATTCAAAACACGTAAATTTGGACTTGTGGCGGTTTAGTTGCGAGAGTGCGTAGTAAGGGTGGACTCATCCTGACATGTAGACCAAAGGATACTAATGATGATCTTTGAAAGATACTTTTTTGTTATAAAATGAGGTAAATTCATAGCAAAATGTATGAGAAATGAGTATTTTCATATAAAATGGTTATTTATATCGTTATAACCTATTTTTAAATCGTTATTAAAATTACATATATATGCACATAAATTTAAACCATTTTAAGAGTATCTCCTAGATTCATCAATCTGAACAACTAAAGAACGATTAGTTCCAGTAGTTCATATTAATGTAATTATTTAGACATGTAATTAAACGAATATTTACATAAATACTGAATACCTGCGGAGAGTTAATTTAATTACTGGTGTCTCAGGTAAGGCATTCTTATATAAGATGATTAAGAAAGTATATTTTTGAGACCTATATAATATTATTAAATTATTGTTATGATCACTAATATATCTATAGCAGTGCTCCGCAACCGTTTCTCACCCATGGCACACGAAAGGTATTCCCAGAATTCCGCGGCACACCACAGGTAAAACAATTTATACATCAAAATATGGACCCCCCATGCTGAAGTGGGCCCTCTACCTATCGCTAAGGTTAAAGACAGTGTGATACCCTAAAGTAGGTAGTGTTTTTCAAATGGTATTCGAGGTAAAATTAATGGTATTTATTGTAGGTATGTTTAGCTATTTTTTGTATTTATTAATACAAACACTCCCCAATCGGATATTTAAAAATATTAGTATCAGCGTAGTAATATAGCGGCAGGCGACTTTTTTCTTTAATCATTAGAGAAAATTTGTAATTTGTGTTTATTCCCCCCTTCACGCCCCCCCTGAGCCTGGCCCCCCAGACTAGAGCTCTGACGAAAGAGAAACCCGAAGTTCTTATCACCCGTCAAGTATGACTGCTTATCATTTTTAATTATAGCTTGAGTTGAAAAAAGTTGCTCACATAGGTATATGTCGTACAAATGGGAGCTGAACTGCGATAGCCTTGTTGGAAATTCGAGATTAACCAAAATCCAGAAAATACCCAATGGAACATCGGCGAAATTCATTTTTAGCGTCAAGTCGTTCCTTAATTCAACAAAATTCCTCACGAATATAATTATAGTGCTTCTATAGAATTTCCGGCATTGGTTAAAAAAGGGTTTCGAATCCAGTCCTATTGATTGTATGAAAGTAATGATGAAATTTCTTTTGCAGTTTTTGGGCCGGACCCAAAATTCATTGCTTCTTTTTAATGGTAGTGAATTTATTTAATATCCCTATGGTAGTAAAGCATATCAATATTTTCATTCTGACCTTACATTTTTTTATTAATTTTATTCAGGTGCTCAAATATATTACCAGCCATGCACGCAAATTTGGCCATTAAGTAAGTAAGTATTGTATAATATAGGTACAAAATTATTTGCATTTTTTGACACAATGCGCCACGGCACACCTAGTATCGTCTCGCGGCACACCAGTGTGCCACGGCACACCGGTTGCGGAGCACTGATCTATAGTACAGAGGTAATAAACAGTTCGGCGATAATATGAAAGAGGGCAATACTGTATAATATGATGTATTTTACCATTTCATATAAAGTTGTCAAAATATTGATACTATAGAACAGTGGTCTCCAACTCCCGGTCCGTGGATCAAATGGTACCGGGCCGCCCAAGGAATATTAAATTATTTCCATTTAATTTACTGTGGTGTATTTCTCTATTAGGGAATTAGTAGATTTTTATGCTATTCGAGGGTGCATACTTTTTTGATGTGAGGGTCCCAGAATTTTAATTTTCATTAGGTACATACTGCAAACTTCAATATATATTTACTTAACACCGTGTAAGTATACATTTATATATATATGTAACTTTTAATTAATTACTTTTTTATTCAACGAATAATTCACAAGATTTAAGAATGTAACATTCTAATTATTGAACATACATAATTGGAAACATTTCATGCATATACCTACACACTAGAAAAAATCATTCTGTGGGAAGAATGAAATGATTGACTTGAACCTGTATCTGATGGATTCGCGGCAGTATGTTTAAACTACGGGAATTTTAATTAATTACGACAATTTTAACAAGTAGTTGTTAAACATACATAATTTGGAAACACTTCTGAGAAAATATAGATTATAACCCAGGGCTCGAAATGGACCGGAACGCACCGGAGCGCCGTTTGGGTTCATAAATTCCACAAAATTATCGCTCCGTTTCGTGGAAATATTAATTTTACCGTCTGAGCTGGATATTTCACATAATAAAAAAAAATAACACAGTTATTTTTATAAATCACATTTACAATTAATGTATTATAGTATAATATAGCTGATATTTTCGTAAAATTATCGAGCGCTTCGGTTCGTAAAATATTCCATTTCGAGCGCTGTATACCTATAACCAATAGAAAAAATCTTTTTGAAAAAAGTAAGAAACGCATTAGCTTAATTTAGAAAGCGCTTCAGAGAGTATTATAAGAGCCATTAGCCAAAATTTGTCGAAATTAAGTATGGTACCTTTAGAATAGTGGTCTATGTGCGTGGGCGCGAAACCCGAGAGATGCAGGTTTGATTCCTGCGGGGTGTCTTTCTTTTTTCAAAATGATTTTTCTATTGGTTATAATATATTTTCTCAGAAGTGTTTTCAAAAATTATGTATTAGCTACATATTATACAAACTGATGAAATGAAAAAAATATAATATTGAACCCGTTTGTAACGAAGATCTTGTGAAAGCTCATTGCGAGACATCGAGAGACATATTACAGAATAATATTTCAAGGAAATACATAGTTACCCCGCCTAATATATGCATTCATGCATTTATGGTCCCCTATAAGAAACACTACAATGGTAATTGAGAGACAAAACTTGAGCAATTTGCGGTGAGGATATGCACTAATGAAAACCAACACGCGCTCGCTCCCTTGTCAGTACCACCAACACCGCTTTGAGGATTTGTCTGTGGTTAATAAGCCAGCCCTACGTTTACTTATGTTGTGTACTTATTTTATAAGGGTACAAAACTGTTTTATTAATAAATTATGTACGTTAGTCAGATAAATGAATGACCGCAAACCGCAAATGCTGCAAGTTTATATTACTATGATATCAAAGCTGCGGCTACGTTGCAACTTTCTTAGCGCACTTCATACTTAATGACAGTAAATATTAGAGCATAGACAATATTATATAATTATTATTTATGATTGAGGTTATGCCAAAACAGTGCCATAACCACGTGCGGCGTCTCTTCGTGATTATTTCATTCACCGAGAGCTGAACCTCAGGAGTTCCGTTGCCGTGGTCGACCCTCTTTCACCCTGGATCGGTGCTACAAAAGCGATTTACACAGGTCTCACATGGTGAGAGGAATGTGACGATCTTGTGCTTGCCTTATGCCCCAACACCGGAGCGTAACAGGGTGAAGTACGTAAGCTAGTTTATGATTATATTTTCATTTTATACCTAGTAATATAATGAAGAAGCATGAAATTCATGAAGTTATAAAATAATAAATTTAAGCAATATTAAATCGAATGAGTTTTCTAATGATGATAAAAAGTGAAAAAAAAAACAGATGATGTTTACTTGAACCCTGACGGCTAAAATTAATAAACATGGAGCATGCTTCGCTTACGGATTCTCTGAATGCTGGTTGTCCAAATTAGAAAGAAAATTTATTCGTCGAACGTGAACGTAAAATGAAATCAAAGTAAGTAGGTAAGTAATTAAAGTAAGTAGGTAAGTAATTAAATAAGCAACGCGTTTTCGGGTTTTTACTAAGTAAGAACTTTTTTGTGTTTTATTTTTTTAATAACTCAATACTGATTAAGTAAATAGGCTAGGTAATTTATGATTAATATATCTAGCTGATTATTTAATTGTTAATAATTAAATATTTAACAAGTAATTCAGATACATAAGGAAAAAGTTTAAATACAAGTAGGTACAATAAAAAGAACAACAAAAACTTGGTCATTGTTCTCTGCCTACTTAAAGCTCTTGATAACAATAGAAATTCACTTTCGCTACTAAAACTTTTTGATTTGAAACAAAGAATTTAAAATAAAAAAAGCTCCCAATCCAAATAATGGACGTAAAATCACAATAGAAAGAAACAAAATGCCAATAAAATATGCAATGAAACGTTATAAATCAGGGTCGACAGTCGTTTAGTAAAGTTTATGACTCGCATTAAAAAATGTATGCCAGTTTAAAAATAACATTTTAATAAAGATATTATCAGGATAACATTTACCGCCCTTGTGCTATGATACCATTTGGAAATAAAACGGTAGTGTTGCCAACTGTCGTTGATTAAAATATCGCAAGAAAATAAACTAGCTGACATAAAAAAATCCAGATTCGAAACATTTCTCAGGAAACCATGTTTCTTTTAAATTAATTATTATAGTTTTTCACGAGATGAAAGATTAAAGAAATATTTCACTTTTTGACAAGTCAGTTTTAACAAATAAGTCATAAATCTAAAAATTAATATTAAGAAATTTTGTGATTTTTTAAAAAAATATATATTTAATTCTTATGGATGTTAAATTCAATCCGTTTTGAGAGAAATATAGATATATTTAAAAGGAGAGTTTTGAGAAGAATCTTTGGAGCTGTTCAAGAAAGTGGCCTTTGGAGGTCAAGATATTGTGAGGAGCTGTAGGTACACACTTTATAGGGGCGAAAAGATCACGTGGTATATGAATATGTTGGATCGGCCACGTGTATAGAATACCGGAGGATATACCAACAATGTTGGCTATGTACGCAACCCCCGAGGCCAAGAGAAGACCTGAACGGCCGAAATTGAGATGGGTGAATTGCACCACAGGAGATATAGGTTCTTTTACGGTAAAAATAATTCGTAGTAGTATTGGTATTGCCTGCTAATATTGAAACATACATTGCAGATAGAAAATTATACCAACCAATACACTTCACTTCCAAAATCATCCATTATACCATTTTAGAATGGTTTATCTATTGTTGAGCGAAATATGGTGGTCGTCATCCCTTATTTCCCCACCTACATCATATACTTATTATTATTATTTTCACAAGACCGGACGATAAGCAATTACGGGTTATCAATCGACCGTGATTGAATAACAGTCAGTTACTTCAAGACAACTGATGCATGTTGCCCTGTTATCGCTAAACTACAGTTTATTGATTAATTCAATTATTATACAGACTGATTCAAGAGTTAGCTCAAGTGACATCAAGAAAGCGGTCGCGATAAGGGCTTCTGAGCTTAGCCGTCGTTAACTACCGAGTGACTCAAAACGCATATGTTCGACCTTCGTTGCGTTAAATCTGTTACGGTTTGAGTGAACGTCGAATCTATATCATACATCCTGAACTTATCATCATCATTCATCAACCTCATATATCATCCATCAAAGTGTACCGTCCGTTTACCAGTGCGTGAGTGCGTGAACATCGAACCGCCAGCCCTCTCAACATAAAGGTCAGGGTCTGGCATCCTGTGTATCCCCCCCCCTAGATCCGTAATCCACCAATCCACCATCACCTTCAAATTACAGTCCACTGCTAAAAGCGCCTTCAACTTATTAATAATATAAAGTGTAGGCAAATATATAAATTACTGTAAATTTCGTGGAAAGTGTAAAGGTATTTTGTTCACCCCTACCCAAATAAAATACTAAACAATAGGCATATTATTTTATCTGTAAAAATTATTATAAATAACTATCTGTTTTTTTCGTCCGGGGAGCGTCCGCCAAGGGCCTTACCACCGCCAAAGGTCCCGGGTGGAATGGATAAAAAACACATATAGATAGACTGAAAAAAATAACAAAACAATGACACGCGGTGCTAGCTATAAATTTATTGTCGACTCTCGGTCCGCGCTTTTTGTGCAGGTAGTGGAATTTAGTATGGCCTGTGTTTATTAAATACTCTCGCACCCTAGTTTTGTCAGCCTAAAAACGGGTGGCATCAAAGAGTATATTATATAACTACAAGAAAAAATATATTGTATTACATCACTTGATGGCGTTTACTTACAGTTTGTAGCGTGGTCGAATTGGTAGACGTTGATAAAATAATATTTCGTAGGATGGGTCTGTGAATATAAATTTATATTATTATATCGGCAGCCTATTTTTTCTTTTCATTATTTCACACTGCTTACATACGTATGACATTTTTTTTGTATTTGTTCATCTAAACATTCTAAACATTTTATTAATTCTGTACCAACCATGAAGAAGTAGGTACGAGTATCTAGACAAGAAGCAACTTTTCAAGGGAACGGTTTAAGTTTTGTTATTTTATATCTAATTGTACAATAATCTCTTTCTATAATTATTATACAAACAAACTATAATGATATATTTTTATAATTTAGTAGTATTTTATATATTTTATTAAATTACTAATTACTTGTTTGATTTAGAAGTTATGACTAATGATAATCGGAAAATAAAACTTACCTACTTATTCCCGGTTGGTAGAAATTGCGAACCAATTCGTGAATAATTAAAAAAAAATACTTATCATTCCAAAACCAATAGTGAGCTTTTGTGTTATTTTGCTATATTTTATTACTAATATATGATTTCAATTTATATACCTATATATATATATTTTATGGGGTTTTCCTCAGAAAAACAAAGTTAGTTACATTAACGAGTGTTTACTAATCATATAAATTATAAGTAATGCTAGTTTTCTACTAGTCTATAAGATTTTGGATCTAGTGTCCCGGATATCACCTTATGAGATCTTCTGAGCCTTTAGATATATAATGTCATTATTAATATATGTCTAGTTAAAGTTTAATTATTAAACGATCGTATATAATATATATTAATATATTATTCATAAGTTCAAATCAACCACGCCTTGTTAAAGTTGGCAGACCTCCTGCTTATGGGCGGCAGATAAAAGGGAATAATACATTTTTTGACATTATATTTCGTTTTTTGTATTGTTTTGTTTGCATTTTTCGTCCAAAGTAGGTAGGTACTAGGTAGTAGGTATATACTACACTTAAAATAGGTGCTTTCAAACCTTTTACGAATTTACAAGAAGTGTAAAATAAAATGAAATAGTAAATAGGTACCTACCTCTAAAAATATATTTACATTATTATACCAATATGACGAAAGTAGTTAAAACGAGTAGGTACCTATCATAATCAGTGACGTCCTTAGAGAAAGTATCGCCCTTAAACAGATTTAGAATGTCGTTCTTATTATTTTTTTGTTACAAATTTTCTGTAAATTGGTTAGGTATATTCAATTCATTGGGTATATTATAATAATTACTTAACCATTTCATTATTTATTTTCGGCTACCTCAAATAGGCAAATACACGAAAAATTTTCAGATTAACAAACACAATCAATGACAATTAGTAAAGTTTTCCACGAAACCTATTCTCAAACAGTGGCGTCCCTAGACGAAATGCCGCCACATTTTTTTATACAGTATTTTTTATCATCCGTGCACGTATCGTTTCTGGTCACCATCGATGTCGAAGGGCAATGGAAGTAAACTAGACATCGCGAACTCGACAAAATAATTACAATTATATCAATTAATACATTTTGTTTCCAACCAGCGAGCTGATTTTTTTAATGGAAAGATATTTCTATATTATTAAATTTAGGTAGGTAACTATTTCTATATATACCAAATAATTCTTCTCGATTTGCCGCCCTTCGAATAACTGCCGCCCCCAACCGACGCTCAATCTGCCTACCACTGTCACTGCTCTCAAACAGTGTTGGTTTTGATTGATCTGTGGCGCTGACAGATTTGGAGGCACCCTTGTGATTTTTTTCATGTGCGATAAACCACCATTACAGTATTTATTAGGTATAATGGGTTGCAATACCCATTATGTTGTCAGAATTTTTTATGCTTTGATTATTCTTTAAAATTTAAGATGACGATACATTTTAATGCAAACCTCTACTGCTCTCATAAGATGTGATATTTTTGTATTCTTTCCTTTATGCCCCACCTTTTTATATTGTGCAACGCATATCCTTCCTTCCCTAATGGGACGTCACTGATCTTAAATCATAATAATAATGAAAAAAATAGGCGCGTACACTGTTTTTATTAGTCATATTTTAAATAAATATAATATTATATACATATTATTTTCTAAACTTACATAATATGTTTAAATATTTACTTTAAATAATCAACCAGACATCAGACAAGCGTTGTAATTCAAATACAAAAAAAAAACACTTAAACAAGGGTAAATAATTTGAAATAATGATATGTAGGTACAAATCTAAGTATTATAATAATTAACCCTTCATTATGATAGTTATATTCAAATGAAAACACATTCATTTGTATTTTGTTCACGGAGATGATGGGTCTTTATAACAAATTCAAATTAATTAATTCAAAGTAACACTGACTTGTGCTACATTTTTTACGATACAGTTTTAATATATTCCACATGCTAATGGCACGTGCTATCATCGTCCTCCCTTAGAAGAAGTGGAATACTTTTAATTTAGTGTTGACATAATCACTAACAAGAATACGTGTCTCAGATGGTTAAAAACTGATACTAAGTCTTTGTAGGATATTGCATAAATGCATCTTTTTTCTGAGAAAACAAACAGTAGGAAAACAACGTGATATAATAGGCAAACTATTAATTCATGTACATACATAATTATTATTATTAGTGCTTATGTCATGTTATAATAATGTTCTTTTAAACGTTAATATTCTCCCTTTACTTACGCGCACGATCGTTAGCCTTCCAAAACGTTGTGGGTGCTGGGTTCGATTTCCGGGTCTGGCAAATTAAAATGTGTGTTTCGACCCAAATCGAACATGGTACAAAAAATACTTACTTCAATATACCAAACTTTAAATCAGTGATGCACAAACCGCGGTCCAAACTGGCATTCGCTGCGGCCCAATAACAAATACCTACTCTATCACCGAATTGTTTATTGAATACGACAAAATTCGAATTTCTTTGTGCTAAATTCTATTGTGAAAATTCATATGTACGCAATGAGAGTGATTGGAGTAGCTGATATGTAATTATTAAATATAAAATAAAAAAATAATATGTAGGTACCTATGTCTCATCTAATATAATATATTATTCTTATTTTTTAACACTTTTACCCACTGCGGCCTGTAAAAAAATAGAAACATAATAAATTGGCGTTTTTTTCAAATAGGTTGTGCATCACGGCTCTAAATGATTTCAAATGAATAAAAAATATATCTACTCTAAGAACGAGAATATTTCAGCGTGATTAGTACACCGGTTGGTTAATTGGTAAATCACATTGACCGTGATACGATGAATGCAGGTTCAAGTCTCCATTGGTAGAAATGCGTTTCAAATACATTTTCTAATTGCTATATTTCTGAGATAATATAAATTATATATTATATGTTCCACAGATATATAAAAATAAATGAAGCCAGTTGCCATAGTAGGTACCAATACCAGAATTTGACGAGATAAATGCAAAATCTCCGGAATGTCATCAAAATATATTACCAATATGCGTTTCGTTTCCGTGATAAACTTTAATGAGTAATAATAATTATGACACAGTTATAATTATTGAAAATTACATATTTTATCTGTAACTATTCTCCACAATCGAGAATTAAACCTTGTTTCAGTTTCATCCAGATAGTAACCCACTTCCCATTATTATTCTGTACAGAGTTTTACATATTTTTGTGTAGGTATTATTGAATAAAAAAATTATAGGTACTTAGTTAAATTATAGAATAGTGTTTTTTAGAGAAAATATTATGTTGTTAGATTATAGCAATCTGGCTATTTGTTATTATTACTTATTACATTAAGCGTGTCGCAATTATAAAACGAGATTAATTAAAAACTAATAAATGACAGTTACAACAAGAATTTAAGAGGCGTCTCCTGGAAAGGATTAAATTAATTTTTTTAAACCGTTTTATATTATATCATACACCATTTTCTTTATATTATGTAAGTATCGTAATAATACAAGACGATCTCAATAAAGTGGATCAAATGATATTATAATTACAGCAATTATTTACAATACTTATTAAGTATGTACTATGTTGTCCTTCTAGTAGATATTGTTGATAATATAATTTATATAAATGTGACTCAGCTATAAGTAAAGCCATACGTACATGTTACTCATATAAAAACGCACATATTATGTGAGCTACTGGCATCATGAAGGTATTTTGTATGACGCAAAGGAATTTTACATCGATGTAGGTATAGGATATTGAAATAAATCAAAATACCTTTAGAAACAAAGAGATACCCACGATTAAATAAATAAAAAAAAACAATTTTCCATCCGCCAATGTAAAACGCAATAAGTGATTCACATTGTTGTATTATTAAATTTATAATTCTGGTAATGTTTGTAAATAATTAATAATAATTACAAGATAAAAAGAACTTTTTATATACAACGTTTTAAAATTTTCTGTTGAATTATTATGCTCAATATGCTAAAACTTGTACTTGATATGAAGTAAATGAAAAACAAACAAACAAACAAATATAGAATACTGAAATGTCATTTTGACATTTCATTTTGATTTCCATAGTAACGCACGTATATATATTAATAATTTTGTTGCTAGGACCACCCCTTAGCAACTAATAATAATCATTTACTTTTTACGGATTTTTCTGAAATAACTTTCCATACAAAACAGAATTAACTGAAAATGAATTCACTTCTGCTTAAAGATGGCTAAAAGTATTAAAAGAATACATTGGCATTGTGTTCTGATATATTCTAAAAGTTTCAAATGTCAGAAGTTAGTTAAAGATCGATTGCAAGATTTGTACTGGACAAACAACCCCCGAGAAACAAGAATATGAGCTAATAAAAACGTTGTAAAACTGAGACCCACGGTAGAGTACGAGTAGTTTGGTAGATTGTCTGCCTCTGAACGGTTATAATCCTGCATCTGACAAAAGTTAAATGTTGAAGAGCAATCATCTGACTGTCTAGAAAAATGTTTATAAAATTCTGTTAATTACAATTATAACCTCTAAGTTATGATTTTTTACTGAATATTGCCATATAACTATAATCAGGGATTTAAAAAAAAAAGACAAAGGTGCTGGAACTCACTTCTAACCTACTAAAGAAAATTATATTCAAATATCATTTAAAGCAACTTTTCATATGCCACGAAACAAATACAAATAAACAACTAAAGTTGTAAAAAAAATAATTGTAAAAACATCATATATTTGAATAAAAGTAAAGGTATAGTGATTTCCATTTCCCCACATCCTGAAGCGGCCCCCCAGTCCAAGGTCTTTGGCGCCGCCCCTACCTTACACTAAGGTTAAAAGCAGTGTGACGCTCTATAGTAGCGTTTTTCAAATGTTGGTCGAGGTAAAATTAAGGGTAGGTATTCGGTGTATCAACAAACATTAACCAAAAAATGAATTACACAACCACATTTATTGGAAAATGTTAATACGCCTGAAGGATTTTTTTTTAATTAGAGCAAATTCGTGATGTGCGTTTATCTCACTTATCTGGTCGACCCCAAGGTTAGAGCCCTGTCAGCTTTGTGGGAGCCATGGTGATTTCCAAAGTTTAGTCCAATTTTCGTCTGGCAAATATGGCCGAATGCCTTCCACTGAGTAACCATCGATCGACGTATTTTGAAGGATCGAAAAGTGTCAAAAGTGGTCGACGAGTTTGATGAACAATAGTGCCGAAACTTTTTTGGTCTTCAACAAAGCTCTTATTTGGGGTAATAATTAGATTCATTTGAAAAAATTCGCGTTCACTTTCACTTGAAGAAATGGTAATTGAATTCAATGCATATCAAACGCGATAGTTTTTCAGGATATGTCTTTTCATATGAGATGATTCAGGAAAATTAACTTTTACAATGTAAGCGAGAACATTGTTTCGTCTAATTGCTTTTGAAACATCGATTGAAACATTAACAAACAGCCCTGACTATAATATTCATACATATGCCTCAAAAATTAATTAGGTAGGTTTCATTAATAATTTCAATCCTCTAAATTCTATAATATGGAAAGTTTTTTAAAATTTTGCCACGGTTAAGTAGATTTTCGTGAATTCAGTATGGTGCAATATGTTAAAAATAATTTGTAATCTTTAATTCGAGCTAAGTATAAAAATATTTTAATGATACCAAAAAATTACGTTTTGTATGACATTATTCAGCGACATGATTTTGAAAAATACTTTTAAAAAGGTTGTTTGTTGATTCAATTGAAATACAAAAATAAAGGTACGTAAATATATACAGTTTGTAAATATTTTGTCACAAGAACTTTTTGTGACTTTTTCATGAATTAGATAGTAATGTTATTCACTGTTATACCGGAGTAACTGCAAAAAATGACACCTGTGATTTCGTACAAAGAAAAGATTTAAAAGGTGCAAACTAGGAACCTGCATTTTGTGAATTTCAATTGCACAAAAAAAACTCAAAGGGTCCTTAACAAAAGGGTCGCAGACATATAAATACATAATAATATAAGTTTGTGGCAAATTACGCATTGTCTGCAAACATATTGAATGGACACTTAGCACATTTGTTTTCAAAAAAATATGCAAAACAAAAATGCATCATGGTACCTAATAGTTTTTTTTTGGTCAACATTTTGATGACATTTTAAGAATAAGTATTCAATATTCATACCGACATAGGTACTTACAAATGCAACTTAAAATAACTATAATTATAATATACTAGGCGTAGGTATATTATGGAAATAGATAAGTGTGTATTTTAAAATGTTTTTGGAATAAACACAATGATAATATCTTTTCTCCCTCGCCCGTTACTTAGTAGGTAGGTACTAACGATCTACGACTAGTAAATTTTGAATTTCCCCTTAATCGGTCTGCAAGACCTCTTCATTTGTTCTATCCAATTGGAGTAAGGTATTCCATGCTTATCTCTGGTCTCCGACTAGGTACTAACAATAATATTATAACAATATTATCAATTATTGCCTAATCCACGCTACGAGTATAGTCAAAAAATATTCGTTTATCTATAAAATGTCTAAAATATTCTATAGAGTTTGAAGAACCTCAGATAACGTAGTTGTTATCAAAAATTAAATAGAGTCCGATGGATCGGTGGGGTGGGTTTAATAGATAAACGCACGCACCTGGGCAGATAAAAATATGAGGCTTGAATCCCATTCGATGTCGTGTCCGGAAATTTGTACGTAAGTATCATAATTCAGCATGAGTTGTTGTGTATCGGAAATTAATGATCGTATGGTCTCGAGATTAAATTCATGTCTAAATAAAATACTTACAAAATACGTAGGAAGAAAATTATTAAAATTAGGTAGGTATATGAATCAATATCAAATTAATTTTCTATGAAATTGGATATTTCTGTATGCAGTGCTCCACGAACGATTCTTTTTTACCTCAATGCTATACGGCCATCATTTTTGGGATGACAGCTCACGGTGATACGGCAAAATGTAATACGTACAATTTACATGTAACCATTTATTTTGATGTATTTCTCTTGAATTTAAAATAATATTAATAAGTACATAATGAGTCCTTCCATGACCCTGTCACAGCCCGGCATTGGGGCATTTGGCTAGCACAAGTTCGCGCCACTTCCCTCGATCCATCGCCAACTCTTGCCCTGCAGGTCTGGACATAGTGAGTACTTATTTTAATTTTGATTTGCATTGAAAACTATTAAGTATAATATATAAAAGATAAAATATAAAAAAAATTATCGTGTAGGTAAGTATCTCAAAAGTAGGTAGTGTAAGTCTTCCTAAATATACAAAAATACCATTGACAAGAAAAATCCGTTAGTTTAAAGAGAACATAATATCAAAAAGGACGTTACTCGTTTATATTGACATTAAAATCGTTAGATAATAATGTTATACACGTCGATAAGATATGCTAAAGGATTGATCCAGTAAAATACTAAAGAAAAAAATCGTTACTAACCGTTTTAAAAACAAAATTATAATGTATGCAACTTCATAAAACCTTCCAATGTCTGTCTTCTTGATACAACAAAAAAACTCTTTCAAAAGCTTTTTTTTCCAATTGTTATCGACGGTGTAATATTATTTGCATAAAAAATAGCATGAGAAAAAATACGCATATAAAAAATGGAACAAAACGTTCATAACGGAAGTCATCGAAAAATTCGATATATTCCGAGCGGTGGAAACCAAAATTTGATTACTTTAAAAAGTGCTGCTACACAAAAATGTTCCGTAAATCACCTTTAGATAAACCCTACAATCCAAACAACAAACGCGACGTTCGTCCGCGATAATGCAATAAATTTTATGCATACATTAGCATAATGTGCATGGCCCCATTCATTGAAAAAAAAGGATGGGTTAACCCCTTTTTGCATAATGTCTACGAGGAAATGGTTAAAGGAAATAAACTTTTTTTTATTAAGCAAAGTTGTAATGTTCCTGTTTCCTTATGCACCTTTATTATAAGAGCGAATTCCCCCCGCCAACGTATGGCGAATATGTCAAACTCGGCACCCTACCCATGGGAAGAATGCATTTTTTAATACGCATATGAAAAAAAACGTGTCTACCTGACGATAATTTATGCGAAATCTGCGACTGAGGTACCTGCCCTTTTTGAATATTAAGTGTAACCTTACCCCTGATACTTGAAAGGGTTGCAAACAAAAAAAATGCAAATAAAGTGTCCAGGGTTGCAAAGCTTACAGGTATTTCTGTTTAGCGATTCCTTCGCGCATAAGCTATCCAATTTTTAGCGAGTGCAATATGAGGGGAAAATATCTATACTTTATTATTTGCATACACCACTTGCGCGATCTCGGATTTTTTTTTGTATAAGGGATACGAATTAAGTCTTGCCTAACCTTTTTTATTCAAATAGATTCAATGCTAAACTAAAGGATTCACTGTGGGAAGGGTATCATTTTTTTACATGTTGTATCTACATTTTACTGATTTGCAAAGATTTATTGCTGAGCATTTGACTAAGCGTGTGAAAAATTTGAATTTTTAGACGGCTTGAGTATGGGGATGAATTTAAATTTAACCCCTAAATATATTGGAGATCGGAATATAATTGCATAACATTAGCGTGGCAGATGGAACGTTTTGTAAGTAGCGTATGTATTTGATGAGTATTGAAATTTTCATGGGAATCGTTTTACAGTTCGATCATCCCTTGATACAACATTATAGAATCAATACCTTTCGTAAATATATTCAGATACTTAGATCAAAAAAATCCGTTACTTTTTCGTGAAAGGCATTACAGGATAAACAATTTAAAATAACTATCTATAAAGATTTCAGTTAAGTATATTTTTAACGGAAGACAGAACCTTAATATTTCAAAAAAGGTTTTCATTTAGTTTTAAAATCTTGACAGATATAACGGTTTTTATATTTTGTTTATAACGTATCTAAGAGTTTTCACAGTTTTAATTATTTGGGTTATATAAGATTGCTTATTTGCAGGACCATAACCATTTTAATTACTCACGTGTTGAAATTGTTAACTCGGGTAAAATTAATTAATTGTAATTATAATTAATCTTGATTTAACGATGGAGGCACTGATTTAAATCAGGAAACTCACAATCTATTTATCTTCTGCTAAAATAGACTCGGCAGAAAATAATTTTAATGAAAACCGACAAAAATTGTACCAAGCAATTCACTTAACCTGGTTTGTGTCAGGTAGGTACGTAGCTAAATATTATGAATTATTTTCTCGATATTTTCTTTAAAAAACTCCGAGTTAAGTCTATTAATCATATACATATATGTAACATTGTGATAGAGGTAGGTATCTAATACGATCTGCATTAGAACCAATGATAAATAATCATGGAATTTTAGGAACAATTAATATTTTTTTTCTATTATTTATTTCTTGACGGAAAGCCTTACACCCAATATAAATAAATATATATACAACACTTTTATTATTTTTCAACTTAAAAACAATTTGTTTTTAAACAAATACCGGTTTGTCCATTAAGACATGAAGTATACCTATTAGTTCATTGGATACCTACATATAGTATATTTTGTCTATTACAGGCTATTGCGATTACCGATTAATACCTGTATTGTAATAGTGTTATAAATTTAATCTATGGTCATAGTATTGACATTATCAGTCAAGTTATCGATCTTTTGATGTACCTATGAAGGCCTACACTAGCTCCACACCATGGCCCCCACAAGGGAGGGGGCTGACAGGGGGACAGGGCTTAGGAAGGGACCTGGTGTGGCTGGTCGACCAGTTAAGTGAGAAAAACACACTACAAATTTACTCAAACAGTAAAAAAAATCGCCTGCGGTGCTATTTAACGAGTTGAATCTTATTTTAAAATATTTTTTAGTATGTTTCCTGACTATTAAAAATCTTATCTTACCTTATCTAATATGGTCGCATGTTACTAGGCTATCACAAAAGGGGTCGCGATCAGTACTTCATTATATGATGCTGAGCGTTGACAATTATTCAAGTATGGAATACCCTTTATTTTACACGTAACCCTGGAGTTCCACGGAATTCCATATGAGGAACACTATTGTAGGCCATTACTCACTGCCTCTAACCTTAGCGATAGGTTGAGGTGATCGCCAAACATTGTGGCCTGGACGCCCGCTTCAGGATGTGGGGGCCTTGCTTCACACATTTGTCTCAGCCCCAGGTTCTACGCTGTCACGTAACCAAAAAAAACACACGCGGGAGTGGTGGGCTTAATGACGTAGATGCCTGGCGTACTGAAGCACCTCACAATAAAAAATAAAATAGAAATCATAAAAAATCTAGTACAAAATATATAAATGTATCTCTTTCCTAGAATCGAATCACATGCTGTATATAAAAAAAATCGGTGTGTGTACTTATGTACGCGTTAGACGTTATACTTCTTTGGCGTAACAAAACAAAAACAAAACTTGTGATAACCTAGATTTTTCCACTAGCTCTTAATTATCTTGTTAAATTACACACTCAAGAAAAAGGGCCGCTTATTGGAACGCCGTTGGCTTATCTATATACACTTTAACTTATAGATATTACTTAATTATATAATGGTTTCTCGTTGTTTTTATTTTTAAAGTACCAACTGTCCCTCTGACGTTTAATTGTTTGTTTACGTTAGGAATTGCAAATGGCCGACAGTAATAAATTCGCTACCTAGGGAACGGAACAATTCTAAACTATAATATTATACTGTATTACGTCACGATTGGAGTATCATACTGTGGCGTAATGGTAGTACGTTAGGCTGATAACCGAAGAATCGGTGGTTCGAATCCAATCAAGTGCGTTTATTTTTGTGTGAAAAAATAAATTACGTGTTACATGTCACACGCCAAAAATACACTCTGATCTGATTTTCCAAACGCACCTAAAGAAGTATAACGTGAAAAATAATTATTGTTATTGAAGATGACAGTGGTTATACTCATATTATTAATATTAGTGGTTTATATGTGTGTGTACGTACCTATTTGTTTGATTGTTTATATTATCGTCGGGATTTTATAATGCTCTGGGTAATATTGTGTATGTAATTTGTGAGAAATATGATTTTTTTTTTTGACTTTTGTACAATTTTATAATTATTGTACGACTGATTTCAACTGTTTAACCCCTTTTTAATCTGATGACGAATCAATCGCGTCATCTGCGTAAAAAAGGCTACATTATTTTTGCGTTAGAAATAGGTATGATCAGTTATCATTTTTTATTAGAACTTTTATATTATGAAAACGACGGTACATACTGGAACTTTAATTCAGTCAAAACAACGGTAAGTATATCAATTTGCTATTCCAGGTATAAGATAATTCGACGAGGGATGATAGATTGTGAAAAACGAAAGCAAAACAGGCAGGTATAATATGATGATATAATAAATAATTAGCATTTAATATAAATATACATCATTTTGAAAACACTTCTGGGAAAATATATTATAACCGATAGAAAAAATCTGTTTTTTTTTAAAAGTAAGACACTCCATAAATGCCCCCTTTAATATAGTATTGTATGTAAATGGGCGCGAAACCCGAGAAATGCAAGTTCGATTCATGCGGGGTGTCTTATTTAAAAAAAAAGATTTTTTCTATTGGTTATTAATTAATTAAGTACTAATTAATAACTTTTCTCAGAAGTGTTTTCAAAATGTTGTATGTTCAATAATTAGAATGGTATATTCTTAAATCTTGTGAATTATTCATTGAATAAAAAAATACTTAGTTAATTTAATATAAATGTTTTCGATTTTAACATTAGGTTAGAATAATTTTGTATTGAGTCAACTTCACACTAAAGCTAGTGGGTAAACAGCATTTTGCTTTTATCATTAGTAAACATGAAAAATGATTTCCTTCTTCGTATCAGCAGATGTTATTGTAGAATTGACTTGTCAATTTATATTTATGAAATATCTACCATTTACGTCCAGCTACTTTTGCTTGTAATATCACGAAGCAAGTTAATGAAGAAAACTACGGATCCACACCATGGGTGCCGAATGAAAACATATCAGATTTTTTATTTTAATTAAATTAGGATAAACCTAACTCATTCATAAAGTGGCTAGAAGAAAGAAGATAATTAATAATTTAAGTACTTACCAGTGATTTTGCATAATTTTTAAACCACAAAATTATGACAATCGATTTAACAAACGAATACTCGACATGAAAAAAAAAACAAAATATTATAAATAACTACTTATGTTGTTTCTAAGCCATCTCAATATAGAATCTCTTTGGGGTAAAATTTAAAAAAAAAGTATATTTTGGCACATGAATTAGCAACATTCAAATAATTATTTCAAAAAAACCTACTGCTGAAACTTTATTAGTCCAGATCAAGAACACCTGTACAATGTCTTCTATTCGCATCGGAAAATATTACCTACATGAAAATTTATAGCAGAACATTATATTAAATATTCGGAAACAATTTTGAAACAACTTTCCAACTATTTGTATAGGTACACTCAATACAGTGTTCACTGAATCGAAGTAATTTAGTCTGGACTATAGGCATTACAATCAGAGTTGCTAAAGTCTAAAACCGTTATTTTTTTTAAAGATTAAGGAAATGTTCTAGTGAAAAAATCAAATGGGGTTCGGTTTCAGGTGTAGGTTCCGGTTCTTTTAAAAAAACATTAAATGTATTATTTATTACTTATACGTAAATACTTGAACGCCGACATTCTTGGTTGCTTTAAAATTATGCCTACGTAATATGCAGTTTGTCGTATCACAGTTCATCGTGAGCTGTTGCACCGGAAATAGATGGCCGTATAGAATTGAGATCACGTTGTTATTTATTGTATACTAAGACATTAAAAAAAATATAGGTAGGTACATATTTGTTGTGGAACACGTATAAATAAGTAAAAATAACACTAACTAAAGTATACCAGTCCTGGTTGTTGTTGTTATATAGTGTAGAATGACCGCTGCATATAAATTAATTATTAATGGTATTAAGTAATACAATGTTAAACCTACAATAGGTACCTAAACAGATAAAACCTAGCATTTAATTAAATTGCACCACATATTCCTTATAAAAATCACTACAACAACAACGTGATTTTAATGCTATACGGCCATTTATTACTAGTACAACGGTATGCTATGGCGAACTGTATACCTACTAACTACTTACATTTTTCCGGACACGGACATTCGTAAGAGGTTCCTAATTTTTTAATCAAGGAGTCCAACCTCGGTTCCAATTAAAGTTTTCTCAAGGTTTCAAGGTTCCTTTTCGGTTCTGTTTATCCCAATAGTTACAATAATATATTTGTTTTTGTATATTTTTAACAAAAACTTATTGTTTTCATTAATTAGCTAAATAATAGTAGGTATAAATATAAGACCATCACTTATATTTTTGCCTAAGCGTCGGCATATAGCGTCATGGGACCTAGGTTTGAGTCCTGGGTCTGACAAGTACACATATTATTGTTTTTCAATTTGTATATGAGTCAGAGAATGGGCTCAATAGGTTGAGCAAGTGGCTGACATCTATTTCTCGTAAAAAACCCAAATCTGTTAATACAAACCTCCACTCTGTGGAGGCCCATATGATCTTATTAGGATAGGATATGGCCGATATTATATAATATCAGTGGCGAAAGGTGAATTTTGGAAACAGGTAGGCTGTGGAGAAAGCACACTTGTTAGATGTATTTACGGGAAATAAGAAGATAATCCGACATAACTACTGATGAATAGGTAGGTACACAAAAACCGATGATATTTCAAAAGCTCACTGATGTTATAAAATTAAGCAATTAATTTGAATTATGTATTTTCTTAAATATAAACGCAAGATACGCTCAAAATATATTGAAAATATCCGTTGTTGTGAATCTGTTCCATAAAAATTTATAATTTAACCCGTAAACTAGACATTTTAAAATATTTCTATATTTAAAACACAGACTAAGATACAATATCAGATTTCAACTTACATAATTGGCTGAATAAATTGTCTTAGTCTATGAATAAACTAACTGACAAATAAAAATCACGAGATAAATTATTTATTATTTTTAACAACAATCAATATTTATATGTGATTGCATCCCTAAAAATATATTTTTTTAAATTATCTTATAAATTATTTTGAATAAATGTGCACTTACGTAATATGTAAGCGTAAGCGCTCCTTAAATAGCTTACCAATTTATATGGGCCGCCGCAGACGTCTTGAAATTATGAGAAACAAACTTTATATAAAAAATGTTTTCGATTCACGCGAACGTAATCCATACAATATGTAAAATGAAACGAGATGTCGCTTATTTTTTTAATCCTTCGAGACATGCCATAAATGGTGCTTATTGAAATAGTGGAAAATATCGTAAAATTATGATGACAATTATACGATAGATGTCGTTGGGCATATTGAATATATTATTATGTGATTATATTATTTAATATGTCAATATTAAATAAAAAATATTTTTCTTAAGAAGGTAGGCTTTAAATAATCGCCTAGTATGGAGTCTTCGCCACTGTATAATATATACCATTATGAGTACAAGGTGGTTCGGTATCTATTAAAATATATAACGTTTAATAACGACACTTGTCCTGTCCAGAATCATACCTGATATACCCGTTTTGCAAATCATGCGGTAAAGTTCATTTTAATAAAAAAAAAATAATCGGGGTCCAAAATTGATTATTAGTTATGCAATTTTAATCGCAGACACCTGTGGACACCAATGGTCAGAATGTTAGAACCTGACCCGGCACTCTTGTACATTTCGTTTTGTGAATCCAATACAGTAGCCAGTTTCCTGCAGACAATCTTTATGACTAAAAATGAACCACCGCAACCAATACATTTATACGGAGATAATAAAAAAATATTGTAACGAAAGATATATGTACCGCCTAAGTAATTAACGCTGTTCAGTAATAGGGCCAGTTTTCATTCGGTTAGTCGCCACAGGTTTCTCCAGGTATTTGATTCAGTAAATGTGTACAAACAGAGGGACAATTTGTATAGAGGACTCAAAGATTGGTTTCACTATTGAGAGAACGAAAGCAATGCTCGATAAAGGCTGAACATGGTCGAGATAAAAACTGTTGAGACTATTTTTGAGTAACAATTTTAATTGATGATTTTTTATAAGTGCTAGGTGTGCGTACTTTTCTGTGGAACTATTAAATTGTCTTACGTCAGTCACTGTCAATTTTATAAAACCTTTAATGCATTAATTACTTCAATAATTAGTTTATGAGTTATATTATTATGATAAGGGCATGCAATTTTGGGGACAGCAAATACAATATCATTGGAAAGTATTTAAAATTAATGGTAGGTAGATATAATATATTTTGAAATTTCGTTAACATGGTCAGTGTTTTTAGCATAATTGCTAAATTTTACTAAATATTCAATGCTAGTCAATTATTGAAATAAATGTCCACTTATTTTTATGACATATTATTTCAAAATAGGCATAATAATAATTTAAAGTTTACAATCCTTTCAAACCAAATTAATTTTATTATTGAAATTTTTGAAAATCTACAAGGTACTAAAATAATATAATGCAAAATTCTCTATCGTTTTTTTTGGAAAGTTAAAAAAATATATTTATATTGAACATAATATTATACCTACTTACTTACATTCATAAACTGATATTTATACTGACAATCGATTTTTTTAATACTTTCCAATGATTATTTTTTACTTGGTCTTGTAAAACTTCTAATTGCCATTTTTTGTCAAATACTTAGTATTTTTTTCATTAATAAAGATACTTAATTATTTTTTTTACATATTACGTAATATAATATTTATGACAACAGTATGTAGCTATGTATACATATTCTGTCTCAAGCACACATACTTAATATAATACTAATTAAAACACATACCTACCTAAGATTTCTGGTATTACCCTGCTTTGCTTTTTTCTAAGATGCATGGATTAAGGTTAATGGATTAAACTGACTTTCGGAAAACTGGAATGCAAAAGAAACGATAGTCAACTGTATACAATATAGTATAAACATATTATGATTGTATAGAGTCGGCCTTATTCTAGAGAGCCAACGAAAAAAACACTGTCGATAAAAAGGGTGAAATACAGGCAAATGCATAGGTATATTTTTTCAAGTATCAGACCATTTTAATATAATACTTAGTAAACTAATAAAAAAAGCAATATCTAGTAACATAACAAACATAGTACACAAATCGCTTGCCGTAATTCAATATTATTATGTGGATAAAGTTTTGCGGTTTTGGTTTTGTGTCGAATTTCTTTACCAAAAAAATGTCACATTTCATGATTACGGAATAACTAATAGGTACCTATTATGTTTTTTATATTATATAAAAAAGAGTGTGAATCTGTAACACAATAATTATGAATATTCCCTACCAAGTTGTACCTATAAGATAAAGTCGCCAAATACCGTCCCCCGTTAGTTTTGGTTTAAGCTTATTTGCGTATAGTCATAATTTAATTAATTTTATTTATATTCATTATATTGTTGGTTATGACATTATACAAAAGAAAATAGCATATAAACTAAAACAAAAATAATTTTATCGATATAATAAAAAATGGCATTTTTGTTACTTTCATCATTATTTTTAACGTTTATTTACAAATTTACCTAGTATTAAAAATATAAAAAAATTACACCAATGTATTAAACTACTTAGGTACTTTACATAACATCTTTAAATAGTGTCTATAAAATTATTTGTTTGTAATCGTAATTAATATTTGTATGACTATAAATAACGTTGAAATAAGTAATATTTAAAAGCTCTTTCTTCTATACAACCATAATATTTAGAATCAAGTACATTGTAAATTATATCCACTCTGTGGAGGTCATAATAATATGATCTTCTAAGGTTTAATGCGCTTAAGCTTGCTACTGTCTACTGTAGGTAGATATTATATTATAACACATTGATAACACTGTATACGTCGTGTTATCATCGTTTGCCACCACCCAACAGGCAACCTTCGCCATTGCTATAGATAGGTAGAGTAAATAAAAGTAGTATAACTTTGCCCAATCAATAATACCGTTTCCATGTTTTAAAATAATTTAATTTTAAAATAAAACACATAATTTGAAAAAAACTTCTGAGAAAATATACCTACAAGAGAAAAAATACTTTTTGAAAAAAATGCGACACCATTGCTACTAAGGCCCGTTTCAGACGGGACACCGGTGTCGCACTCGATATAATATAGGAGGCCTTTGTATTTGAATAAAAGGGCCTTTGTATTATGTTTATGAACGCCCCACACCTAATGAGTCAACGCGTGTCCGGTACACTTTTCCGTCGGCCGCTACATTCTCAAGCCGCCGAAACACTTGTTTTTATTACCGCAGCCAGTTTTATGTTCTAATTTATACCGCGAAATTATGCGTTGACTCATTAGCTTTGGGGGCGTTCATAAACATAGCACAAAGGCCCCTTTATTCGAATACAAAGGCCTCCTATATTATATTGAGCGCGACACCGGTGTCCCGTCTGAAACGGGCATACTTTTAACTAATGGCTCTTACAATACTCACTGAGACGCAGAATGAGAGACGCAGGTTTGATTGGATGCTGGATGTCGTATTTTTTCATAAATAGTTTTAGTGCAAATTACATGTATGTTCAATAAAAATATTGTTACATTCTTCAAAAAAATAAAAATCATAGATTTACAAATCAAATCAAACATATTATTACCTATTGTCATTTTAATTATTTAGGTCTTCCTGGATACAATGTTGAATTTTTCTTAAATAAACAATGTCTAGGATGGATTAGTGATATTAGTAAGCTAATATATTATTACCTACGTCTTTGCACAGCATTCTGATAAAATATCAAATTTCCGGCTCTTTATTAAAAAGAAGAAGACTTTCTCTTATATTGTGTACGTAAAGCTTTATGAATCAGTTCTCCACCCCCTATCAAATATTAAATTGAAAATTGTATATAGGTGGATAAAATAAAATGAAGTCGATACAGAAAGATGCGCAGAGGAATGCGCAAGCACGCCCGCGCATTCACTACCGCGCAACGCATTTTATGGCCGAGGTCAGGGATGCGACAAACATTTCGGCCACGCGTGGCAATTTATTTTTACAAAACTAAATTTAACGTCCTGTTTTCAAAACATCTCGTAAAAACGGATATTTCTAATTTTAGATGTATATTTAGAAGAAAATTGTCGCTTGGTTACTGCTGTATTACCTAAAAATGGTGTTGTTTTTTTTTATTGTACTGATATTATATATTTACATAGCGACAGATATTTTTGAAAACGCTGTATGGTACCTATATACTCCAACTAAGGGATGGTCATAGCCGAAGAAGATATTATTAATTATCTACGTAACCTTAAATTATCTATATTTATGTTTATTTGTTGATCGGTTCTAACGCATTCTTTGTATCAATTTATTATGTACATTCGTTAAGCAGCATAGCATTGTAGGATTGCATCATTTGTTTATGTGTAATATGTATATCAACCTTGCGCCTTGCCATGTCAACCATGCAGTGAGTAGATTGATCTTATAGGTATGCTACATATGTGAATTTATTTGTGGAAGATGTCAATTATATTTTGGACCTTGCAAGAACACTACAGGAATAAACCGTATTGTCAATATTCTTATATTATATTGATGATACTTATCTATGAAAATAAATTATCATGTTTGATTCTAGATTAAGCATATGGGTCTCCATATTAACTAATTTTTGTTTTTTCTTACGTATTTAAGATAATTTAATTAATTATAAATAAAAAAAATGTGTAAATAACTAAGTATAGTTTTTGAGTCTTAAGCTAAATAAAACAATGGTGTCACTAGCCATGAATGTCTTCATAGGCTCAAGTAAAATTGAGTTATGGTTTCGGCAATTGAATTTCCTCTGACGGCCTCATTCTTTGGTATCTATCATTAATTTCGATATACTTATCAATTTACTAATATTTTATAATTATTTGAAAAATATGCAAGTTTGGACAACCCTGCTTACGTCTCACCTTTGTACAGGTAGATATGCACCTAACATTTACCTGATATATATTTTATAGGACACAAGGTGTACCGCAATCGGTTCATTAACATGTCGATATAGTGACTCCGCGCCCGACCCAAAAGTTATGTCTATCGCAGTAACAACACAATGCCTATAACACCCACTGCCATTCTTTTCCGACTTACTTTATCACTCTGTGTATAAATTCTTATTTCTTCATTGTGCCATTTCGTGTTTTGTTCTGGATTACATGACTGCTATGGGTATCTAGGCATTTTTTGAACACATAACTAAAGCATTTTAACTTTATAATTTCATCGTTTTTAATTTATATAAGTACCTATAACTTTGTAAACAATAACCAAAGTTTGCAATCTCAGTATTGTTATTTTGATTCAGTGTACGAGTGCCAATTATTGGCAGTAGATAATTCACGAATGGGGAAGGACCGAGATGTTCTACGTAGTATCAAAACCAGGAAACTACAATACGTCGGCCACATTATGAGAGGACAAAAATACAGCGTTCCCCAACTTGTCATTCAAAAAAAGTTCAATGGGAAGCGTAGCAGAGGACGGCGCCGCATTTCGTGGCTTAAGAACCTCCGTGATTAGTACGAGTGCAGCTCCACCGAACTGTTCCGGGTAGCAGACAATAAAGATAAGATCGCCTTGATGGTGGCCGACATCCGCTAGGGGATGGCACAATAAGAAGAAGAATTCACGATAATTTAAAAAAAAATAGTTTATTACTCGGGTACTTATCTTATAATATTATAGTGTAGGAATGGATACACAATAATATTGTAGGTAGGTATAATTAATTAATCTACAACTTAACAAAAATCTGTTTCAAAACCATGAGTCTGGTCACCGCCGTCTTTAGATTAATAAAGCCTGAGGATAACTTTTTGCACAAGCAACGAGTGGTCCACTGCCATACTATTTATTGATAACATACTTGCAAGCAGAGTTTGGTATTATAAAATGACTGAAGAGTATAAATAAGTTATTAGTTATTGTCGTTAAAAATCGACTGTTACATTGACAAACGTCCTAGTGTATTATGATATTATTATACACAGAAGAAGTTTACTTATTTTGATCGTCACTTACAATTATTAATAACACACAACCACTAAATCAGATGAACTCCAAGGTCTCCAAGATACGTTAAAATAATCTGAAAGAAATCTGAAACTAAGAATACCCCGACAAGTAAACACGACAGACGCGTCAGTATGAGCAATCTATAGACAATGACAGGCAATGACATGTCATCCATAGACAACGGGAGGGGCGAAAAGTAGGACCAGTCGTGTAATGTATCGGCTTCCTTCTTCAGTGGGCAATGGTCTGGTTCAAATGCGATGAAGTTTACTATGCGAATAAAACACGTGTCGTATTAACTATTTAGTTATACTTCTTTTGGCGCGTTTGGGAAATCAGATCAGAATGTATTTTTGGCGTGTGATATGTAACACATAATTTATTTTTTCACACGAAAAAAAACGCACTCGATTGGATTTGAGCCACCGATTGTTCGGTTATCAGCCGAACGCACTATCTTTACGCCAAAGTATGATACTGCAATCGTGATGATTATGCAGTATAATATTATAGTTTAGAAATGTTCCGTTGCCTAGGGAGCGAATTTATTATTGCCGGCCATTTGCAATTCCTTACGTTAACAAACAATTAAACGTCAGAGTGACAGTTGGTACTTTAAAAATAAAAAAAACGAGAAACCATTATATAATTTAGTAATTATAAGTTAAATTGTATAGAAATAAACTAACGGCGTTCCAATAAGCGGTCTTTTTTCTTGAGTGTGTAATTTAATAAGATAATTAAGAGCTAGTCAAAGAATCTAGTTTATTTTTTAATTTAATCAAATCTAAGTAAATGTCGAAAGTAATATTTATTATCTTTTGATGAAGCACAGGACATAATCTAAATATAGTTATATTTAAAATTTTAATCGTACAAAATTAAAGGTTAAAGCGTAGGTACATAATGCGAGCTTAAAATATTATCTTCGTCTGGTGGCGATAGTTTCTATTAGATAGATAATCTTTGAATAAAATGTAGCCGATACAAATAAATTACGCTATGTAGGATTTAAATTAAAAGGACATTAACTTTTCTCTACATACAATTACTGTAATTAAATAAAAAATGTCTCCACGAGGTTGTCGTAGGTAATTCAGTACGGCGAAGAAAAACCGACACAGATTGGGTTCAACAGATAATGCATTTACGGTGTAGTACCAAAACAAAACTAATGCGTACAACTTACTAAGTTGCAACCGAGATACGTGCCCACGAGCCAACCAACTCTACATTAAACACATTCCAAAATAACGAAATGGCGTTTTTTTTTAATTCATTCATTTTGGAAAAAAAACAGTTCAACTTAATTAAACAAAGTATTTTATTGTTGAAAGAACTGTATTTTACCATTGTTTTGGTTAACTGTACCTATGGTTTATTTATTATTTTAGAAGTGATAAACATAAGTGGCCGACCAGGGACCAGGGAAAGTTTCCAATGGAAAATTGGGCAGAAGATGTGTAATATAAAAAAATAGCAATCATAATAAAGTATTGTGCTCTACTGCGCTTTCAACAGCGAATAGGTACGTGTAGTATCTGCCTACTTCTGACTAACCAATGTTTAGTACCTAGCAGTCCAAAACTAGAATTTAATATGTAGGTACCGATAGGGAACTGAGAAATAATGAGAACTGAAATACCTAACGGGTAAGGAGTAGCAGGTAAACGATCTCGAGTAAGGAATAAGCCGGGATAAACTTAAACACGTGTCAAGAATACGTCATACGTCGAATACTGACAACTGCTCTCGGTTTACGCATTGACGCTCACACATTCAAAACCCTGCATCAAAATGTAGTGTATTGAATATTGCCTATTGGAATTCTATTTATTATCTGTTCTGTGTGGCCGACAGAGGCTTTGCGAGTAGGTTCTAGAAGTGGTCGACTGAAAAATGAGAATGGACAACCAAGAAACTGTATGAGTTGGCTATGGTTCACCACGGGCTGTAGCGTCAGAGAAAAAGAAGAATGTTATAAACATTAACCTTAGGTACTCATGTACGCAATTGGCTATATGTTCAAATTATTCAAACTTTTTGATATATTTACGTGTTATCAACATTATCTGTGATGAAAGAATTTGGCTAATACATTTTTAATAATAGTTGTTTTGTAATATTATGTAAACATCACCTAGTGACTTAAAAAAATAACTTTGTGAATCTGTACGCGCGTATACTTATCTGGGTACATACTAATTGGTACAGGTATATCAATGCACCTATTATAGCAGTTAATCAAGGCTGGCATTCAAGAAAAACATTTAAAAAATGGTTAAGGTTTTCTAAATAGCTTCTGACATTGCAAACTGACGTGACATAATTTTTCCTTAGCGAATGGCGTATATGCCCAATTAAAATTTTACGCAATACAAAGTCGATTAGAATCATGAATTTTTTTCTACTAAGTTGGACCATTAGGCGGGACGTGTTTGTAGCTAAGCAACAGTGATAAATATTTTCAAGACATTGATACAAAAATAATAGGCTTCATGGCTTAGCTTAGCCTTAGATTGTTAGGTAGGTAGGTACCTACCTCTATTTTATTAAGTGCGCTTTTCGGTTTGCAAAAACCATGATATGTACATGCATGGATTAGTCTACGAAAATTACGGCGATAGTAAAATACTTTGACACTTTTCTTCTTTGTCATGTTGGATCTTCAATGGTTACAGGTGACGCTAAAAAAATAAAAACAAATTACACTATTATTTTCGCAGTTTGTATGATCTCGTTGAAATAGTATTTTATTATACCTTGCATGAAAACATTTTTGCTAAATGCTTTGCATTTTACCGCACTAGTTTGTTCACCAGAGAACCACCAATTCACCATATAACTCATCTGATTGACATTGATTTGAGTTTCCCCATCTCCACCGGCCATGTATATGCAGCCGCGGGTTATGCACGGCCGCCTTCCATGACGCTATAAACGTGTCAGAATGAAAAGATTTTAGTGCCACACTTCCTTGTCCCGAAGCGATGCTGCACGGGACTGAAGTAGCAACCATGCACCTTAGTGCTCTATGAAAGAGTTTTAGAAAATAAAAATAATCTTGACATTTATCTTTAATGACATGAAGTGTCCTTTGTACCCGTGTACTGAAACTCTGCCGAAACAGAAGAGTCAGGAGTTGAAAGTGATGAATCTAAGGAGGGATAGAAATTATTCCGTCCTCCATATGACGCAGAAAATTTTTCAAATGCCTCAATGTTGGCTTTTGTCGATATCAAATCGGCATGACCAATCGGGCCCGTGTGTGGACGGACCTTGCAAACAGCTCCGCTCGGTCGGATCCCATCAACGGGCAGTCCCAGAGGACGTGTTCAGCGTCTTGATGGTCGTGTCAGTATTTTTAAAATGTCGTTAATAAACTCGTCAAATTATTATGTAGATAAAACACAGTAATTATCATTTTATATAATAACCGCTAAACTATAATTAAGGTCTCTTACGCATTGCCGGCTAATCTCCGGCAACCAAGTTGACAGTAACCGAGGCAGATGAAAGAAAATCAGTGTTTACGCACGTGGTTGTAGCGACTAGCCACACTTTCTGATTGCTGGCAACCATGGTTGTATATTGTATATTGTATCTATTTTTAAATCAGTCCTCCAGATAATCTGATATGGAATATTAACGAGATGTAGTTTGATCCATACATTGATATACTACTAGATGAGCAGTTCCCATACAAGTGTCATTTTAAAAATGTACCACAAAAGATATTACGAATATCGTCTTATAATATTTCCTTGTAGGTATAATGCGTTAAGACCGTTCACCCGTATTGCCCTGGCTGTAAAACTAAATTTGCGTTCTTGGAATACTGAACCTAAGGGTGGCTGCAACGCAAAACAGACAGAGCAAGTCGTCATGCGCTGACTATTAGTTAGAGTAAGATCCAAGCTAGATTGGGCTTACTCAGTAAGTTTTAACAAAAGCCGAGTCGCTGAAAATCGGGCGTCATTTTAAGATTCATCCAGTAGTATATCAATGGATCCATATAAGAATCACACAAGAATTAAAAAGTATTAGAAATTAGAATAAAAATATATTTTAAATCAACTGTAATGTAATTATATTATATTCGTTCGCTAATATAGATTCCGATTCATAAAAAAATAATTATTAATTTTTAAAAATTACATTTAAACCAACTAATATCAATAAGGGTTTCCACGCGTAATTTGAGAGTTAAATGATTTATTTTTTAAAAGAAGACGTTCCAAAATTTTAAAAACATGTGGACATCTTATCTGGTGTCTTCATGGTATGTACATTATTTGTTACTTGAATCCAAGCACACAACACTACTAAAATTGAATCCAATTGGTATAAAACAAGAATCACTACAGTTTGCGTCAATTTGATGCAAATTTCGGCGTAATGTGTATCGGCCGTTAACTCTAGTTATAAATTATAAGCATAGCAGTTAAAAGGTTATTTTATTGTTATATAATATTATAATATGTAGGTATGGCAGATGCGATGCAAGAGAAGATACTTTTCATGAATTAATTTTTTAAAATTTTATTTAAAATTCCCACTTCAGACGTAAAATATAAATCCAAATGTGCGGCAAATTTTATGAGTTTAAAAGTTATGTAAATCGCATCACATCATATCGCCATATCACACCTTAGGTGTAAGCACCAAAAGCGTATAATTAATAAAACCTGTAATATAACTATAAAAAATCGAAACTTGATGGGTATAATAAATAATATCTACCTAGTATGTGAATCTTTATATACCCACTGGTCTAACAATATCTAAATTAAATATAATAATAAGTACATTATAATAATATGATGCCAAAGATGATTGCAGGATAAACCTATTGCAACTCGTGCGAGGGCTGAACTGTTGTGATCATGCGAAGCAGGTGTGGTAAGACAAAATACCGTCAAATCTCGAATACATACCCGTATCTCAAAAGTTTTCGATAAGCGAGTGCTACCATTATGAAATAAATAAATTGCAATTAGGTAGGCAGCTACCTACAGTACTTTTGAATTATTATAAATAATATAACTGCACGTACTGTGTATTGATAGCAGGTAAATAAAAAGTAAGATACATCGGCATTATCGTACATATTATTTGTGTGTGTTAAAAGAAAAGTGAGACAAATTTAGTCTAAAATCACTATTTTCTATGAGAGTCAAAACAAAAACAGTTTTTGACTACCTTGTATGGGAAATCCAATGAATCCGTGGAAAATTCACATGCGTTGATTTGATACGTTATACCTACATTATGTTTTATGGCCAAGACATTCTGTGCTGCAAATCGACGTAGACTGCGGTGTCACAACAGAGATTTTGCTTGATTTTAAATGGATTCAATTAGATTCAATTTTTTTTGATTAAATGAACATTACACATTATTAATTTAAGACGTTCACAACATGACATTTAGAATAGAAAAAGCGCTTCAGATAGTAGGTGTTAAGAGCCATTGGTTAAAATTTGTCGCAATTAAGTATGCGCCTTTAGCATAGTGGTCTATGTGCATGAGCGCGAAACCCGAGAGATGTAGGTTCGAAGTGTTTTCAAAATTATGTATGTTTAACAACTACTAGTTAAAATTGTCGTAATTTACTAAGATGCCCGTAGTTTATTTGGATAAAACATATGGGCGCAAATCCAGCAGATACGGGTTAAAGTCCCGTCGGGTGTCGTATATTATTCTACAAAATGATTTTTTCTAGTGTGTATTATGCAAGAGATATTTTAAAATTATGTAGATATATTCAATAATTATAGAATGTTACATTCTGAAATCTTGTGTCTAATTCATTGGATAAAAAAATAGTTTATTAAAAATACTATAGAATAGATAAATAGTCTGACTATAGTTTTTGAAAATATTTAGTTACCTAAGTATATTATATTTATATACAGGTATTTTTTTGATTTTAACAGCGCTCTTCTAAATAAAACGTATTACAAAGTTGTTCCATTGACCAGGGTCGTTAGTGACACTTCTCTACTAGTTGACCTTCTATCTCTAAAAGTGGTACTGGTTAGATCTAATGCTCATTCCAACAAATCTGTATATCCTCGCATTTTATTACACCAACCTGCTCATATAATATTATAAAGGTTTGCTTACAAAATCGTTTGACAACACTCGCTATAGTTTACCGCTTTGTGGAAATATACTGATGTAAAAAATATTCTGAATAAAGACACGTAACTAAATAACTCCATAACGACACACAACAAGCGTAAACAAACTGAAATAAAATTCATTAAAATATTCTTCAGTATTTAATGAGCCCATGCTGGTTACATAATTATAAATTGTATGTAAAACATTTCACCGTGAGCTTTCTTATCGGAAAGAAATGACCATATACTATCTATATCTACGGTCTCCAATTTTATTAGATTCAATATGAACATTAATTTAATTTTCATAGCTGATTTTGGCAAAATTCATGAATTCAAGAATGAAAACTTAACATAACCCAACATAAAAAATAATCCAGTAAGTATATCGGCTATTTTAAATTTTTTTTTGCTGCTGGCTTCCTGTAAAACATAAACCGACAAGAACAGAGTTTTATTTAGACATGAATTTTATGTCAGTACTATACGACCCAAAGAGTTTGGACGGTCTTTAATATACGGCCATATATTTCCGATACAGCATTTCACGGTTGAGTGTGATACGGCGAACTGCATACGTATAAGTTTCCGGATACGACCCGTGCTATATAAAGGTCAAAAATTAAGAATTTGGCACATTTGAAGCTATGCCTGAAAAACTTTGAAAGAAACATGTGTAGCGTCATTCTGATGGAAATAACGTATTTTTAACCGGAATCAGTATTCTTTTCTATAATATACCTACCTATTCAAAAAGTTATAGTAAAAATTAATATTATATATTTGTGGTACCTAATTATCAAATTAGTTCGTTACGTCACGGTAGGTAGATATATACAGTGGCAGTTTAGGGATATGGAGACCCGACAAACTGATTAATTTTGAGGCCTATAATAATAAAAAAATAATATAAAATATATGAGTTGACTTATAATAATTCAATAAAATAAAGTACAAACTTAGTAAAAATATCAATTTATCTCTTTCCTTGAATCACATACTAACTAAAACTAACTCAAAATTAATCCTTACTAATTTAACTAAAAATATTTCTAAGTATTTACTTATATTGAAGATGACAGTGATAAAACATGATAATTTAATTGGTTTATTTTGTGTGTGTCTGTTTGGGTTATGTTCTGGGGCTTTTAAATTTTAGTTTCATGTTATACCTACCTACTTTTTGTAATTTATGTTTTGGGTAATCGTTGAAACGAATTATTAGATTTTGTTAAAGTTTTATAATTTGACGGCTAATTTGAGTTGAACTATTTCTTGTAGTCAACGAATAATTCACAAGATTTGAGAATGTAACATGCGTAATATAACCACTAGAAAAGATCTTTTTTAGAAAACTTAACTGCTCGATTTGCGCCAGTGTAATTTTCCAATTAAGTTACGGACATCCTACTTAATTATAAAGATTTTAACCCATCGGGTATCGTATTAAAAAAAAAGAATTAAGTATTCTAGTCATCTAGTGGTTAAGCATGAAATGTTATTAAATTATGTGCTTATATTTAATTTGAACTGTTTCTAGGCCCCCTTATATTTTTTCTGATGAATCGATTGCATCGTCTGCATTAAAGAAAACGACATTGACATTGAAAAGTAAGTAGGTAGGTAGGTACTTTGTCAGGTATTTCATATTAAATTTACCTTTAGGAGTACAGCACTATATTGAAATTGTGTAGTGATTAAATGATGAGGGTAGTAATATTTTCAGAGAGTTTTTACGGTTTGACCTTATTATGACGCGTTTCTTTTACGAGTACGTCACCCCGTACTCTCACTAAATGAGCGTTGTTCTCTCCGCTCCAGCATACGGGGATGCTTTCACATTGATTTGGTCACGTACCCAGTATTCCCAGGGTTCGCATATACATGTTTTTATTTACAAAACGCGCCCTCGGAGTAAATCGATCAGGACGCGGACAAAATATTTCGAGATATCTCCGTTACTACCCGTTAAGGGGTAAGTGGTTCGTCTGGAGCTTGCTCCATTCCGACACTGATTTATTATTTTGCGTGTTTTATGATGCCACCTTACCCCGATTGACTCGATCAATTTTTAATACGCGTATCACATGTAGTGTTATGTTTTTTTGAATAAGTTTACCCCTTGAGATGTACGCGGTCTCATTACTTATTGAAGGCAGTAAAGCTATGGCGTTGAATTGGAATATTTTCTTTTTGTATTATCAAGACAAATTTGAATTTATAAGCAGCAACTTGACCAAATGTTTCTAATTGAGATCAATGCATATTATCATTTCAGTGTACGAAAGAAAAATGATATACTTAAGTAAGTCTAAAATTAAAAAAAAAATATTGAAAATTACAAATTCTAGAATTGTAATATGATATGCGTGAAAAAAAAAGGGACGAGAACAAGGCCTGAACAAAAACAATGCACAAGTGCGAGTGAGAAAGTATTCGACACCCTTATAATCTCTAAGAGTAAGAGTAAGGTTTTCAGATGTGTGAGATGATTTGCTATGGTGTCGCCGCCAAATCTTAGTTTGTTGCATAGCTAAGTGTCGATAACCTGCGAGCGCGTGTTGCTAAAATTGATATTTTTTGTGTTAAACATAAAGTCAGTGGTAAATATTTTTAGTTAATTAAGTAGAAAATATGGTTCTGTGTGTTGTATTAAAATGTGGTAGCCGTACTGATAAACAAGAAGATGGTATTACGTTTCATAGGTAAGTTGATACATGTTCGTGATAATTTATTTGTATATTATTATATACTTATTTTAATACCAAGTTGATACCAGATGAAGGTCTCCCACAGGAGACCACCTCAAAGGGCAGACCGAACCATCATAATTCCCAAAATACCACAGCCTACGTCCACTCTACGCGGTTCTCGCAACCCTCTGCCGAGCGAAGCCCGCCTCAAAGAATCGTAAATTCAAATTCTTCAGAATCCCGCCAAACACAGACGCGGCCTGTCAAAAACGGTCGCTCGCACCGCCGCTAGTCGATTCATCGGTAAAACAGAGAGCGCGTTAATGCCGGAATCTGACAGTGGGACGCGCGCGAAAAGCTCCCTCTTTTCCGTGACGCCAAACCAACAGCATCGCCCGCAAAAGCTCTCTCTCGTATCACACGTCGACCAACCAGGATCTCTGCTCGCCTCGGACGCGAAGCCAAGCCAGCATCCCCTATTCTCCAGCCAAAAGGACCGTGTCGGCGCCAAGCAAGATACCAAGCTAAAGCATTCCAGACAGCCAGCCAAAAAGACTGCATCGCCATGACCAACCCACCGCCACGACAATAACCTGTACCCACTTAAAATATACCAGCCTTGACAAAATACCCCGTGCGTTTCTGTCTCCCACCCCCGCTTTGGCCTTGACGTTATCACGGCCTGCCATCTCCGCTTAAGAGCGCGCGGAAGGCCGGTGATAAGTTGGCGCCCAACGTGGGGCTTGTGGGCAGGATTGTGTCCACCGGAGCCAGCATCGACCCTGAGATACGCCAGCAGAGTGAGTACAACTGTGAACTTCCTCAAACAGTCTCATTTGCGAGTACTCACTCTACCGGGGGGGAAACACACGGCCGGTATTTACAGTGACAAATTGACCTTGTTTCGCGCGTGCAATCGCGACATCGAGACACGCGGCAATACGTTCCTCGCAGCGGAAATGACACGAGATCGCGCGGACCGTACTCCCGCAAGTTCATTCGATGTGGGAAGCATAGCCAGACAATGCTGGGGGCCGCGCAAAAAACCGCGTGGTCCCGAAACCTGGAATTCAGCACACCAGTGGCGCCTGACAGAAGCAAAAGCATGGACATCGGCTCCATCACAAGACGGGACAGCACCATGAATCAGCAGCATCGCTATGTTCCTCCGACCAGCTGTATCATCCCTCGACCCTGGCCCACGGAGGAATACATAAGATGTCATGGCCAACGGCGTCGCGACGCTACACGGAGATGCCCCGGCTACCGACGCCGACGCTCTTCGTGACCGACGTCACCCAGCACAGCGAGGTGCCAGCCAATGGCGCTCATACCTCCAACCCAGGCGAAACATCTGCCACCAGCGCGGATGTCTCGCCTAGCATAACCACCAGCCTTATCAAGCCTAGCGAGCCTTACGACGCTCCTCGCAAAGACTCAAGGTCAAGCTTCAGTACCAAACCCCATAACCAGCCGCTTACCATTTGGCACCGGCGTTATCACGGAGTGCCCCGGTGCGACGCCCGGCACCTTCGTGATATACCTTACGGCAGACCGAGGTTGGTCGCCTGGTCTCTGGTTGCCCAACCGGCGGTGACCAGCAGATACATCAGACACCACCTCAATCGCCGACGGCCCAAGGCTACATCGGATCTGCAACCTGAGGGACCAAGAAGACTGAAGCGGAAGCCAAGATTCCAGGGACACAGCAAGACCCCCAGCATTAATCGACAAACATCCGACGCCAGCGAGGATGTCACGCCCGCCTTAAAACTACGACACCTATGGCCAAACCGCTTCGATGCCTTGGACGTGCGAGAAGACGACGCTCAAGAACTCAAGGTCCCACTTCCAACACCAGACTCCATCACCAGACGTCTATTCTTGGAACCGGCGCTATCACGGAGTGTCCCTGACTGACATGTCTGACACCTCCGCGAAAACCTCACGAGGAAGCTGAGATTGGTGCCCTGGTCTCTAGTCACACAATGGCGGCGACTAGCAGGCGCAACAGGTCCCACCTCACTCTTCGACGGCCCAAGGATGCGATGAGCTGGTCGATTCGAGGGAACCACCATGTGGAAGTGGAAACCTCAGCAGTTTTGACACGAAAGAGCCTCAAGCACGCCAAGACCATCGGACGCGTCAAAGCCGCACAGAGGTGAACCGGCCCCCAAGGACAAGCGACGGTAGGCTGATGAAAAAGACGACGGTTCGGTCGTTTCCCGGAGAGGTCGTTTGATACCAGATGAAGGTCTCCCACAGGAGACCACCTCAAAGGGCAGACCGAACCATCATAATTCCCAAAATACCACAGCCTACGTCCACTCTACGCGGTTCTCGCAACCCTCTGCCGAGCGAAGCCCGCCTCAAAGAATCGTAAATTCAAATTCTTCAGAATCCCGCCAAACACAGACGCGGCCTGTCAAAAACGGTCGCTCGCACCGCCGCTAGTCGATTCATCGGTAAAACAGAGAGCGCGTTAATGCCGGAATCTGACAGTGGGACGCGCGCGAAAAGCTCCCTCTTTTCCGTGACGCCAAACCAACAGCATCGCCCGCAAAAGCTCTCTCTCGTATCACACGTCGACCAACCAGGATCTCTGCTCGCCTCGGACGCGAAGCCAAGCCAGCATCCCCTATTCTCCAGCCAAAAGGACCGTGTCGGCGCCAAGCAAGATACCAAGCTAAAGCATTCCGGACAGCCAGCCAAAAAGACTGCATCGCCATGACCAACCCACCGCCACGACAATAACCTGTACCCACTTAAAATATACCAGCCTTGACAAAATACCCCGTGCGTTTCTGTCTCCCACCCCCGCTTTGGCCTTGACGTTATCACGGCCTGCCATCTCCGCTTAAGAGCGCGCGGAAGGCCGGTGATAAAGTGATCTAGTGTTTCTTCAATTATGGATATTTTTACCTAATGGTTGCATTTTGACCGCTTAAAAATACTATATAACGTAAAAAAAAATAGAAAATTAAATTTTAATTCTGAACGTCTAGTACAAGCAGTTTGGGCGAGCACTAGAGAAATGGTCTATGGCTCCATGGTCTCAAACATTTGTATACGATTGTTGAACGTTCGCTCGCCCACAAACCAAACGCACGGCACGCAGCTTCATTTAGCAATGCAATGGGTGGCGTCTAGATGTATCTATAGACTAAGGACGAGAATCAAATCAAAGACGCTGAGGCAGTAAATCATACATAAACATAAATTTCATATTATAAATAAGTTGTCATAAACGCAGTTGTCTTTTGGCTCTCCCAGAAAGTAGGTATTTTACTATTTTAGACGTATCTTCAACCTTTTCTTCGTACTTTTTGTACAATGATCTTTGACAGTGAAGTACCTACAGTGGGGGTGGGTATTTCAGGTATTCGTATATATCAATATTTGACATGAGTGAAGATCTGTATAATATGTATGTAACTTTGCCTACACAAATATATTATTGTATTTTGTAAACGGTGTCAATGCCTGCATACTCTAGCGCCCAATAGTCACAATTAGTTTCTTAGAAGAATGGGATGTTTCCTGCATCTTGTCTGGGTATTTGTACTAGGAAAAATTTACCCGAACCGCAATAGATACCTATTTAAAAACTCTTGATAAGTAGGTACCAACAGATCTATCCGTCTAAGTACCTACATTGAATTTAAGATTCACATAAACATAGATAATATTATACTGTATCCAAATCTACAGAATCTTCTACTAACACAATTGCAAACAAAGTTTTGGTAGGTTTATCGAAAGTTTTTTCTATACTTATATGGTTTGATGGTATTTTGTCCTTGAGATTTTACAACTGTTAAGTTTAGATATTATATAAAACGACAAAGCCTATTTTGCCAATGTTGTTTAATGGCTATGTAATTTTGCGCACAATGGACAACATTCGCGTGGCCTACCGTCTATTATGAAGCCGAACTGACGAAGCTTTGGAATTTTTAGCGGATCATTTTCGTGGTTAGGAATTACTTTTTTTATAAACTATTTCAGTCCATATCCTAGTTTTTTTTTGTAAAAATTTTAGTTTTGTATTTTGTAAAAAAAGATATTTAATATCTTTGCCGAAAAAAATAGAAGTAATACCTACTTTATCTTCGGTAAATTGTCCACCGTCTTTCTCCTTACAGGCTTGCTACAAAAACGATTCACGCGCTACAGGTCTCACATGGCAAGAGGCACGAGACGTGGCGATGGACTGAGAGAAGTGGCGCGACCTGGCCCCTTGCCCCAACAAAAAATATTTTTCCCCTTTCTTCCACAGCACCCTTCGTCACTGATGCAAACCAATTCAAACGTATATCGTGACGTAATTAACGAGATGTGCTTTTCAAAGTTGTGCTAGAAGCACGTAGGAAGAATTATTTTCTAAGGCCTTTGGTATGAATGGCGTGGTTCGTGAAGTTAGTACTGAAATGTATAGGAATAAAAAAATACAATTAAAAGAAATTAATTAAGTTGCTACTAAAAAAATATCCTCTGATAGGAATGCCACTGCATTTAAAACCTGTACAAATTCATTGCACCGTAAATCATAGAGTGAAAAGTCAAACGGATCGATAATGAAATAATGTCTTCGTTTGCACTGCTCAACCAGTTGTGCGCCGGTGTCGTTAAAAAATATCTCGCGTGTTTATTTATTTTACGATGATGGCAGGAATGTCGCAGGCGCAAGCAAATAACAGATGAGCCCGCTCCGGACCGCGCCCGCGCCTAATGGGTTGAAGGAAACGCATCAACAAATCGTTATAATAAGTTTACTGCGGTGTGAATTTGCCACAACCCTTGCGGGGGACAAGGCATTGGAAATCGAGACTCGCGGTCCATTCGTAGCACACACAATATTATTAAGATCAATAATTAGTTCTCAAATGGTTATCTCTAAAAGTGTAAACTTTCTATATAATCTATATAGCGACAGATGACAGTCTGAAAAGGCGCCCTTACTCAAGCTTACTTATAACGTAGTCTTCGGGATTTTGTTATTGTTTATTCGTATTGGACATTTTTACGGTACGGGATTGAAGTTGTGAAGTTCTGAATTAAAATACAATAATTGTTACAACCCGCCGCAGTGGCGAAGGGTGGAGGTAGGCTGTTAAGATCTGCCATAAACAGTGCACATTAAACTTTTTCAGACATACATATTTGTTTTCATTGAAATAAGACTACAATTTAAAGATAGTGTTGGTTAGTTTTTTAAAATTCAATTAAACCCTGAGAAACCAAGCCATAATAGATAATAGTCAAAAAATACATGTCTATCTATAAAATATCTAAAATTATGCAATTAAATCATACATAACTTTGAATATTTTATAAATAGAATAATATTTTTTATTTATTATAGTTTGGTTTAGGGCTTAATGAATTAAAAAAATTAACCAAAAATATGTGTAATATGTATTTTTAATCCAACAAAAACAAATAACTATGAATGAAAAAGTGTGTACAATTTTGTCGTATTGCCCAAATTAGACCAAAACTATTATGGTTTCGTTTAGGCATGGTTTAATTGATTTTTAAAAACCAACTAACACCATCTGTAAATTGTAGTCTTAGTTCAATAAAAACAAATACATATGACTAAAAAAGTTTAGTATGCACTATTTATAGCGAATCTTAACAGCCTACCTCCACCCTTCGCCACTGCAACCCGGTAGTGTCGTATATACCTACCCATATATATTTAGTTAACGCTAATACGGTGCATAAAGACAAGCTCCAATTTATGACGATAATGTATTTACAATGGGTTTACATTTACAAAGTAACTTAATCTTTATTCAACATATTATTCTGTGACCATGTTTCGTAATTGTTTTGATGAGCATTGGTTACTAGATCAATATAATATGACATTTCTGAAGATTTGGCCTCTTTTAACTCGTTTTACATGGTTTGGGTAAAACGTAGATAATAATTGAATCATATTAGGGTTTAAAAATAATTCCCATCAAGGAGAAACATTGTATGAGTGTCGATTTTTAGTAGGTGCTTATGTATTTTTATACTATAAACATAAACTATGCATAATATGTGAAGTCTTATTCTCTTTTTAGAGGAATTATTTCCAGGTAAGGGGTTATTTTGATATAATATGACTGAACTATAGGTATAACTTATACAAGTACAACTCTAGTTTTATGTATTCACAAATTTATGTTTAAGCTAGTATTAATAGCTAGTTTATGAAAACAAACATGTAAAACTGCCTAAAATCTGATTGTGATTTTCAACAAAGTTGAAGATTCCATTAATTTTGCAGTAATTGATAGTTTGTAGCAGGTTCCTATTGAATATCATAAACAAATTATTAGAATAATAACTCACATTGGCAAAGAGGTACTCTACAGCGGGCTGAAATTTACAAAAAAATGATGCGGACTATGGTGTGTCTTGCCAATTTGAAATGATTCCAATTGGAAACAGCCAAGATCCATTACAGTATTGATTATTTACTGCAAAATGCATCTTGCAGTAATTGATAGTTTGTTGCAGGTACCTATTGAATATCATAAACAAATAATTAGAATAATTATAACTCACATTGGCAAAGAGGTACTCTACAGCGGGCTGAAATTTACAAAAAAATGATGCGGACTATGGTGTGTCTTGCCAATTTGAAATGATTCCAATTGGAAACAGCCAAGATCCATTACAGTATTGATTATTTACTGCAAAATGCATCTTGCAGTAATTGATAGTTTGTTGCAGGTACCTATTGAATATCATAAACAAATAATTAGAATAATTATAACTCACATTGGCAAAGAGGTACTCTACAGCGGGCTGAAATTTACAAAAAAATGATGCGGACTATGGTGTGTCTTGCCAATTTGAAATGATTCCAATTGGAAACAGCCAAGATCCATTACAGTATTGATTATTTACTGCAAAATGCATCTTGCAGTAATTGATAGTTTGTTGCAGGTACCTATTGAATATCATAAACAAATAATTAGAATAATTATAACTCACATTGGCAAAGAGGTACTCTACAGCGGGCTGAAATTTACAAAAAAATGATGCGGACTATGGTGTGTCTTGCCAATTTGAAATGATTCCAATTGGAAACAGGCAAGATCCATCACAGTATTGATTATTTGCTGCAAAATACAGTGCAGAATAATATGTCAGGTTAAAGTAGGTATACTCAGGCTGTGACAGGAAACTCTAATTTTTGATGGTAGTGCTTATAATTTGAATGGAATATAGTAAAAGTTTACAGAAAATTATGATTGTTGCATATTGAAATAAATGGTAGGTAATTATTTGAATGAAATATACAATCGAATAATATATACTTATTCATTTATTGCGAACAAGTTACCGCACTGTATTAGAAGATAATCAATAACAACTAGCACTACCTTTACACTTTTGGTGTAAAGTATATGAGTGACCAAGTATTGTACTGAAATATAGTGGGCACCAGTGGCGGCTCGTGGATAAGATATTTTAGGGGTTCTGCGGTTGATTAAAAATAAAAATATTTTTTTATTTAGATTATATTTTACTATTCACATAAAAATTGAATATAAACAATTAATTATATTAATAATTGAAATAAAGAACTGCAAATTGCAGAAATAAATTTTAACAATGTTAATAAATCATTATAGCTATATGTCTTTCCCCACTCTGGCGTGCGTGCTCACGCGCGACGCAGAAACGGAGAAATACTGAAAACGGACTGTCTGACCGGTAGTACGAAGCTGCGAGCATCGCTGCCCGCGCCCCTCAGTTGCCCACTCGAGAATATTCTATTGAAATCGGTACTGTGCAAAATCAAGTACTTACCGCGCTAAATGATAATATTTTTGGACATTGGATGTATCGATGCGCGGGCGAGCTGATTATACGCTTCATAATATTGATATTTTCATATAATATACATTTATTTATGTTTATTATAATATTACATTTGTCTCAATTTGACTCAATGGACAATGGACGAGCCGCCACTGGTGGGCACACATTAGAAATGTTAATTTAACTACATAATATTATTATGATTTACACATCAATAACCAATCAAAACTCATGTATCCAACTATAATAATTTATGAAATAACTATGACATTCGATGATTTCACTTTCATTAATAATTTTGATATAACTGCGTCATAAAAATTAGGACCCATTTTTATAAAAGGCATTTATGGTTAAACTTGTAAGGTTTTGTGGCACTTTCTCTTGGGATGCATAGATTAAAAGCTAAAGATCACACGTGTTTGACAGATTTTTGTGTGCAATCGTAAAGAATTTGACAGCGCAGTTACTTACCTAAGCGGTGAAAACAAAAGTGTTACTGGAAAAGATTTACTACTAAGAGTGAGAGTTATTTTTAGATATTCATTTTCTACGTTTATGTTACTCAAGTAAAAACGCATTTTCCCAATTCAATTTTATCTTTAGGTATTAGCTCTTTCGCAGTATTTTATGTGTCTGTTATCCACACCGACTTTCTTTTTATCTAGTCAGTTACAAGTTGAAATAGCATGACAGGAAATCATACTAATATCATCGTGAATATTTTAATAACTGCAATAAACACACATAACATATTAATTATATATATATTATAAAATGTCTGATGTGGCATGATTCCAATAGGATTGAATTGGAATCATCACAGTTTGCGTGGATTTGTTGTTAATTGTTGTAGTCTGTAATATTATATAGGTATTACAGATAGGTAGCTACCTTTTTACATTTATTAGCCACAGCTAACAGGCAATTCGCACTTTTGTGATGTGTTGTTTAGTGAAAGCCATTTGAATCTTCCTAAATAAAGAGATAAATGTGAATGGCAAACTGATTGATTTCTACCTATATTGAAATAAGTATACGGGCGATTTTAAATAGTTTTTGTTCATATCTGACATTTCTTAACTTAAACTTAAAAATCTATAGTGATTTTGGTTTTTTTTACGTTTCAAAGCTTGAGAATGATCTTCGTAAGTAGGTAATGGCCAACGCAGGTCTTACTTCCAAATGTATTCCAATATTCCCAATTACGCCTTTAAAGACTCAAATGAGGAAAAATAACACACATTGATAACTCGTTTAGGCGCATCTACCTTATTAGTGAGGTAAACACACAATATCACAAATTTCCTCTAATGGCAAAAAAGTCGCCCGTGGTGCTATTTTAATTTAAGAGTATTAAAATTTTAAAATATGTGGCAGTGTGATACAATTTTAAATTACTGTGTCTCAATATTCGATAACTCCATAATTTAAATGGATGTATTCAAGAATACAAAAAATCGCTAAAAATATACTGAATATCCCTAATTTTACCTGGAATACCATTTGGAAAAGCTTCGGTAGAGCATCACACCGCCTTTAACCCTGAAATAGGTAGGGGGGGCCGCCAAAGATCCTGGCCTGTGGGCCCACTTCAGGATGTGGGGGCTATGACTGTAGGTAGGTACCTACTTGAAAAAAACAGAAAGGGTCAGTGAAAATCTTGCATGAAATAATATATTGAGTAGATAGGTATATTTTTATTAACGTGGTCTAAACCTAAACATTAGACAGAAAAATGATCGTTTTTAAAGATCAGCAGTCTTTGAACGAAAACTTACCTATCGGTTAAAAAGGAATTAGGTATAAATTATATTTAGACTGTTAAAATTTAAATATTCTTAAATTCATTATAGTATATCAGATATATTATATTATAGATACTGAGTTTATTGTATAAAGGTATGTTTATTATTTCTGAAGTAAGTAAGTACATACCAAGATCCACATTTAAGACGAATCTCCTGGCAGTAAGTTTGTTGTGTTGTTGAAACGAAACATTTATGCGCAGTTCGCACGCAAGTAACCTAACGCAAGTAACGCAAAACCTTTCATTCATAAAATTTATCGTCCTCCAGTGAGTGGGAGGGACGCTAGCCTTTATTATATCGACCACAACGAGGATAAACTATATACAAATAAAACATTCAGAGCTTTTTGTTAGCACGTTTAAGCTTAATTAGGTTACCCGAAAGCTTCGATATTAGTGCGTCCAATTAAGGACACTTTTAAGTTATTTATAATTTGTGAACGATTTCTTAATTAAACATTGATTAATTAAAAGCTTATTTTTCATTAGAAAATCTCACTATTGCACGGTAGGTGCCAGCTTGTTGCTAGTGTGGGCACGGCATAACGTATTATTGGAGATGTTGATCATTTCTTAGAAATAACATACTTACCTACATACTAAAAAAATCACAGAGTAGGTAACTACTAAAATTTACTATGGGCTCCAAAATACAATATCTAATTTAATTCCAAATGTATCATATCTCAAATTGGATATTTTATCCAACTGGATATACTAATCGGATGTATTTGGAATGTAGTAAGACCTGCGTCGACGCGATGCAGCTGCAGTGTGTCTGAGCCCTTACGTATCTGCATATTTACTATTTCATTAAAATCATGTATCTACAGCTGTTTAAAAATGTTAATTAGTATTAAATACCTATACATATATGAATATAATATTATATACTTATACATAAAAATATATTATATACACACGTATAAGGGCTAAAATACACGACAACACAGTACAAGCGTGTTAACGTAGGTCTTACTTGATTCCAAATGCATTCAATTAAAATATCCAATCATCTTTTTATCCAATTAGAGATTCTAATTGATGAATTTGGAAACAATTAAGACCCGTGTCGATGCGCGCTAAATGCTTAGGTAGGTACTTGATTCCAAATACATCCGATTAGAATATCTTATTGTATTTTTATTCTAATTAGATGAATATTCTAACCAGATGAATTTGGATTCAGGTAACTACTTAGAGCTCAGACATACAGCAACTTAATTCCAAATGTATTAGGTGTATTTGAATCTGAAATTTGATTTTTTTTATCCAACTGGAGATTCTAATAGGATGAACTTGAAATCTAGTAAAACCTGTGTTGACACACGCTGACTATAACGTATGTCTGAGCCACATGTAGGTATTAATTCTCTCTCAACAAAAATGGTACATAAGTTTTAACAATATATAGGTGCCTAATTATTTACCTATAATAAATGCTTATAAATATTCTTAAGAGCGTACTTCAGTGAAACGGCAAATAATTTTGTCGCCAATCGGAGACAGACAGTCGAGGTGTCCGCACGTCGATTTGTTATGTCATGGCGTCGGATTAAAATATTCTTAAATCGTATAAAGATGACTAAAAAACTTTACGTATTTACCTAAAAAAGAAAACAAGTCAATGAATATACTATTAATAATTAGTGATATAACAATAAACATAACCTTAAATGGACGCATGTTGGATTTTTATGACAAATTATATTTCGGTCGACACGCGTCATTTGCACAATCCGCGCATCGCCTAGCCACGATCTTTTTAGGCTGCAGACACACTGCATTGCAGTACACCTGTGTCGACGCAGGGTTTTATTTGATTCCAATTGCATACGATTAGAATTACCAGTTAGATTTGTTTTATCTAATTGGTGATTCTAATCGGATGTAATTGGAATCAAATAAGATCTGCGTCGACGCATGTCAACTGCAATGCCGTGTGTCTGCAGCCTTAGAGCTTAGCCTTAATGTAGATAAGCTTCATATTAGCCTATATTTATACTTGCATTTGTAATAGGATTAGGATAATTATTATCAGTTCACAGAGTAGATAGTCTTTTTGAAATCAAGTTGTACCAACATACCTACAAGATTTTCGCGGTAATTAAAATCCAAATAGATATCTACTTACTAGGAATCCGGTTTGAATTTCTATCGAGTACCTACTCAAATCGTATTATAAATCAAGCTTTTAGTGTGGTCTAGAAACTCACACTATATTATAGTATTTACCAACCAGCTAATGAGAATTGCGTCATGGCTTATCGATAAGTTGTTTAAAAAAACCTACCATTAGATATTTGCGGTCATTGACCTAAGTACCTACTATGATACTTTTAATGCCTTAGTATCGAGATACATGGTTACATGTAAATTGTACGTAAAAAATTTCACCGTGGCACAGTTCGCCGTGAGCTTTCTATCGGAAAGAGATGACCGTATACTATACGGTCTCCATTTTTATTAGATTCAATAATATAAACATTATTTCAATTGAAGATCTTGGCATAAAAACAGCAAATGTCACAAAACACTTTTTTTTTCAGGAGAGGGTAAAAACATAATATCTTGGTTGTCAATTTTTTTTTTATTAATTTGACAATGAGAAATTATAGAAAAACTTTATATGCACTATATAAATGTAAAAAAAATATTTAATTTATTTTGGTTAAATAGATATTTAAAAAAGAATGAGTGTGACATTTGCTGTTTTTACACAATTTTTGGATCTTTGTTGTTTTTATTGCAAAATTGAAAAGATCGAAATGTAAATAGTGTGACTAAAACTATAATTTTATTAAATAAAATAAAGAATATATATTTCTGTTATTTTTAAATCATAATACAACTTTCAATAAAGTTTGGACATATTATTTACCTATTAACAAACGACTTCAACTTTTCTAAAAAATCAATGTTAAATACTTGAAAAAATGTTTTAATCGTGTGCGTGCTAATACTGATTAGCTTCATATTATTATTATTGATTTAAATTAATAAAACACATTTTTTAGTACTTATCTACTTATTCCACCTTTAATAAATAAATCTGGACCGGTTTCGTCTGCCTCTGTTTTCAACAGTTGAAAATGTCCCTCTAAGGCGGACGAAACCTGTCCAGATTTATTTATTAAAAGTGGAATAAGTACTAAAAAATGTGTTTTTATTAAATTAAATCATTAACACAATGGATTTCCACCATGAATTGATAGTTAACACGAAAAAAGAAAACCGATTAGCTTCGTCTGACACCTTCACTATCAGCAAATTAAACGATGCATTTATTGGGTTTTGTAAATATTTAGCTAATTTAAAAATATTTTTTTATTTAGCTCCTTTCAATGGAACTAATCCACCATAATATGTTGTTTTAAATGCAATCGTGACTTGCATTTGATTTTTCTTAACTACACTGAATCTATCCCACAGCCTAGAGAGAAACTGAAATGTTCGCAAAGCACTTCCCCTTACTAGCCTGGTCTATTTTGTACATTATAACTTACTAGCCTATAAATTTTTACTGAAAAATGTCAAAGTTTTAACCTATATTTCATATTAAAAAAATCTTTTTCTTCGGTCTCTTTAGATTGTATAATGAAGGGGCCAGAATTGTCCTTATTGCATCCAATACCACCATATTCAACTGAACTGAACTATCAACTGAACAATATCACCGTTATTTGGTAAAAACGTTGCATGGTTTTGTTAATTTTTCTCTTTCGACACGTTTCAGATGTCTATGCTAGTAATATTCATGATAAAATATAAAAACAATCATATGAAAACGTTATAAAAAGCAATAATTAAACGAATCAAGGATAATTTGACAGCTCAGACACTAAATTGTATGGAATGTATACTAACATTACTAACGCCGCCTGGTGATAAAAGTGTAGAACTACTGGACCTTTGCTGTTTTCACACAAAAATGCCTGGACTATTGCTGTTTTTAGAAAATTGGCATATTTTTGAGAGCAGATTTGAGGGACTTATGATTTTTTTTTTAAATTTATCTTTGCACATTTGTATGTAATCATACATAGGGAATATAGAAATGCAATAAAATGAAAATGGAAAAAAGTGGACATTTGATGTTTTTATGCCAAGATCTTCAATTTTCATAGCTGATTTTGCCAAAATTCATGATTTCAATAATGAAAACCTAACCTAACCGAACAAATAATCCAGTATATCGATTATTTTCAAAATTTGTTTCCTGCTGGCTTCCTGTAAAGTGAAAAATCGACAAGAACCATGTTTTATTTAGACATGAGTTTTATGTCAGTACCTACTATATGACCCAAAGAGGTTGGATGGTCTTTATTATACGGCCATATATTTTCGGCACAACATTTCACGGTGAAATGTGATTCGGCGAACTGCATACGTACGAGTTTCCTGACACAGATATACATTCCTTTTCATCATAAATTTAGTTATAAATTAAGTAGTAATTATTCAAATATAATATGAGAATCAAAGGTTAAGTTAACAATAGATACTTATAGTTAGGTACTGTAGGTTATAGGCAAGTATATTATAGTCATGTCATATTTATTGATTAGTATTATGTGATACAATAATATAACATACGGAGCCTTAAAAAGCCTTTAACGAGTTTTTACAAGTATAAATACTAAAATTCAAATACAATAGTGAACATTACAAATTATTAATTGAAGACGTTCACAACATGACATTTAAAATCAAAGAACTGTTATTAAAACAGTAGGTATTATTTAAAAAAAGAAATAGATCAGTAACCCATAGCTTACGGGCCGCACAAAATTGTGTTTTTGCCAATTACTTTTCAAATGCAAATTAACACGTTAATTACAAAATTAATTAAAAGGGCCCGTAAGCATTGTGTTAAGTTATTAAACAATAGAAAAGTGTAAATACAAAAAAATATAAATTAGATACAAGGAAGTCCACCGAGTGAGTTAAGCAGACCATATTTTAAGAATTTATTAAAATTATGCCCACCTATACTCATCTCACGCAGGTGAAATATGAAATATGTCAATATCCGAAGTGATTTGGTTGAAAAGAGTTATTGTTCTTCCAATTAGCATTACCAATGGCAAGTTAGTTCTACATTTTGGGTGAACAAAAAACTGATGTTCCCGATATCTAAGATAGTTATCAGGGACACACAGGTCAATACTACCAAGAATGGCAGAATTCTCATTCCGCGTATAAGTCGGAAAAATACGTGGCTAAATGTAAATATCGTCTAAAGGCTAAGACACACAAAAACAAAGCATTGCGTCAAAGACTTAATCGACACTGAATGCATTGCACACTCTTGTTTTTCATTTATTCTGCGTGAACCTGGGCCAAGACACACCAGGCTACAAATCAACGCAGATCTAGCTAGATTCGAAGTGGATCCTATTGGAATCAAGCCAAGTCTAACCACATGCTGCACTGTTTTGATGCTGAACTGCAGTCTGCAAAATTATACCTATCTACATAATCTTACTATAGTTACTAGCTAGTAGTAAAGGAAATTATGTATATATTTTGCTCTGCGTGGTGTAGATAAGATATTCGCTCCAGTATCATAATATTCATAATACCACCTCAACTTACACTTTTATTCTTACAAAACTTGCGATGGTCTTGTAGCAAGTAGTCAGAGGCCCCAAGTCGATTTTTAACCTGCAACATCTCGTTCGCCTTCCCCACTGTTTTCAACGAGATGATTTAAAGCCTGCGTGCAAGATCAATATTAAATTATTTGTATCATTGGTACAATAATAATATTGTATGGGATACATTTATAGTGGATCATTTAAATTGTCGTGTAAAGAGTAAAATATATTGACACCCAATAATTCTAAAGTTGCTAGTATGTACCTAGAGTGGTTGATCTATTTTGTTATATAGTTCACTGGGGGTTTGGATGCGTAGGTCCCATGTATGAACAGATTTCAAAGTCCATCAATATAAAAATGAAACCAACCAATTTTTACTAAAAAAATAATACATATGATGTTTATGTACCTACATCAATTTTCAAGGTTAGATTTACTCTATACCTACAATTCCAGACAATGTTGACATATTGATTAACATAGTACTTAATATGTATGTACCTACATATTATTTTATCCGTGTTTTCTGGCATGGTTTGGGGTATACCTAATTTAGTGAGGGGTGCAAGACTAGTAAATGCGCTCCCTAAAGACATACACATTTTCAATGACGCACTCTGCATTTTGTTTTTAAAACTTTATTTAATTTTATAAAATTGTTTATGTTTATTTTTTATTTTATTATTGTTATTATTATTATTATTATTATCTTTTCCTTTCTTGTGAGAGTAATATTTGTTATAATGTAAGTAAGTAAATCTCATGTTGGTAGCGTCCTGAATTTTGTTATGTCCACAATATTTTGTTTTCTTAAACAAAAATAAATAAATAACAAATAGTGGGTAATAAAGAGTACTAGTGCTATAAGGGTGTTTTACAATATATACAAACCTTAGATAGGTAGAGAAAAAGAGCCAAAAATTATGGAACTTTTTGCTTTTTCTGTGCTTCACAAAAAAGGGAAAACTTAAATTCAATTCAAATAAGTACAAAAAAAACTCGCCACTTTGCACCTCGCGGGGGCTCTGCCCCCCTAGGCCCCTCAGATGATGGTTACTTAAGCCCTGATGGCAAAAAAAATAAACGTGGAACATGCTTTGCCCACTGATTATCTGAATGCTGGTTGTCCAAATTCGAAAGACAATTTATTTGTCAAAGTAACCGAATCCAAAGCATTCAAACAATTTTACTTTTCTGAAAATTATGTAATTACAATAATAAAACTAAAGCAGTAATAATAACAGACGAACAATAAACGTCGCACAGAATGTATGAACGTAAAATGAAAATAATCGGCGCGAGTAAGCAGTCGGAGCGGGGCGCGGGCCGCGGGCGGGCTGCGCGTCTATAGTTATTCTACGTCCCTATATTTTTTGTTACGCTTTTGCGTCGGAGATCATGAGTAAAACATGCTCCATGTTAAGTAAGCAGTAATGGTCCAATTCGAATAATATTATTGCAATATTTTGTCAAATGAGAAAAAATGCAGGAAAATGTAATTTTAAAACTTGTGGGTTACTTAAATTATGTACCTATACAATATACATGTTGCAAAATCAATTATTGCATGTCAATAATTATCGTAAATCATCATTAAGTCGCTTGCCCATTCAAGGAAACGATTCTCATTGAACACCAATAAATCAGCTTATTTTTTCTCATTGGCGCTATTTTTTTTTCTATATAAGGTTTGGCAATGTGTATGGAAGAATTCTAAGAAACCATAGCAGGCATTGTTGAATGACCAGTCTATAATATTATAGCAATGTAGGTATGTAAAAATAAAACATTTAGTCAGTGGTGGCCCGTAGAAATAAGAATACAAAAAGATGGATATCTCTCGTAGGTACCTATATTATTTTTATTTGTTAGCTTTAATTTTATTTGCGATGCTAACAATGTCGCAATTTAAAAAAATTTAATGCGAATCACACATTCATAATAATTCTTGTATGTGTACTTCTTTGTATGTGTGTTCTTATACCTATAGGTATATGATTGTTTAAGTATAATAAGTACCTACCTAGGTATACGTTAGTGACAATTTGTAACTATAAGAGCAATTTGAAAAGAATAATTTGTTAATTAGTTTCGTCATATAACGGCGATTTTATTTGACGCAAATTACGCAATCGATTCATCCGGAAATTTAAAAGTGTACCTCCGAATAGTTGAAACCAGTCATAAAATTATTAAATCATACCAAAATCTAAAAAAAGATGCGTATTTACATATTAAAGGCAAGTATTCAGCTGTATGTATGTATTGTGATTTGTAAAAGTAGGGTCAGTTTAAGTGAATAAATTTTATTAAAATAGATTAAAACGTTTATCTAATTTATATACAATAATAATAGTAGGCAGGTACATCGTTCAAATACATGTAGTTTTTTTACCCACGATGGTCGCGCGGCTTAAGCGTCGGCTCATAGCGTCGTGGGTCCCAGGTTCGAATCCTGGGTCTGGCAAGTACCTACAAATATTGTTATTCAATTTTTGTATGAGTCAGAGTATGGACCTAATAGGTTGAGCAAGTGGTTGACATTCATTTCTCGTAAAAACAAAAATCTGCTAATACGAACCTCCACTCTGTGGAGGTCCATACCATCTTATTAGGATCGGAGATGGTCGAAAAAAAACATCGTTCAAATGCATGGATTTATTTAGAACAGAATACGTTTTTAAAGTTTTTTTTTATCGTAGGGGACTCAAAATTAGTCTGTATATCGGAACTCTGCATCACTAAACATACCACTGCATTTTTAATATCTTCCTTGCCAAAACCACTGTACATTTATGACAGAATAAATCTTATTAATGCACTTTTGGAAAGTTTGTAATCTAAATAATCTAAAACCATACATAATTAGTAGAATTCGCCACCACGTCCCTGGCGCACTTTTGGTATATTATCCTACATATTATAATAAAATAATATTTTTAATGTATTTGTAACTAAAAACGTTGTAATTATTTATTCTGTGCGCACTCTGTTACTAAGTATCTAGATAAATAAAGATGTGACTTTTGCCAGAAACGGGATTCTACGGCTTTAGATACAGACCCTCTATACATGAATGTCAATATGAAAATATAGATTTTAATTAAGAACATAAGAACCTTTGTAACATAATATATATATATATATATATATGTTGTGTATCTAGAATTCTATAATATGAAGGCCACCACGTTTTACCTGTTATGTTAGAAATTGAGTAAGCGGTATTTATAGATAAGGTGGAAATATGCAGTAAGTACTAACAAGGAAGAACTTGCCAAGAATGTAGTACATACCTATAAGAGTCGAGTCTGATAAGATACAAGTGGGATTCCAATTTAATGGATCCTGTCAAAACGGTCCTAGTTGATTCGATCTGCCTCTAGAACACTATATAGTAGTACACTGAAGGTATTAAAGCAATATTATAGTAACTTTATATATGGCTACTGAAAGCTTGTAAAGTTGTGGAATAATTATTATAATTGCAAAAATGTATTTAAAAAATATGTGGAGTATATTTCGTCTCTGTTCTAGAACACACTAACTGGAGGATACTAGTTTTGAGTAATTTGACTTTGAAGTTGTTAAAATGTTTGAAATGGTCTATCATGTGAGTTTATTAAGTAATCGTAAAAAGGATGACGTTAAAATAAAGACTGTTTATTTATTAAGATGGTTTCCAGGCGGTAAAGTTTGAAATAAGGAACATTTTGGTATAACTAACTCAATATGTATTTTTTTCGAATTATAGTCTTCTGCCAGAACAGTGACGATTTTAATAATAAAAAACTGTTGGTACATACAATTCTATTTTATTGGTTTAACGTTTTGAAGTATTCTACTATCAAACAAGAACTTCTTTTCCACGTGTTAAAACTAATATCTAGGATTAAAGTATGTGTTAATCTTATAAGATGGACAAGGATTTTTTCATAGACATGCGGCAGATCAAGAAAATTTAAACATCGTGGACAATTATTATTATTAGCCACAGATCGAAAACAAATGAATGTTTCAATTATTGTGACATTTTCTTTAAGTAATTTATGGTTGATGCATTGATCAAAAAATAAAGATAATGTTTTATTTATTTATTTATTTATTTGGAAAAGACACGTTGAGTACATAACAAATTATTAATTCAGGACGTTCACAACATGACATTTAGAATAAAAATTACAAGTAATCAGTTCGGAAAATCAGAAAAAACAAAGTGGAGGAAAAAAAGAAAGCAAAAATAGTTTTATACAAAAGAAATAAAATTAAAAAAAATAACAATGATTCAAAAAGTACAATGTAGATTAAATAGTCACAAAGCACCCGTCGTCGAAGCTGTGGGCGCGGGTTCGCATCACGCGTCTGGAAAAACCACGTGGTGTATTTAATCCAGAGTAAGAAATTTATATAGGTATCAAACTATAATTATTATTAACATAAAAAATAATAATTATGTACCTATATGTAACAGTAGTAATCGTCACTATTGATTCTATGTCGATCGAAGTATTGTAAAGTGAGCCAAAATCAACATTGAAAATTCACTTTTGTTTCAACAAAACAAGTGCACGTATAATGCTATTATCGGCTTAACAATTTAATAATGTATTTTATCTAGCTAGTTATATTAACAAATGATCAGACAAATAAAAACTATACCAAGAAAGGAGAGCTACTACCGATAATATAATATTTGATACCTACCAAATCGTCTAAAGCCCTTTTATGTTGTATGTAATCAATACATAAGTATACTAATATGAATAAATTATTATTTATATCTAAACAGTCATTGAATTAAGTTATTTATTGTAATAAATAGTTATTTATCTAAACTTTTTTGGTAAATTACATATTTTATAGCACGCTATCATTTTGGACTATTTTTTTCATTAAATGTCTACTGATACAGGTGGGTACACTAGTAGTTACCGAGTAGTATGCCAAGAGTAGGTATTTGAATTATAACGATATTTTATAAGAGAATATACCTACTCATGCTTCTACTTGACTATCTACGTCCATTCTAAAAAAATATACTAGAAACACGCCGCATGGCCTTTTCAAGCGTTCATTAATAAGCATAAGGACTTAATGCCACAAATAATGTACATCAATTTATTTGTATATACATATTTAAAATAGATTAGGCACAAAATAACTAAAAAGATAAATCTGGCATCGATATAATTTCAATAGAATCTATAGATTAATTATTTAAATCTGTTAAAACTGGGTGGCAACTGGCAACATCTGCAGGGTTATTTAACATATCACCTAACACCAAAATCAATGAAAAAAGTGATACATTTGATATGTCGTATTCAGGCAGTTAATTATCTAGGGAAGTTAACCGTCAGTCATGAAGTTTTTGCCGTGACCGCGTTAGGGCTAGAACACCCGGCACTGCAGTTTGAGTGCGTCAACGCAGGTCTTACTTGATTCCAAACGTATCCGATTAGAATCTCTAATTGGAAAAAAGAAAATCAGATTATTGCCCCTCCAAGCTGTAAGGTGTTGTTGAGTAGTAACTGCAACATATCTTTTGACACGTGTTCACTGTGTTAACAATTATTCTAGATAACCGCCAGGTTTATGCAATTGAATATTCGTGTTATTTTGGATCAATAAAAATAACGGAAAAATGTTACCATGTTAACTCTTTAGAATAGCACCGCTGGTAGGGGTTAATAGAAACAAGGGACGATAGAAACAGCGGCCATAGCAGCCGATTCAAATGTCGGAATCACGGTAGAGTTTGCCAAACTAAGTGTCATTGAGAGCTTCTACCGCTCAGCAGTCGTCCATCGGGCGCAGTCCGGAGCGGATCTGTATACCTAGCAAAAATGTTATTCCCACCATTAAAGTAATATTTTACGTTTATCGAAAAAGTGTGACTGAATATACAAAAAACGTTAGTCAGATTATTTCAATTATATTAACATATTTATTTGTCTATTAACTTTAGGTGGAATAGCTTACATTATTGCAATTTGATTGTTGTTTACAAAATAATTAACGGTTTTGAAAAAAATGGTGCTGGGACAATAGAAAAAATCTAAGGTGGGGACGTTAGAAACATATTTCTGTGCATCGATTGTCATGGTTGCTTTCACGATGCATGCACTCAACAAAAATTTAACTATACATGTCACAATTGCTTATCCGAATCAATTATTACTACTACTTATATTTTACTATTATTTTTTAGTCTCGTTACTATTACATACCAACTACCTACTTAATTTAATATTACTAATTGTGTTGTTATAATATTTTTTTTATTTTTTCAATGTTTACTTTAATTTACAATAAAATGTAATTAAATAAATCTGTTTTCTTATTATTAGCACTAAAGATGCCATAGAATCTAAGTACTGTTTCAATTGTCCCCAGTATGTGTTTCAATTATTCTCATGCCTGGGACAATTGAAACACGTTCCCAATCTTCACTGTTTTTGTAATATCTCTTTGATACATGGTTGTAGACCATATATAAAAATAAACACAGAAACAACAATAGATATGACATCAATATCTTACTTAAAATTATTGAAGTTTGAAATATGTAAGGAGAAAAAAATTCTAAAACCCAAAGTGTTTCAATTGTCCCCGGTCTCCCCTACAAGTGTGTTCTTTTCGATTAAGAATCATTTATTTTTATTCAAAAAAGTCATCACCACGCAACGTAGTACCTTTGTACCATGTTTATAATAATATGCAAGTTATAGCTCTCATGTTATTAGTAGAACTTCAAGATTCGCTTTTCATAGTACCTACCTAATATCGACACGAAGAGTGACTGCCCACGCTGTTAAAAGATAAACGATTAATTATATTGATATCTCATATTTACTCGATGCAGCTAGATATATAATTATCTAACAAGATTGATTTGAAGCGATAGTCGATAAAAAAACGTCAAGGTTTCCCAGAAAATTGTGTCTTGAGACGCGAATATGTTGGTAGCAATATATTAACCTGTACAAATCTAAGTCAATTTACTAGAAAATAATTGAGCGGATACAAAACAATTGCTCTTTTAGATCTTAGTAATTGTTGGGCGACCCACAAAGCAATAGTGAAAAATTACAGGTATTAAGCGTATTTGCTTGATTAGTTTATTTAGAAATATTTTGCAGGTACATGCATTCTCAATTAGTAATGGATAGGAATTATGTAGGCCAGTGAAATTTAAAATCTAATAAATTTTTTTGTGTTCTGAAATTTGTGTTGTCGTCAACGTGTTGCTTTTGAATCGACGATATTGTTCAGATACGTTTTTACTTTTTCTTTTTAAGGAAAGCTTAAATAAAATTATACAAATCCCTCAGCAGGCAAATATTAACCTATGTGTCGGAATACTGGACATTATCAAAAAAAAGATGAAAGGAAACGGACATATTTGAAAAGAAGATACTAAGAGCCGAAGATGGCACTCGGCGTGAAAGGTGCAAATGAACAACTGTTGTATTAAGGATGTATCAAGGATTAACGACAGGGTGGTTGCCACCCGGGTGCCAGGCGAAAATTGCTGTCCCCAAATATTGTTTTTAGTGGAAATATAAATAATAATTATCATCAAATGTTTTATTATTATTAGATATATACCTACCATATTCGCTCCTAAGAAGATCATAATAATGAACAGATTTTTGTTTTACGAGAAATGAATGTTAACCACTTCCTCAACCTATTGTGTCCTTGCGCTGGGTCCAAACATACATTGAAAAACCACATGTGAATTTGCTAGACCCGGGATTCCAACTTAGAACCTTTAACTAGACATACTCACATCATATTAAAAAATGTGGCATATTTAACATTATAACGTGTAAGTCGCGATTTAAAATAACTTAAGCTAGTAAAATTTATAATTTTTTTTTTAATGAGATAAATGATTACTCTCCGTGAATTTTTTTGAGATACCAATAAAGAGGTGCAATTTTTAATGGAGTCACTTTTTTTACAGACAGCGACGTAAGTGTATATGAAGATTTTCTCTTTTTATAATATGGCAGAATCTTAGGAAGGAATTAAAAAAAACTCTACGTTTGCTCTCAAAAAAGTAATCATCACACTCAAGAGTTGTCCCTGTGTGAAAATAACGATAAATACGACGTATGGTTTAGATTTACTAGCTCAAAAATACGTAATTAAAACATCATAAGAGGCCTTCCGCTCACGAGAATACTCAAAAAAGACGAGATTGAAACTAAAATTCCAGCCGGTATCTAGATTCTAGATAATGTGTTTCAATGGCGGCTTGCTCACGGCAGGACTATAATGTCTCAGTTTCAAAACGTTTGCTACTATACTGAAGAGACGCGACATGCTAGTCTTCCAGTCTCTCAGTTTCTAGTCCCCCATAAAACAGTGGTGCCAATATCAGTAGATTCGATGAAAAACCATATTATACATAATATAGATGTCAAAAGTTAAAGATGGGTAAACCGATATTAATTTAAAATTTATGGCAGTATTTTTGAAATACTCCTGCCTGTATGATTAGTGGCTGCCAAAAGATTCCCGTAAAGATATTACAAAAAGGCTTATAATGAAATAGAAAAGGCAATGAGTTTGACAGTTTGAGGTTATGAAATTGTTATTGAAAATGGAGTTCAGTAGTGCCGTGTGCGAAGCATCAGTCATTAACCAGTTTATAAGTTCCATCAGCAACCAATTCGTTGGATTTTAGTTTCTTCATGAGCGAAAGGCCTTAGGATTGTCTATTTTTTTGTGATTTTACCGAGGCTTTGACTGCGATTCATTGTCATATCGCCTCTTCTCTTCTATACGGGGATCCGCCGATCAGGTCCTCACTCTTATTATGTTAAAGAACTTTACAATTTTGCCAAGCTCTTGCATCTTACCCACCGCCAGGGCACCTTTCAATTCGTAGACATTCTCATGGATATCCGCAATTTGCAGCTGTACTCTGTGACGTTCATATTTAGGGCATTGTAGTGCTATATGTACAATGTCCTCTAAAACATCACATTCATCGCAGAGCTGCGAATCGCGTCTTCCCATGATATACTTAAATGATAATCCTGGCCTGGGGGCCCGTTTCAGGATGTGGGGCCCATGATAGAATCCATTTGTCACTGAACGATGATGAATTTGGATTGACTACTATTGAAATAATTGATTGCAATAAACAAGCACATTTATCGCATGAAAAACAAATTAATTTAAAAATGAATATAATGCTTATAAGTAGATGGTAAAACCTTGTTTATTTATATATATTTTTTTCATTTTTGTGTAAGTACATTGTTGACTATTTAAAAAGGTGTCTGTATTATTTAATGAATTAAAGGGGGTGGGGAGGCGCCAAGATTAGATTTTTTTAAAAGGGAGGTGTAGTAACATAAAGTTTGGAAACCACTGGCCTATGGTGAAAACCTATTCACATACTTTGGCAAATTTTCTTTATGGCCTCATTCTAGTCCAGGTTTTCTGGTAACCTTCTAAATTATTACATTGGTGTAATTGTGTCGGTTGCGGATTGTCGATCATTTCCCGACTAGTGGACAGCCAGCCTTAGGTATGTTGGTATTTCTTTTATTTATGAGTGATGTGTGTATAAGTATAGTATGCTTCACGTGCGGAGTGCGATTGTTAACAACGTTTTGCGGCAAATATCTGGCTATTAATTAAGTGCACGCAACAGCATAAAAATAACAAAATAAAATAACACACAGAAGTGGCCTCACGTTACGCTCGGACGTAGAAACAACAGTAACCGAAATTTTAATTGGCAATTTAATTAAACATTCTCCGTATTAATTAATAACACATCGCTGAAATTAATCATCGGACGTATTAATTTCGTTCGGTGGCACTAAGAAAAAAATATGCCGGATTTTTTTCGGTTGTTACCTACTTTTGTTCAATGCTTGGTTAGCCGTTTGTTACAAGGTAATTGATATTTTTACAGGAAGTTTCCAATGGAAAATTGGGCAGAAGATGTATAATATAAAAAAATAGCAATCATAATAAAGTATTGCGCTCTACTGCGCTTTCAACAGCGAATAGGTACGTGTAGTATCTACCTACTTCTGACTAACCAGTGTTTAGTACCTAGCAGTCCGAAACTAGAATTTAATATGAAGGTACCGACAGGGAACTCAGAAATAATGAGAACTGAAATACCTAACGGGTAAGGAGTAGCAGGCAAACGATCTCGAGTAAGGAAGAATCCGGGATAAACTTAAGCACGTGTTAATAATACGCCATACGTCGAATACTGACAACTGTTCTCGGTTTATGAATTAACACTCGTTTATTAATGGTGTATTACACATAATATTGAACGTGCATAATGCGTGTTTCATTTTCGTCGGACACTCGCGCATTCAAAACCCTGCATCAAAATGTAGGGTATTGAATATAGCCTATCGGAAGTCTATTTATTAATCTGTTCTGTGTGTACCGACCTCCATAAGAATGGCAGATCATGTCTAGGCAATTTTTTTGGGTGAAGGCCACGTTAAGAATATAAAATGAACGGCGGGCTGCAAAATACTATTTCAATATAATAATTCTCGAATAGCCAACAATTTAATGAGAAGAACAAAACCATTTTACATTTTTCAACATTTTTTAAATTTCAGGTGTTAATTTTGTGGTTGAGATTCTTAAAACTGCTTATACCTAAATGTTTATCGGTGATGCTAGATCGTAAAGAGTTTTTTATTATTGATATTGATATTTTTTTTGAAAATGCTTGTTCACGTATGTAGGTTGATCCAAAAATAACCAACATTTTTCGAGTAGAATCTATAAATTGTTCGAATTTGTTCCAATTGTAAAATTGGCAGTTATTTATTCCCGACGGTGCAATTAATGTATATTCAAATTTTATTTTTGTAAAGGTGTTAATCTGTAGACTGTAGAGAAAAGGAAACCTTTTTCAGAAATACGACTACAGTTCGTGGGTCCCACAGAAATACATGAAAGGCCGCATGCGGAAATACATGGAAGGCCGCATGGCCGCATGCGGCCATGCCTGGATATATTATGTTAATTTGTTATACCTACATTTAATTTATTATTAATGTAGCAATACTATCCGGTAATGCTTGAACACTTGTACGAAAGAAAATTGGCTGAAGCCATCAAGCCAATTCGTAAATTATCGTCAACCAGAATATTGCCAAACTTGTTGGTACTTTCAAAAAAGAACTCGTATTTATTTACATTTATTTGAAAACAATGATTATTCTCTTAGATTAAATTGGAGAATTGAACCCTAATTCAAAATTAAAAAAAATGATAATAATTATTAAAGTGTTGTTTGTTTACCTTATTGCAATTCTGAATGGTTCATGTACTTCAATTTTAGTATAAACATAAAATAAGGGATTGTCAAATAGTATATATTTCAAATAAATGTCTAATTTCCTTATTTAAATTAAGCGGAGCATCACTGTTTTCAAAGCATTTCTAACAATTGCTATTTATTTTTTAAATACGTTTAAATAACCGCTTTGGCAAATTTTCATTTAGCTTGAATGGTTTCCTGTCTTGACTCCGAAACTTGTACGTATGCAGTTCGCCGTATTACACTTCATCGTGAAATATTGTATCGGAAATATACGGCCATATTTCTTAAAGGCCATCCGACCTCTTTGGGTCGTATTCTTCTTCTTTCGACCATGTCCGATCCTAATAGGATCATATGAACCTCCACAGAGTAGAGGTTTGTATTAACAGATTTTAGTTTTTACGAGAAATGGATGTCAGCCACTTGCTCAACCTATTAGGTCCATACTCTGACATATACACAATCTGAAAAACAATATGTGTACTTGCCAGACCCAGGATTGGAACTTGGGACCCACGACGCTATAGGCCGACGCTTAATCCGCGCGGCCATCGTGGGTCGTATAGTACTGACATAAAATTCATGTCTAAACAAAACACGGTTATTGTCGGTTTAAACTTTACAGTAAGCCAGCAGCAAACAAATTTTGTAAATAGCCGATTTCCTGGATTATTTGTTAGGTTAGGTTAGATTTTCATTCTTGTATTCATGTATTTTGCCAAAATCAGCTATGAAAATTGAATTAATGTTCATATCGAATCTAATAAAATTGGAGTCCGTATACGATACGGTCTCCGTCCAGATACCAAATACTGCCCAGCACTATTTTGGCCGCATTATTATCAATTTACTTTTCTAATGGGTATGTTTCTGAGGTGTTTCAGAATTATGTATAAAGATATTTTGCTAGCTTGCAAAATATTTTTATTAAGCTTATTTGTTGAATGTTTGGCAGACAAATCAAACCAAATAATAACAAAGAATAGTACGTGGAAATCACACATTTTAATTATTTAATGATCGATAATTAAGTTTCAGCCGGCTAGCCGTGGAATTTAATGTTACTGCTTAGTTAAAATAATTGAAAATATTATGCCCTGAGTGAAGAAGATATTATACTGTTTACTGTTGGTTATTAATTTTATTAATCTTCATTCTTTAGATTGTTTTTTCTCTTCTATTTTATTAAATATCCAACAGCCAATCCTCAAAAAATGCACCATTACGATTTCATATTAGATAATATGTGGCATCTTCCGTGACATGGAATAGAGTGGAGGCCAAGACCCTCACGTAGATGTAAAGTCATCGGTGATGATGATATTGATAATGTTTTTCAAAGATCCAGAAACATGATTATCACAGTTCTTATTCAATTTATGATGAAATCAAGTCAACCAAGGTGAGCCGCAAATTCCGCGAGTGTAAAGCGCATTTCAATGAAAGGTATTAATGATATCAGGTATCTAAATCAGAGATTTGAAACCTTTTTTATTTGGAAAATCCTAGTTCTATCTAAACCAGTGGTTTCCAAACTTTACGTTACTACGCCTCCCTTTTAAAACAATCTAATCTTAGCGCCTCCCCCCGCCCTTTATTTCATTAAATACATTTTTACACTAAAGCGCTTTTTTCTACTAAACGGGCTTGATATATGGATTTCATTGCATATAATGCAGAAAATTCCGTTTCGCATAAATATGATGTTACGAATGGTAGCAGTACCTACATGCATTGTTTTTCTTGACAAAGTATTAAGTATATTATTCTTCAGTTCGATTAAACCAACATTGAACAAAGGTTTTTGTTTCAATATAGCCATTTTCATTAGTCAGGAAATACATTACAAATAATTATAAAATAAAATTCTACATGTGAATTATCATCAATCACACACACACATACCACACAATCACATCAAATTGTATCACACAGACACATATATTATAAAATGTTAATATTCTGGAACCGAAATAGCGCCGCAGGCGACGTTTTTTACTAATAGGACAACTTTGTGGTGTGTTTATCTCACTTAACTGGTCGACCCGCAACGCCAACAATCATTACATAATAATATATTACAATATTATAACCCTCTAGACTCTAGACCTAGAGGATGCGACAAAACGAATACATATTAATGTTAAATAACATTGAGAAGATCAAATGGTTAAGAGTGTTGAGCGAAAATAATCACCCTGAAAACATTTTGGTGTGGAACGTGACATTCGAGAGTACCTACCGCTGTTTTTAATTACTTAGGAACCACAGAACAGATTAAATTTGTGTTCTCCGCTAGGAACCAACATCTCCCAAAGGTACGAACAACATACTGAATAGTGGAAATGCAGCGTTCTTTACATTGAAGAGTCTATTCAGGTCCAAGATATTGTAGAAAAAGATAGGGTATACAACATGACCGTGAAACCAATCGCTCTATATGTGAGCGAAAATTCAAGCCTATCAGCAAGAGAAGACTATCCAAGTATTTGAAAAACAAATTCTTCGAAGAAAACCAAATGTACGAATGCTAAGCTCTGCGAACAGTTTAAGTTACAATATAGTTAATGTCTTGAGGGCGTGAAGAGTCAAAAGGATTGTTAGATGCGAAGTATCTAGAGATATCTATAAAGTTTATGAAGAAACCCATGTACACACTTGGCCGCTGGGCTGCCCCCGGAGGAGCTGGGCGGATAACCTAAAGAGGGACCCTGAGATGTTAAGGCTATACCTCAGTTGAGGCATGGTCTAAAAAGATCGTGGCTAGGCGATGCGCGGATTGCGGGTCGCGGGTGCAAATGACGCATGCCGACCGAAATATAATTTGTTATATAAATCCAACATGCGTCCATTTAATGTTCTGTTTATTTTTATATTAGTAAAAATAATAATATATTCATTGACAAGTTTTCTTTTTAAAATGCCTAAATGGGTAACGTTTTTAGCCATCTTTACACGACTTAAGAATTAATACCCCCGTCGCCATCACGAAACAAAATGACGTATTGACACCTCGACGTTTGCTCTCAGACTGCCAGCGAGTCCAAAATTTCGTCGCGCCTATAGTTGAAAATTATTTGCCGTTTTACTGAAGTATCGCCTTAAGTGGGATCGACTGGTGAGGGAGCTCGGGATAGATATGTCTGAAGGACAGTTGTACCATCGGTTATGGATCAGAATAGTTTGTAGCTGTGTATTACAATTTTTATCAAAAATACATGGGTAAAAAGTGAAAAGATTTTAAATCTCTACCAATATAATTGAGTCATCTTACATAGTTTATATTATTAGGGTACGCTTTCATATATATTATTAAATTGAAAATGTTAATAAATAAAAAAGAAATGCGGATAAGAATTATACAGATATCTTTATAAATGTATTTATTTAAAATTAAACTATAGGTATACGCGAAATGATGCATAGATGCATATTTTGGGCTTTAGCACTATTTATTTAGTTCCGGAACTGAAGAAACTCTGAAATAATTTATTAAAAATTAGGTGAACCAATAACTGCTTAACATAATATTATAAGTTTGACTTTCCCATGACCTTTGCTCGTAAAGTCCTGGTTGGGAATCAATGAATTTATATACAAAATTGTAATTAGTGTATAACCAGTGTTAAGAGCTTTACAGGTTGTCAAATAAAAGTGTGTCTGCATTAATTTAACCTCAAAAAGAGACGATCACGGGACATGGGATTGAAAACTAGATAATAAGTATCGCGCCTTGATTGCCAACGCAATTGCCTACGTTAAAGTATTATTAATTAATTTATTATATTATTATAATATACTTATTACTTAGCAAGTATATATCCAACTATAGATATACTTTTCGTGCCTGATGTTGAGCTATGACAACCTTACTCCTACTAGGTCGATCATCACCCGCGGTTGGGACCTGACATTTGGCAGAGCGTAATCATCAACCTCTTTATTGGAATAATAAAATCCCATCGGCACATAATTTTTTCATTCTATGGGGTGAACTAATAAATTGCTTACCTATATTTTGAACATATGTTTAAATATCCATTAAATTGACATTATTTCAGAGATTAGATCAGAGCCAGCTTTTGGTAGTCATATAACATTATAATTTACTACAAATAACATTAAGTTCTATGCTATGTTTATGTACACATTTAATTAGCTTTTAGAATTGTAAAAATGTAAATAAATAGCTGCTTTTTTAAGTGTCCAAAATTCTGAGAAGGTCATACAGGACCTACGCCAGTAACGGCTAAAGGTTTACGAGAAAACCATCACGAAACGGGAATATGCAGCTTTTCTCCTTCATCTTTAAGTCCAATGTCCAAGGCATTGATAATCAAATATGGCTTGCCGAATATAGGGAGATATACTGCAATCTGGTAGTCAACATTTGATAGAAGACGGCACCAAAAGAAGAGGAATAAATGCCAAAAACCTTTCGTAATTTGAAGTACAAAGCAAAGAAATTAATTCAGTTACATGCTTTTTGTTAAAACAATCAAAATAAGTATTTTCTTAAAAAAGTTTTTCCTAATCTGGATACATAAGTTTTGTTGTCTTAATTGAATATAATGTTGGATAGGATGAAACATACTAAATAAAGTCAGAAAACATAGGGCATCGAAGTGATCAATAATGGTGGATTTCTTATTATTTTCTATGTAGGTACGCTAGGTCAGTGTGTAGGGCCAGTTTTACGGGATAAGTTTATATGGGTTTAACTATATTGTCTTTTGATATCTTCTGTTGTATTATGGATTGCGCACATTTGTCACCCCAACGCACGATTGTCACCCCAAAAGCAAAAGGGCACTTATGCATAAATTGAGTTTTGAGAAAAATGCATTTTAAGTGTTTTTGGAGTGAAAAAAAAATTGTGGAAAAGTTATTAGTATTACTTAATATTTTGAAATGAAATTTAGAACACATGCGACCTAATTACGCAATTTTAATTTTTTTTATAATTTGTCAATTTTTGATATTTAAGATGTTTCAAGTCACATGTTACCTTTTTCCTATATGCATTTATGAATAGCTTTACCTTCATCTTTTGATTTGCGAGCGTTCACTTTACGCTTTTTGTGTACTTCCAAAATATTTTTCCTATATTATTTTTGTAAACATTGTACATAGTTCCTAAAATCGTGTACATGTTACCCTTTTCCTATACATTATATGAAGATCAGTTTATAAATACACAAGTAACCTTTATTTTCTTTGCTCAATTGTGAATTCATGGGTTTTGCTTCACAAATGCCGTTTTGCCCATAATGTAAAGAAAAAAATTACAAAGAAAACTGCATTCATAGCTCAAAACCGTCAAAATTGCACATGTGCCCTTTTGCTTTTAGGGCAACGAGATAATCTATTGGTAGCCAGTTATCACTTCTTGCAAGTAACGCTATATAGTTGACATAATATTCCACGGTCATGTAATGAGCTTTATGCATTAAATGAAATTACATATTTAAAAAATGAAACCCGTTTAGCGCCGATACGTGAGCCAACGTAAATAAAATGTTTATCGAATGGAAAATTACATTCCGTGATTGTGGATGGGCGCGATTGGAAATAGGTATATACGATAATAATATCGAACCTAATATATACATATATATATATATATACATACCATATAAAACACTGCATTATGTATTTGTTGGACACGAACTCATATAACGACATAGTATATACGCATTAATTTTATCAAGCTTTAAAGTGGTTTTATATTAAAAAAAATATATACTCGTATTTCACGATGGCCACGCGGCTTAAGCGTCGGCCTATGGCATCGAGGGTTAAAGGTTCGATTCCTGGGTCTGGCAAAAATACGTAATATATTGTTTTTAAAATTATGTATGAGTCAGAGTATGGACCTAATAGGTTGAGCATAAGTGGCTGACATCCATTTATCGTAAAGAAAAAATCTGTAAATACAAACCTCCACTCTTGAGGCCAATATTATGATCTTATTAGGATCGGACATGGTCGAAAATGATATACTTAAGTATATAATAGGTATATATATTTTAATTGCAATAATTAATTATTTATTGTTACTGTAAAATTTTCGTGGAACTACTCTCTGTTCTATAGATCGTAAGAAATTAGTTAGTAGGTACATCTCATAGACATCGTCATAAAACACATTTGGTAGTAGGATTGCAACGGTAATAGAAATGATAATTGGCGAAGGAAAAAGACCGAAACCGGCATATCAAAGTAGTGAAATATGTACTTCTAAAGGATGGATACTATCTGAAGAGTCTTAGGATTGAGTGGATGTGGAAGATATAGGACCAGATATAATGAAGAAAAATGGGAGACGTCTATGTCCAGCAGGGAATGTCTGTAGGCTGAAAAAGAATTTATTGTATTCACAAAGAACAGTGATAGATTATTAAATTAGTTAAGCTGTCAAACTGTCTGTTTCAAAGATATATATTATTTATTTATACCGGAACGTTTCTTATATGAATGTATAAGATTTTTTCACGCGCTTTTCCGTTTTCCCGTAGTCCGGGGTTTTCCCTTGCGCCGGCTTTCTTCGGCAGCGGAGTTAGTAGGAATTGCCTCCCCCCACCCGCAAAAACTGATCTTGGATTCGCCCACCAAATTATTCCCGTCACGTATGTTTCGAGAGAAATTACGCTAGTCGATTCCTTTTCGCCATGTCGCTTGAAATACCTCGTATGTAACGCTGCCCCGAGTTGTAAGTTTGGCTAGGATTTCAGGCGATGGACTTAAGAGCTTTTGTCTCGGGCGTTGCACCGCGGATGAGGGGGTGAAATATAGCATTAGGTTTTTTTTTTATATCGTGGGGTGTTTTCGGACGGGTGATCTGCGACCGCTCACCCTACGTCGTGCCGATCGCGTAAATGGCTTAACACTATCGATTCCACTGTCATTATCAGCTGTTAGAAATTAATTTGTATCTACCTGCCAAATGATAGTTTTCCTAATGTTTGCAACACATTTACCATAATTAACCATTCATTACCGTTTACAACAAAACTTATTAAACGCTAAAGTTATGTTTAAAAAACTGTATTTTCTATAGAAAAAACATAAAATAAAATATTACAAAACTATTAAGAAGAATCTTCATAAATCTGAATAGTTAGTAGATTAGTGTATTGGAGGTAAAGGTATATTAGTGAACTCGGTACTAAACTATTACTTAATATTCGACATAACTTGTAGAAATCATTAAGATATGTATCTACCTACATAGTACGATTAATTTCTAAATTTAATACAGTGAAAATTGCCATGAATAGTTAGTTATCATTCATTTATTTATAATTTCATTCGAAATTCAAAAATACGGCGTGAAAAGCTGGTGACATCTTTAAATAATGTTTAATTATTGGTATATAATCGTAAATTCAATTAACTAGTTATCCTCTCTGGTAAAAAAATGAAAATGAATTGAATTCGAAGTTTAAATAAGAAAATAAAAATTTAGATTATTTGGAAAACCACAGAAACATAAAACAAAACGTAAAAAAGTTGAAAAAAGATCTTTTCAAAATTAGGTATATACAATAATATTCTAATATTATTAAATAGGTATTTAATTAATTCTAAAATAAGTATATAATATACTTACTAGAATAAATTGCCTTGCGTTACTTGACTTTACTAACTAGAATCTAGATAGTGTTGGTACCTATATTACAATACATTGATTACTATCGACATGTGCACCTTTGTATTTGTTGTGTGTAAATTCGTAATACTTTATAAGAAAATAGAAAAATAAGATAAACAATTGATATACTTTGCAAAAATAAATTTCAGTGTTTATTAATATAAATTAAAATTTCGTATCTTCTCATTAAATTAATAAAATATAATACTTTAATCATTATACAATAAATTGTTGACTGCGCAAGTAATTGTGATGGTGGTGTTCTAAGTGTTATAATACTGTGGAACCGGAAATGTTTCAGAACACCAATATAAGAATGGCAAGTTTAAAATCGTTAAAAGTGTTTTTCTCGAAACGTGAAAACCTATTCGATCGATGCAACCTCTCCCACCCCTGCACCAAGTATTGAAACAATCAATCAGATTGTATTGAAAAGTCGAGGTTTTTATTTTTTAATGCAGTCGAAATTATCTTTAATCCAGATGCACAGAGTATACCTACCACATTTATATTTGAATAGGTGCACGAGCGAATATTTTGTTGTAGGTAATTGCAGTTTAATCGAAAATAATTTCAATTTATATACTTAGGTTTATAAAATATATTTTATATTAGTATACCGTTAGAAGTTAAAAAGGTTTTATGATATTTTCAAACTAATGAAAATCGATATAATCACGGTGTGCTTTGAAGAATTTGTCATTTGCTATAGACCACAAAATAACTTTTGCCATTTATAATTTACCTGACATCAACAAAATATTCTATCGCATTCTCGAATTCATCGGTGTCTCTTCATCTATTACTAATCTTTACAATCTTTCACATGATCAAATCGCTGAAATTTGTTTTTAATCATTTATTTATTTTTTAATACCTTAGATTGAAATTATAGATTGATAGAAAAAGATTCGTATTTTTTATGTTATTTATATTATTTCACTGCCAAAAGTGTAAAAAATTTAACTATCAAAAAATAATATAAAGAGTAGCATTAGATAAGTAAAAAATAAGAAAACTTATCCAGCAACCATAATATTACTACATACCATATTGCGTGATGTTTAGATAAATTTAATGTTCGATCGAAGATTAAAAACATAAAATGCTCATATTTCTGCAAATACATTAAAATTAAATGAATACAAGAATATAATATTATTCTACTTTTTATATATTTAAATGAACCGCAACAAATTACTTACTTACTTCAAATAGTTTAGTAATGTGCAGGACCGGCTTCGTTTGCTACTAGAAGAATATTTTCACATAGCTGTTTATACAAATAGTTTTTTTTAAATACTTACATGAAAACGTGTCTAATGCCTACTAATATATTTTTTGCTAAGCAGTTTGACGAAAATATAGAAAGTACACAACATTAATTCATTTTAACATAAATATTGGTTGACGTTATTGGCAAAGAGTAGAGGTAGGCTGTGGAAATCCGACATAAATACTACATACCTAAAATTGTCAGTCATAGGTAGGTACTTATTCTTTTCATTCAACTATGAATACAAATTGCAGATGGTATTGGTTTGTTTTTTTAAAAATCAATTAAACTCTGCCTAAAACAAACCATAATATTTAAATATATTTGGTAAAAAATATTTTATTTAAAATATCTAAAATTATTGAGATAGAAGAATATTTTTTGTTTAATTAAATTTTAAAAACTATCCAATTCAATCTGCAATTTATATCCTTAGTTCAATGACAACAAATAAATATAACTGAAATTTTTTAGTGTGCTCTATTTATGTAGAATCTGCCCCCACAATTCGCCACTGTGTTATTCAATTTAGAATTAGGGCACTATTATGGTTAGTTTTTTATACGAAATTGAACAGTTATTTTGAATTCATAATCATCTTTCGAAATTTCTTTAAATACTTAATGATTTAAAACAAATATGTCAAAATAAAGTTTGATCTTTGAATATAAAAAAAAATGTAAGTGGGAATAATTTAACAGTCAAAACTTTCCTGGTAACTGATGTACCTACTATAGCAGACAAGACTTGACGACATTATCACAAAAGCTATTTTTCTAAGATGTGGAGAAAAAAATATCTGTTTAGAAGGGATAGGTTATCTAATATTCTAAGTGTGGTTTTTCCAAGTTTGTATTTTTTTTGTTTGTTTTGTTGGTAATGCTATTTTATGCAACGCGTGCGTGCGTCGTGGAGGATTATTGCCAAATCAGGGATGTTTTTCCTGACATTTTTAATATTTTTATTTAGAAAGCCGTTTCATAAACATGTACATGTCAGTGTATCACCTGTTTATAGAAAATGGTTATTTAATAAATGTTATTATACCATATTATATTTTCACCCCTATTACAACTGACTGAAAAATAGTAGTGAAAATAGCAAAAAGATTCATTAATTTACTTTATCTACTAATACGGTGGTAAACTGCCACATGCACCTTAGAATTTTATACAAATAATCATTTTTTGACTATTTTTATTTATAGAATATGTACATACATTAACATGATTAATAATAAGTGTAAAAATATAAAAAGCCATAAAATGAATGGTACTTAAATGAAAAACAAGTTTTTATTTTTACACTATGTATTATTCAAGATTGATACGACGTAGGATTGAAGAATGTAACATTATTTTTATTGAAAATAAACGATTTTGAAAGCTTTCAAATTCATACATATTTGTTTTTGTTTTTGAAAGTTATTCGCAAGAATTTCACGTGGGTCGATAGGTTAATTGGCTAAGAACACTCATGCATCAAGCGATATTTTTAATGTTTGTTTATAAGACTTTTCAAAAGTTGAGTTGATTTTGTGGCAAGTTAGAGAATAATATAATATGGATCTTATTGAGCATCCCACATAATTATCATTACCGCCGTGCAACGATCGCACTCATTACTGTCGTCTTAGAAACGTGGCATGATATGGTTGGTTCCATATTTTGAATTATACCTACGTAGGTATTAGGTACATTTCGCTGTAGCACAGTTTACCGTGACCTATCTTACCGTATATCGTTGAGATCCAAAAAATATGCGTTGATCGTGGAATATTGCAGATAGTAATCTTCTAATTTTAATAGATTCGATAATAAAATTAATGTGATATTGGTTGATAAGTATTATCAGATATTTGAGAGGTACGACTTCGTACTTACGATAACCAATCAGAATTTTGTATAAATTATATGATATAGTTGTATTTCTAATTTTATCTATATAATTAGGCATGTCTTTCCCATGTATTTTAGTGAGTTTTATTACGTATTTTTGTAAATGTTGTATTTATAAATAAATTTGATCTCAATACCTACTATACGTTCATCTATTTTCGATACAACATCTCACGACGAATAACGGTGTTACGGTCATCTTCTTCTTAACGTGCCATCCTCTAGCAGAAGTTGGCGGGCATCAGGCAATGACATTATTAATGGACGACGCACTCAATACAGTAGCTAGCAAGTAAATTCGCACATTCGCATGTATTGGTAGACGTCACGCAATTTCCATTATGCGATATCACGCATCGGGAATTTAAAGCAATATGACCTTTATTGTAATGGCGTTAGAGCAGTGTTTCTAATGTCAATGTTCATTTGAGCGAACCCGTTCAAACCGAACCATTCGGCAGACCCAACAAAAAGCATCAGGAATTTATAGCAATATCACCTTTATTGTAATGGCGTTAGAACAGATTATCCCATTCGGCAGACCCGACAATAAAGTGTGTGTCATTTTCTTTTCCAGATGATTCGTCCATATTAATGTCATTGGCATCAGGTCAATTTTAACTGTACCATCTGCTACCCGGATCAATTCAGTGAAGCTGCATTAATCACGGAGGTTCTTAAGCCACGAAGACAGCATAGGATGGCGTCACATTTCGTGGCTTAAGAACCTACGGTCATATGCATACATACAAATTTCCGGACATAGCTATGGTAAGGTAGTTGAGTGGATACATGAAACTGGGTGATTGATATACCAGTTTAACAGTCTTAACCCGTTAAATTGTTAATGTATGAAAAGACAGATGCAGAAATGATACAGAAAAACAGATAATGCATATTCCTACAACAACAAAAAAACAATGAAACGTCAGATGAAAAATCCGCGGTTTCAACAAAATCCAGCCAATTCAGGGCTCGAAATGGACCGGAACGCACCGGAGCACCGTTCTGGGTCGTAAAATTGGCAACATTGTCGTTCCGTCTCACGGAAAAAATAATTTTACCATTTGAGCTAAAATGGCCATAAAATAACAAAAAATCATACACTCATTTTTATAAAACACATAAAATTAGATAACTATGTTAATGTTTTCATAAAAATACCGAGCGCTCCGGTTCGTAAAATTCTCCATTTCGAGTGCTGAGCCAATTGTAGTATCTTTAAAATATTAATAACTACACGGGAAACTTAAATCACCTTATACCTAATTACTAAAAAGTTTCTTCGACTAATATTGTAATATTACGTTCACTTTCAAATGTTGTATATCCCTGCTCATAGTGAAGCTCTGTTGAGAAATATCAAAGCGATGTAATCCTGAATTATTGATATTTTATGAAATCGTGTGACATTATTTATTTATTCTAAATTTATGTTTATGGAGTTCTCGTAAATTGGCTAAAAGAAATAGCTGTTGTAGGCGATCGTAATCCTTATTTTTTAGACATAGGCAAAACATGTTTATATTTTAAATCGTGTAAATATAAATAAGTATTAAGTCAGATGATACACTTAATATACTTATGTATATATATGGCATAAAATAAGCTCATTGAAGATATCCATTGAGTAATTTAATAATCACTACCTATCATTATTTTTCTTCCTCTTCGCTACATCCTGGAATGAGATTTTCCTTCCTTCAGAAGTGTCCTCGACAAATTGTCTCCACTGGCTCTTATAACGGGTTGTCAAATCAGTTAGGTAGGTCGGTACTATCGATTTTTAAAACGTCATTTTTTTCTGATTTCCACCAAAATTGACAGTTCTGTTCAGAATTGTTTGGAAAATCATCATGGAAGGATACACAGTTGTACAGCGTATAAAAATTGTTGAAATTTATTACAAAATTAATGAATCTATTCGGGCTATATTTCGGGCATTACGTGCAATTTATGGTCAAATAATCAACCTCAAGTCGAATGGTAATGTTTGTGATGGTAAGAATCCAACTTGTCAAAAATGCAAACGTACCTATTGCTGAAATATTGATGTTTTGAATCATTCTGTTGAAATCTATATTTATTTATTATGTATTTATTTGTTTATAAACGCGGCGGGCAAAGTTTCCATCATAAATTATGATGAAGTACCTATATGAATATATAACATTAATAATACAATATTAGGTAATCTTAAATAAAATTAATAATATAGGTACTTAAAGCCATGACCTATTTTGGGTGAAAGCTGTTTTCTCATGTCAGGCTCACCAGGCACCAATAGCGAGGGGTGTGCGGCTGGTCAATGCACTCCCCAGAGATGTAGACATTTTTAGCGATACATTATATATTCTGTTTTCAAAATTCTATTTTAATGTTTAATTTGTATTTTTTTTTTAATTATTCTTGTTTTCTCTCTAAGTAGTTGATTTTTTGGTACTTTTTATTCTAAATGTCATATTGTGAACGTCTTGAATTAATAATTTGTTATGTGCTCAATGTGTATTTTATTTAATAAATAAAAAATATGTAGGTACTTACAAAGTATTATGTGTAAAAAAAGTGAAATAATATTTTAAATTATTAAAAACGACAAAAGATTTAGTCATCAATTTAACGCAATGCTTGCGTACCCGAGGAGAGGTATTGAACGTGTCAATAGACGGACCATATAAATTAGTCTTAATTTTTAGTATTTAAGAATGCATTGATTATTTGTTATGGAAAGATAACGGTAATTGAATATTACGAAATAGGAAATAAAATAACTGATTTTTAATTGCCATTAATGATCTTTCTTAGAAAGTTGTATTTTATTCAGAGGCCAAGAGTTTCGCATAAATATTATTATAAGTGTGAGTGTATAACTTCAGCCTCCGTATCTTAACAGTTGATAAGAAAATCCAGCGGAGTTAAGTCTTTTGCGAGCGACTCCATTCGACCAAAATACTACGAAAGTGAACTCAAAACAGATACCCGGGGTATAATTGCTGTGAATTTTATGAGATTTTGCCTATTCCTTAACTCTTTAATGTCCTGACATTACCCCAATTTAAAAAAAGATAATGATCTATTAAATGAAATACCTACTTAATAATTATTTTACTTTACAAGCTAATTTGGTAAAAGGTACCTATACGATAAAATGATTAAAATAGGTAGGTACCGACCGACTTACCTACATAATAATTTGTGGGAGAAAATGTAGATACTAATATTCGTGTTCGGAAATTTGTACGTATGCAGTTCGCCGAATCACACTTCACGGTGAAATGTTATAGCGGAAATATATGGAAGTATATTTATGACCGTCCAACCTCTTTGGGTTGTATAGTACTGAGATAAAATTCTTGTCTAAATAAAACACGGTTCTTCTCGGTTTACAGGAAGTCAGCGGCAAACAAATTTTGAAAATAGCCGATATACTGGATTATTTGTTAGGTTAGGTTAGGTTTTTATTCTTCAATTTATGAATTTTGCCTAAATCAGCTATGACAATTGAATTAATGTTCATATTGAATCTAATACAACTTGAGACCGTATGGTGTGGGATTATCTCGTTCCGTTAGAATGCTCACGGCGAAATATTTTACGTACCTACAATTTACGTGTAACTTGTTTGCGTACATTCCTACAGATTCAAACATCCTTCTTGCAGGTAATGTCTCATACTTACGTAACTGTGGATGTTTCAAAAAAACGTATTTTCAATAATAATAGTCTAGCAGTTTCATAGCGAACCGGGGGTGGAAATTGGTAAATGAAAGTCTTGGGAAATTTTCAATTAGGCAGATTTCTCGTTATAGTGGTAAGTCTACAGATTATTATGAATGGCCAAGAAAATGTTGAAATGTGTCATTTTTTTTTAATTATCACGAATTACCACCACATAAGAGCCGAATTACTAGAAAATATAACAGATTTAATTATATTATGTACATACCAGTGGCGAAAGGTGGAGGTAGGCTGTTAAAATCCGCCATAAATAGTGCACACTCTGTCAGTCATTCGTATTATTTTATTTTCATTGAATTAATACTACAATTTACAGATGGTGTTAAGTTAGTTAGTTTTTAAAAATCAATCAAATCCTGTCTAAACCAAACCATAATAGCTTAGATATGCTATGGGCGATCCAACAAAATAGTGCATACTTTTTATTCATACTTATTTCTTTTCGTTGAATTCTGTTTATAAAATATCTAAAATGATGCACGACTAAATGGTATAATTTTAGATATTTTATAGATTTTTTGGCTATTATCGATTGTGACTTAGTTTTTACAGGGTTTTATTGAATTTTAAAAACTAACTAACACCATCTGTAAATTATTGTAGTCTTATTTCAATGAAAATAAATACGCATGACTGATAAAAATTAGTCTACACTATTTATCTCGGATCTTAACAGCCTACCTCCGCCCTTCACCGCTGGTACATTCTATAGGTATACGTATATGAAACATATTTATATATAATTAAATGGAATCATATTAATTTGTTTGTAGATTCAGATGTGTTAAGCGGAGAAGTCCAAACCTGGAGTTTGGCAACACGCCGAGAGGAAATAAGACGTTTTTAAAGCCTTACTTGCGAATACCTTGCGCCCCGAATTCCACGTCTTTACCCCTTTCCGACGCCTCGACTCAATATCTTAATGCCGCTAAAACCCTTCTAATATACAAGATAGAGCTGGAATAATTAGGCGAGTAGCTGCAGACGGGAGTCGTAATTTCGCGGGATATAGGTACTGGTACTACCAACTAACTAAGGTATCTTAAGATACTGTGTCGGCGGGTTTCGTTCTCTGTTTCCGCGCTAAGTGCGTGCGGGTTTAGGTTGGTGTGAAATTTATGTAATTTACACCCTTGTAGACTGCTTCGTAGATCTTGCAGTTAAATTTCTTAACGAAATAAGATTTTTTTTAAAACAATTCGAATATAATATAATAGATTATTATTATTATTGGCTCCACAATGGATCTGGGCCGACTCACAAAGAGGTTTCTTAACAGATTTTTGTTTTACAAGAAAAAGTGTATGTTAGTCACTTTCGTAATCTAAACGGTTCTATTAACTATTTATTGGTGTATTATTTATCCACGCGCCGACGGTAGGTATATTATGTATGCATAAATGAAACATTTTTCTCAAAACAACTGTTCAAACATGTTCGGGAAAAATATATTTTCAGTAATTCTAATGTATTTAAATTTTGTACTATTCCATTTGGGTCGTTTATGCCACCCGGGTTTCGCCTTTCGGCATCTTTAGGCACATGCTCAATCACCAATAATTGATGGAATCCAAATTCCATCAATTAGTATCCTCGGTCGATAGTATCAATATTGATAATATTATATGCAGTAGTTGTGATTTATTATCAATTTATTTCGATGATAATAATACTTATTAAATACGCACTTGTAAAATCCCGCATCGGCATAGTATTAGAGTGACTATCTCTAAAATAGTGGATGCGTGTTCAAATCCCGCATTGGATAAAAATCACATGTTTTTTAAAAAATATATAAAAACACACCCAGACAAATTCCTATATATTTTAAATTATTGTAATTAATTATATAATACGAAGAATGCAACACACAATACAATTGACTAATAATTTAGGTACATTTAAAAGTGTTTTATTTAAGAAATACGCAATAATTAAAAACATTTAAAAGAAAAAAATATTTTTTGGTACTGTTTGGTTATCAGGAATACAGCGGAAAACACATTTTGAAAATAGACGATAAACTGGATTATTTGTTAGGTTAACCTAACCAAACCTAACCTAAACTAACCTAAACTTACCCAAACTAACAAATAATCCAGTATATCGGGTATTTTCAAAATGTGTTTTCCGCTGTATTCCTGATACCCGAACAGTACCATTTTTTTTAATTCAAAGATATACTAAAAATGAGTGTTCGTTGTTTGGTATTTTTCGTCTTACTGAAATATAGTTTATTAAGTTCTTTCAAAGATGACAGAATGCACCTATTAAAAATGATTTGGTTGTCAGTGCAAGTGCAACGATTTATGGGATGGGTAAATATCCATCAATCATTCATCGTAAAAAGTATTTTAACATAACTCGCAAATGCTGTCGTGAAAATAATATTTTACTTTTTCAGTTGAAGTCATAGGATATTAAATATAATATATTTTATATTGTTCAGTATTTATTAAGACATATTGTATACTTATATGTTTATGAATGTTGTCAAAAGCTTGTTTCTGTGTAATGATGAAATCGGAACAAGAAATATCTAAATAATAAATTTAATAATATACCTGTATACAAAGTTGCGTAGGCCAAAGGTGCTGGTTAGTTAGGTTATTTATTTTGAAATTGTCACCAAGCCTCATCGTCATTGAATAGAATAGAGTGATACAAACGCCTCCACGTTTAATACTAAATATCCAGAGACCTAAATGAAGGCAATATTTTAATAGGCACACAAACAGGATTGTTAAATGGATGTTTCGGAAATACTTACTATCAGTGTAAAATTAAAATACATAGTCTTCTTTAAATGTACCTACTGCCGGTAAATTATTAGGTACCTAGTGGAAAACTATTTTTTTTATTGAAATAAATAATATATTAGATATAAAAATGTGGCTTTGATTAATTAAATATTTTTTTTATTCAACTAATAATTCACGAGATTTAAGAATGTAACATTCTTTATATTGAACATAAATAATTTTGAAAACACTTCTGAGACACCCAAAAGGAATTGGACCTACGTCTCTCGGGATTCCCTGCCACGTCGGTTAGTAATTAAAGTAATTAATAGGTACCTATTTTGATTTAAAAATATAAAAGCCGATTGCCAATAGTAACTCAATTTGGAAAGCGTTTCAGAGGGTATTGTAAGAGCCATTAGTTAAAGTTTGTCGCAATTAGACAGGATACCTATAGCATTATGGTCGATGTGCGTGGACGTGAATCCCGAGAGACAAAGGTTCGATTCCTGCTGTGTCGTAATTTTCTCAAAATAAAAAGAATTTTTCTATTGGTTATATATTTTCTTGGAAGTGTTTTAAAAATTATGTATTTAGAATTATTTATTGAAATCACCTCAGAAACATTCAGTTAATATTTTTTTGTTTTGAAATAAATTTTGCATCTGAAAGTGTGAATAATTAATATTTTTAGTCTAATATTCCACTTTCACTTCTATAACACTCCACTTCTCTCGGTCCTGTGCGTTGCGTTGCCACGTACTTCCACAGAACTTAATCATTTCATCAATCCAGCGGCCTCTAGGTCTACCTCGCGGACGTTTTGTACCTCTTCGGTACCACTGGATGACTAGATTTGTCCAACGATTGTCCCTTCTTGAAGCTACGTGTCCAGCTCATTTCCATTTGAGACTTTTAGTAACTCTATTATATCGCAAACCTTTGTCTGTTTCCTTATCCACTCATTCCTCTTTTTGTCATTTCGCGTGATGCCCAGCATGCACCTATCCATACCACGTTGTGCTACTCTAAGTTTCTGGATCTCTCTTTTATTGAGGGTCCATGTTTCACACGCATATGTGATTACGGGAAGCATACACTGGTTGAACACTGCGCTTTAGGCACAGTGGGAGGTCACTTTTGAAGACATTATTCAGGCGACCGAAAGCACTCCAACCCAGATTTACTCTGCGAACAATTTCATCAAATACTATACATCCATCCATTACTTGTTATCCTAGATAGACGTAGTTTTTCACCTGTTCAAGTTGAGTGCCATTGATGAGGATCTCTTTTTGGCCTGAAAAGCAGTTGCACAAACATATAATAACTAATATAAATATAATTATACGCGCAAAAAACAAAAATCTAACAACACATATTGACATTTTTATTTGCCATATCCCTTCGAAAGATATTTTATTCCAATTATCTTGAAACTTTATTTCTGTCCTGTGATAGGTTGCAAAAAACGTGAAATTTTTGCAATCAATCAAAATAAATGTTGTATAATAGAATATTGTGTGTGTTCATTAATTAATTTATAACCGTATATTTAAATGTTATCTTTTGGGACGTAATGCTTTATTCATATATTGAAATTAGTATATGGTGCTCAAAAAAGTCAGTGCCGTTATGATGATATATTATTTTCTCTTGGTTGGTGTTTGCTCAAAACAATAAATAAATTTGTTCTTTGAACGCGGGAAAATTATGTTTTTTAAAACTAATAAAATACAATTGGCATTTAAAAATGTGTGAGCTGTCAATAATTTAAAATTGAATGATAAAAAAAATCATTGCACATGTGTATTAGTGTGATCAAAAAAGTCAATCAAACGATTATTGATTTTCCGTGTTTTTTGTTAAATTGCATACTGGCATTTGAAAAATTGAGTTTCATGCATCAACACGTGGGATCTATTGGCAGTGGTCGAGTCGGCGCGCCATTTCTAATAATTGAATTAATGTTAGTTAAAAAGTGTTTTCTTAAAATTTGATTCAGTAGTTTTCAATTGTAAAGAATTTAAGGGCGTTTGTTTTGTTTACTACTTTACTGTGGGTACCAGTAGCGAAGCGTGGAGGTAGGCTGTTAAGATCCAACATAAATAGTGCACATTAAACTCTGTTAGTCATACGTATTTATTTTTATTAAACTAAGTCTACATTATTTACAGATGGTGTTGGTTAGTTTTTAAAAATCAATTAAGCCCTGCCTAAACTAAACCATAATAGTTTTGGTAAATACTTTCGGCGATACCACAAAATTGTGCAAATTTTTCATTTATACTTATTTCTTTTTGTTGGATTAATAATACATATTACGCAATGTATTCTTGGTTTATTTTTTTAATTCGTTAAGCGCTGCTTAAATCAAACTATAATAAATATTATTCTATCTATAAAATATCCAAACTTATGTACCTATGATTTTATGTATTCAAATATTACCTATTAGGTATGGCTTGGTTTTAGCAGGGTTTAATTGAATTTTAAAAATTAACCGACACGATGTGTAAATAAATTTTAGTCTTATTTGAATGAAAACATATAGGTACGTGTGACTGACATAGTTTAGGGTACACTGTTTATGGCGGATCTTAACAGCCTACCTCCACCCTTCGCCACTGGTGAGTACATATCATTATGTACCTACATAAAAATTAAATAGTATTAGTATTACATATGGTATGGCCTTGATTGTCCTCGGAATAATGCTTAATATTCTATAATATAAGTTAGCAAATTGTTAAAGACCTCATTATAAGCGAGCTTCTACTAACTGTGGGTTCAATTTCATGGCATAAATAAATTGATGTTACAATAAATAAATCGATTTTGATTTATAAAATCACGAAGGCGTTAATATTGTCCAAATAAAGATAGAATATAATAATATTGATTAGACAAACTTAAAGTTAGTTGCAAATAGATAAATTATTATTTTTGGTTCAAGGAAAAGTATATAGGGATTTACAGGGTACTAGAGTTATTTTCTTACACTTTTAAAGAAAGAATTGAGGATTGGAATGTAATAAATCAAACAGATTGGATTCGAACATATATCCCACAGAGTTAGAGACACGGGCGTTCTGTCCGAAACCTAACTGTAGGTGCTGACGATGACAAAATGTTACTATGCTTGTGTAAGATTTCTGTATGAAAAAAAGGCTGTCAACCTCTTCTATAGATAATAAATAGGTACCAACACATTTTACTTAACCACGCTTGTTGTCTATGACATAAAAATGACACGGAATCTAAAGTAGGTGTGTAGTTTATGTTATGATACCTGTAAACATATATTTATTGCTGGGTTTCCTCAGTGCTGACCTAGAACGTATTGTGAAGATCGATATGTTTACACACTTCTTCGAAAAATTTACATTTATTTCGAAAAGAAATCACAAACTATCTGAGATACGCTGTCAGATTTACGATGTTTTAGGTTAGATATCCATTTTTCAAACGCAAAGAATGCTTTTATTTCATCACGGGACAATAAATAATGTTGAGCACACTTGCAAATCAAGAAGCGTCTCTGTGAAAAGTAAAAAAAACGTCTTGTACGTTTTGTGTGGGATTCGTTAATATTTATTATATAGGAAGTCTATTTAATGAGAATAAAACCATTTTAATCCAGAGTTATTACTTGAATTATTGGTACATGTTTTAATGTTTATTATGGATTGATACAATAAAAAATATTTTTATATAGCTTTTAGGACACTTTCGGGGGTTCACAGCAAAGCAATTCTGTCGTTAGTATATTTTTTGCATTATGCAAAAAACAAAGAGTAGGTACCGTTACAGCTTCTTAGAGTTTGTATGAAAATTAGTCGACCAGGGATCCTTTTTTGCTTTACATGCTATCGAGTGTATTGTTATTAATAAGATAGGGTTTTTACTAATTGGGTTTTTACTGACACTTCAACTATTCATAATTTGTTTATTGTATTTTTCGTGACCTTTGACTTGATAGGTAGGTAATGGAGTTTTTACCTACTTTATTGTATTGATTTATTATATAAGCTAGAGTTAAGAGTGTTCGTCGTCAGTGTGTGTTTGCCTTTGGTGAGTGTACACGACGCCTGAAGATGCCGAAAGGCGAAACCCGGGTCGCTAAAAATGACTTAAATGAAATAGTACAGAGCTTGAATCCATTAGAATTTAAATTCAAATTCCATAAAGTACCTTCTGTCGATAGTATTAATATTACTTCGGTATGTTTAGGCTTCATTGTGGAAAGTTTTCTTCACCATCTTTGTAAATCTTTTATTTCATTATTAGTCAAATAATTTATTTGTTGATTTACTATTTTATACATCGAAAAAATATAAAAGGAATTTAGGTAAATACTTACATAGGTTTTTAATTAATTTCTACGGTATGTATGTTGATTTCCTTGTAATATAATACATAATAATATATCGTATAGTTAGAAGACACCGCTGATGTTAATGAAACAAATATTTTCTTTCTTTATTTATTTTCATTCAATTATTATCGGGTAACATCCCCTTGGGCCCCTAAGGAAGAGCCGCCACTGCAAATAATAATAACTTTTAATAATATCACGAGATTCAGCATTTACTTGGTAATTCATGATTTTAATAAACATGAATTTATTGTTTATGTAATCTTACAATTTGATTGGAGTAGAAAATGACATTACATAACCTATAGGGTAAATTTAGATACTCATACATGGTAAAACTGGCTATACGAAAAAAACAGGTGTTATTTTTAATTAAAATACTAATTTTGTAAATAAAATCGTATTTCAAATCTAATGATATAAACATTTTTTTTTTTTTTTTTGAATTAATAATAACCATGTCCTTGCTTTTTCGTACAAGGTGGTTGTTAGTAATTTTGAACAATCATAAACACCCAGGCTTTGAGAAAAACACATAAATATTTTTGTCATGACCGGGAATCGAACCCAGAACTCTCGGGTGGAAGGCCAGCGCCTTACCCACTGCACCACGAGAGCCGCCGATATATAAACAATATTGTTACATAAGACACCACTAGTTTCAAATCTTTTGATTGTGAACAGCATTAATTTATAATTGAAGTAAGTTGAAGCATATGGGAGATATAATACTGATGACAATCTTTGCAGTCTATTAATTGCATTCACAATACCACTAGGTACCTAGCTATTTTTGTTTGCATATGAAAAATTGAAGAAAAATGTTTATTTGTTTTTATTAATTTCCAGCGAGATAAAACGAATATTCTTAATATACTTGCCTTCATTATTATTTAAACAGTATTCCATGTTTAAATTTCGTCTTATCAAAAAAAACTTTTACTCAAAACTGAATGACTGATTAATTATATTGAGTGATATGTACAAGGAAAACGCAAAATGTTAATAATGATTTGAGACAATCATTTTTCGAATCAATCAAACAGACTGATGACAAATACAACAAACATGGGCGTTTGTAATTATTTATGATTTTATTTCGCTGTATTCTGCGATAAAAAATGAAATATGGCGCGGCGCCTCTCTTAAAGGAGTCTGTACAACAAATGAGATTGCAGATAAGTATTAACAGAGCATCACACGTCGGGTATTTACTACTTGTGCTGATTAATAGCCAAGTAAAGATTGCCAATGTCGAATACTTCACGATATTTTATAAATGGATAAATAAACACTGCCAAGTAAGCGTATGGGGAAAAGCAATGATAGCGAGTTGGTCGCAATCTTAAATCGCAAATAGCAAACAGTCGTAAAGCGTATTGCTGCAACTTGTTAATATCCAAATAGCCAATGGGTAAGTCGTGATGTTTCAATCAAATGATGTGATTGTGATACTGAGTTCCCTCTGTATTGTTCTAATACCACTCTAATCTCGGGACTCTATGCGATGGAAAAGTTTGCGGATTAGTTATTTGCTTTACTTGGCGTAGGGCTGGCATTGTAAAATATTTATGTGTGCTCCATGCTTAATATATTATCTTATTTTTGTTTCAAGGTTGTGAATATGGAATTGAAATAATAGTAGTTCATTTTACTTACGTATATAATAATATTCCATTACTTGATTATTCACAGTTTTTAATTTATAACTAAAAGGCGGACCAATAAAGGAAGCGTTAGACGCAATGTCAGAATCTAGTTTGTATCCAATTGATTTTACGTCATAGGTTCAAAAGAAAATGAAAACGCATTTGTTTTTACGATGGTTTTGAAATAACTGGGAGGGAGAAATGGTATTGTTACATGTATTCGGATATTCTACAAACTGTTTTATCGACAGTGGATATTGCATTAGTAACACTAATCTCGCATGTCTTTTGTATAACTAACTGTTACATCATAATATCGAATGCAGTATGACCTGTTCCAAGAGTCAGTACGAGTCTGTTGATAGTTTTTGAATGTTGAGTAGCTACGAACCAAAGTAAAATTTGTTTGTCAGTATGGTGCTTCTAGTCACTTTTCGGATTTGTTTATATCTAATATAATAAATATGGTATGTTATATTATTATAAGTGTTGCATTTTAATTACTGTGCGCGATGATTGTATGTCAGTAATAAATAATCAGATAGTATTTGACCAGCTAATACCTAATTACTAGTAGAAATCCCTACGTTCGAAGACTTTTCTACAAGTCTTATATTCATATACGTAAAAGCAATGCATTGATTTATGAAAGAAGTTAATTAAAATCCATCATACCTATATCTATATAGCCGCATCTATTCATAATTTATTATAAGTAATTGCATTCTCATTGTAAAGTAGATTTAAAAATAGTTCTTTAAAAATGTAAGTATGTGTATGAAGAGGACAATGGTTTTAGATGGACAGCTAATTAGATCATTTTAAAATAATGATGACATCAATATGATTTCATCTCACATCAATCACCTTTATAGTTACGGATAAGTTGTTGGACAATACGTAAATGTCAATAGTGACTAATTCCAATCGAATCATATTGGAAAATTAAAAATAGGAAAAATATTTTGGTGCCGTCAATGCAATAAAAAAACTATAATTTGTATAGTATTTTGTTTATTAGCTTTGTAATATTATGTTATAACAGATATTCATAAAAATAAGATGAAAACTCTATTTTTAAATAAAATAATCAGAAACCGATCAGAAAATAAATGGTTAATACCTAATACCTACCACGTCTGAAAATTTGAGAAAATTAGTTTTAAAAAATAGTGCGAAATCTGCTGCTGCATCTAAGAATAATTGATAGAATAGTCTAATACTTTAGCTTCAGTGTTGTTTCGGAGTGACGAAGCGCTGCATTGAGATCTATTGGGTTTTTACTGACATTGTTGAAAAAGCGTTCCCACATATGTGAAAATGTGGATGATAACTATTCAATGTCGTTGTAACTAAAAATGATTGTATTTTAATTCTGGATACAAAAGTAGCATCAAAAGACAACTTGATTAGTTTTCTTATTATATGCACGTCGATTGACATATTCCATGAAAGGATTACTTTTTTTGAATGAAGATTGATTTGCTACAAATTTTTGGCATACCTATACATTTTAAAATGGAGGTCAACTGGTATAAATTAATCTCTTTATTAAGTACCTACTTATCATAGGTTTTACTGTTTTATATTTTATTTAATTATATTTTCTTCGTTGGTAGTAGTTATATAATATTATTCTCTTCATACGTGTAGAAGGATAATGTTAATTGAAAACACATTTTCTTATATAGTATCCATATTAGATCATAAGAGAAAGTATAGTTATTTATGCTAAACAGTTATACTTTTAATGTAGTTTGATTACAGAGTTATATCGTCTATAAATATATTCAATTACATTAACTCCTTTACTTGAGGTTGTATGGATACTATCCGTGGCTTTATCCAACTGACTTTCTCTCAGGCATGTTTACATACTGCAGTCTGCAATTTAGAAGAAATCTTTATTTAGCTATGTATTTTTTTCGACTTATACGAGGTATAAATGAGAACTCTGCCATTCTGGGCAGTGTTGACCTGTGTGGCCCTGATAACTATCTTAGAAATAGAGACCATCCGTTGTTTATTCTCCCAAGGTGCAGAACCAACCTGCCACTGGGAATGCCAATTGGGAGGGCGATAACTATGTTCAACGAAATTACTTCGGGTGTTGATATATTCCACCTACGTGAGGATGAGTTTAGGTGGACGTTGTTTTATAAATTCTTAAAATAGGGTCTGCTTAACTCATGCGGTGTACTTCCTTGTACCTATCTAATTTATATTTGTTGTATTTGCACATTTCTACTGTTTAATAACAAACTATATATCTCTATACTGATCTATCTCTTTTTTTATGTAATACTGTTTTATATTTCTTTGTTTCTAAATGTCATGTTGTGAACGTCTTAAACTTATAATTTGTAATGTCCACAATATGTTAAAAATAAATAAATTGAATTAAAGTATGACAATATTTTATAATTTTTTATTATGTAAATTGGCAAAGAAGACGATTCGCAGCCCTGAGCATCGTTTACATGCCGCTGAAGAGTCGTAAAGGCAGTGGTTCGTCTTGCATTCGGAATTTCGGCTGACCGATTGCTCGTGGGAAACTTCCAGGACATGTGTGTTGTCTCATAGCAGTAAATACACATTTGCACATACGTACTGCGTATTTTTATTGACACTATGCACTACTTCACACAATATCATGCTCTATGTAAGTAGCATTTCGCGAGAAACGGTATGAAAGTTCAACACATACTGGCGAAAACAAACCAAATGACATCTACGAGTACGTCATCGTTTCAGATATTTATTTATAATAGCAGAAGCTTTCTGAATTTTCTACAAGTTATGTAATATGCATGCATTGATTGACGAGAGAAGTCAATAAAGCTATCATACCTAACTAGGTATATCGCTGCGTTTTTAATAACAGAATAATTATAATTCTTAGCAAAAATTAACGTTTCCTAGAAGTAATAAAAGAGGTAAGAGGTACACCCACGATAGCTGCGTGGCTTAAGCACCGGTCTATAGTGTCGAGGGTCCCAGGTTAGAATCCTGGGTCTTGTAAGTACACATATTGTTTTTAAATTTGTGTATGAGTCAGAGTATGGACCTAATAGGTTGAGCAAGTGGCTGACATCCATTTCTCGTAAAAATAAAATCTGTTATTACAAACCTCCACTCTGTGGTGGCCCATATGATCTTATTAGGATCGGACATGGTCGAAAGAAAAAAAAGAGGTAATTAATAACAATGAAATTTGACTGACAATTAATTACAAATTTTTAAAATGATGACATAAATACCTACGATGTTAAAGGTACTAAAGGTAGCAGGCGCGCATGCATAAAAGTGATTTGGGATGGGTCCATTTAGAAAAAATAATGCATAAGAAATAATTTATTATTATTTTCCCTTTAAATTCCACATACTCAGACACTCTTTGAGTCTAGCAATAACACCTGGCCTGGTATAACTACGGATGCTCACCTACGAGTTATTTTCACATCTCACATCCACAAGTGGCTATCGAGTGCGCATAGCTTAACGGCATCATTATTAAGATCGTTAGTGACCGTTTGTGTCGTCCGTTCTGTTTTGTCTTGTAGACATGCAGCATCAGAATATTAAAGTAAACATTAGATAGTCATGCCATTGAGTTCCACAGGTCTTACATTGGTCACAGACTTTCCGTATCGTAGAATGCCGAGAGAAGTGGGGACAACCCGTTGAGAAGATTCGATAGCCAAATCATCCGGGTCATGACGGGTCACGACACGAAGAAATAGTATTTCATATACCTACATTATTTGTATTTTTATTGGAACCGAAATCTTCTCCCTTCTCGTGTGTGCGCCTGAAATATAGACTAAGTATATCGAAATGAATGTCGATAGTAACTACTCCGAATCGAATCGTATTGAAGTGATGAATAAATAATTATTGTGAAGAAAACAAATATTATAACTGAAAATTTTATGAAATATTTAGCAGTGAATTTATCATAATAATTGAAGATTGTCTAGAATCAAGATGGTGGCGGACCTTTGATAATGTCACAAGAAAAAGAAAACTAGTATTATTTGAAGGTAATGACTATGATTATTGGAGTATCAAAACCATGGTATTATAAGATTTAATACGGAATGTAAATGAATTAAATGAAAATTAAATAATTTCAAGACAAAAAGTGAAATTTCAAAATTATACCATATCATATTAATTTAATAATCATTCATAAAGTATAACCGTTATCAAAACAAAACATATAAGTGTTATGAAAAATATCTAATCATTATAAATGGTGAAATGTTTTAAACATTAATTTTATTTGAATAAATTTACTGTCAGCAATAAAAATCATTCATTCAATGATTAATGGGACCTGTTTGATATTTAATTATTTACTAAAAGTTTTGCAGGAACATATAAAAAGGTGGCTTTTTATATAATAATATATAAAAAAATATATATAAAATATCGCACGGATCGAATGCCTACTTTTGATTCGTCGATTTTTTCACAAAAACCGGGCGTTTTGTTGGAATATTATGTTTTTGTAGAAGTAGCGTATCAGCGACATAAATTATGAGCATACTGAAGGTTTGCGCGATTTTTTGTTGATTTTTATCGAAACGGGTCGAAATGTCAGACGAAATAAAATTATTTCTATGCGTATAAAATTACAAATGTATGTTAAAGATCCTCCGCCATACGGATTTAATAGCTTAACCGTTAGAACGTTTCGGCCATCACTTTCATCGTCGATAAATGAAAAAACAGTGGCGTCGGAATTTAGTCAGACCAGTTAGAACTAACATAAATAAATTATATATATATATTTTTATAATTATTCTAGAAGAAAAGGTAGACAGATCAATAATTGTCGTTAAGGTATAATAGTGCTACCGGTAGATAAGACCATGGCCCCCACAAGGGGGGGGGGGAGGGGGGGGGCTGACAGGGCTCAGGAAGGGCCAGGCGTGACGAGTCGACCAGATGAGTAAGATAAATATAGACCACAAATTTGTTCTAATAGTAAAAAAAGTCGCCTGCGGCGCTATTTTACTTCAATAATTATTAATAATTAAAATATTTGATTGTACGATGCAATTTTCAACAGTGTGCCGATACTCGACAACTCCATAATTCAAATGGATGTAGGTACATATTAAAAATACAAAAAAATGCTAAAAATACACCTTAATTTTACCGCGTACTCCATGGAAAACGCTAATGTAGCGCGTCACACTGCCTTTACCCTTAGTGGTAGGTAGAGGGGCCCGCCAAACATCCTAGCCTGGGGGCCCGCTTCAGGATGTGGGGGCCATGGATAAGACATTCAATGTTTCATTCAATTATACCTATGTGGTTTTGAAACATTTTCAAGATATTCAAGGAAACTTTCTTTCTTCTATATAAAAGTATCACTTAAGCCCCGGCTAGACGCTCATGCTTTACGACAAGTTTACCTGCACAAACTGGTATGCATCGGGAAGCCCGTGTGTATGGACGGGAAAACTGAAGCTCGCGCAAACCGAAAAGCGCTGAAACTGTAGTTGTTGCACAAACTATACCGCGCAGGCAAGTCGCTGCCGAAAAATCTATGTAGGTATGTTGATTCTTCTCCTGGATGGAGTTATTTGTGGTTTCCTCATGAAAATCGCTAAATGACTCAAAACTCAAATTGCCCATCTGGGAGAAGAATCAACATATTTAGATTTTTGTTAATTCTACGAAATTTAATCCAATTATTTTTTTACTATTTCGTGGTATAAACCCATCACCAAAACGATCTAAGATAACCTGTTAATGTTGTTAATATTATTCACTGCTGTGTTAAGGTTAAAAATTCGATTTTTTTAAACAATCTGTACATATGCAATACCTACAAGTTTTACGGTGGGTGCATCATTCCTATATGAAATGGATTCGAATTTTTGACTTGTATATCTTAACCAAGCCATAACATAGATTATTTCGTTGATCATCGATCAAATAGGCACTGGCTTCTCATACCGGAGGTTTCGGGCTCGATTCCCGGTGACTGTTCTATACATCTTTGTAATTATTTTAAGTGGTAATATTAAAGTACTGTTTAACAACAACCACGCTAATGTAATTGGATCTTATGGCGTGTTGTAGTATTACAAATAAAAAAAAATGTATAAATGTAACAAAGACGAAAGTCATGTTCAACTACTTTGCGGGCCAAAAGGAGATCCTCATCAATGGCACTCAGCTCGAACAGGTGACAAACTACATCTATCTGGGACAACAAGTGTCTATAAATGGATGTATATTAATTGATGAAATTGTTCGCAGAGTAAAGCTATGCTGAAATGCTTTTGGCCGCCTGAATAATGTCTTCAAAAGTGACCTCCCACTGTGCCTAAAGCGCAAAGTGTTCAACCGGTGTGTGCTTCCCGTAATCATATATGCGTGTGAAACATGGATCCTAAGTAAAAAAGAGATCCAGAAACTTAGAGTAGCACAACGTGGTATGGAGAGGTGCATGCTGGGCATAACGCGAAAGGACAAAAAGAGGAATGAGTGGATAAGGAGACAGACAAGGGTTTGCGATGTAATAGAGTTCGCAAAAACCTCAAATTGAAATGGGCTGGACACATAACTCGAAGAAGGGACTATCGTTGGACAAAGTCATCCAGTGGTACCAAAGAGGTACAAAACGTCCGCGAGGTAGACCTAGAGGCCACTGGATCGATGAAATGATAAAATTCTGTGGAAGTACGTGGCAACGCAACTCACAGGACCGAGAGAAGTGGAATCAGCTTAGAGAGGCCTTTATCCAGCAATGGATAGATTCAGGCTGATGATGATGATATATATAATTCTTCAAATTCAACTGAAATATGAAGACATTAATAGAGATTGTGATGAACATCCTTACTATATGCTGAATTTGTGGAAATTTATTAGGCCATGAATGTCCAGAGCAACGCCAGGTAGGAGAAAGATGGAAAAAACATCGCGACGTCCAATAATGGATATGGTACGTTAAAGTTCCCACCACCACCCTTCATATATGCACAGCCGTGGATATGCACGGCCGCTTTCCGTGACGCTTTAAACGTGTCTGAAAGAAGTGATTTTGAGTGCTCATTCTGTCCCGTGACGGAGCCGCACGGGACTGATGCTGCAACCATGCAACGTAGTGCTTAAAGAAGAAAGTTAAGAAAGATTTTTTTTTGTTTTTGGACTGGCTCTGCTGTCCGCTGACGATAAGCGCCCTGTAGACCCGCATACTGAGTGTTACGAATTGAAATAGATGAGTCTACAGAGGAGTTGGGACTATCCCGCTCCCCATACGACGCTGAAAATTTCTCGAATGCCGCAAAGTTGGCATCAGATCTCCATGTCTAATTGGGCCCGTGTGAGGACGGACCCTGGCAAACGGCTCCGCTCGTTCGAGTTCCATAAGCGGGCAATCCCGGATGATGTGTTCAACATCTTGGTGGTCATGCCCGCAGGTCCAACCCGGCCCATCTACTATCAAGCCAAACTCGTGGAGTCTGGCGGCGAAGGTGCCATGGCCGGTGAGGAACTGGCTAATCTAGTGCGAAGGTTGGAGTCTTCTAGTTTGGTGCCTGCAGAATAAGTCTGGAAAACAACGGTAAGTGTGCCGCCCAATGGATATGGTACGGAAAGAAGATGGTACGTCCGCCACTGTGTGAACCTTTAACCTTTTAGCGGACGACACTTCTTAACAGGTTGCGCGAACGAGACACCGCCGCCGATTCCATGTCGTTTACACAAATAAATAAAACCGGATAATAAACATGTCAGTTTCGACAGAGCCCCCGAATAAAACTCTTTTAAGTATATCATAAACCACGGCGGACGCCAAAAACTTGTCCTTAAAAATTGTTTTCTAATAGCGAAAGAGCCAGCCGGTTCACCTACAACATGCGAGATGAGCAGCGACATTCAAAACGCCGTGAAATAAATAATTTAATGCGGATTTTGAAACTGATAATGAAGAAAGGAATTTATCTGTTTTTATTTTGGTGACATTCAAGTTTTTTTTACATTTATTTTTTGACGTGGATGTATTTTTATTGCTGATAATGGTTCGCTTGCGTATACGGAAAGGATTAAATTTACAGGTGTATTTCATATGGACGAGATAACACAATAAAGTATGCTTACAAACAACCCACCGGCGATAAATAGACGAGAAAGTCAACCTACATGTTATACAAGTTTTTAAATATTATTTTTCTTATAAAATTATTAATGGTCGAATTAGACGAATATTTTTAACGACTTGCCGGTCTAAACTAAGTTCAGTTACGAATTCGATTGAGAAAATATCTAAAGATCAATTTATTTGTTGGCCTTAAAAAGTTTTCACGCATATTTTTTTACATCAATTAATGCCACCGTTAACTATTGGAGATTATATTTCGATAAGTAAAAAAAATGTATTAAGGTACTTACTAACATACAACTTGGGAAAGGACAACGGGCGTAATCCACACTTATCAATTTTTTCAGGAAGCACAAACACGTTTTTGTAACGGTTTTCGGTCAAAGTTAAAATACAAAATAGACATAATCTTGTAGTGCATGATAATTAATAATTAGGTTTTTATATTCCTAATCTGATATTAATTATTGAGTTAATTAAAAAAAAAACAACTAAAACGATGCTTAAGTCATTTTTCTCATGTCACTTTCTTCTTCTTCTTTTTTTTTTTTTTAAATCGTTGTCTAAATTTATATACTAAATTGGCATTTGCAGATTACATCCTTTGGGGACAACGTGTATTTAATCGTGTACAACATTATTATGCAATAAAACCTATATTGAAAAAATTGAGGGTTACGTCTTTTTTCCTTTTTACAGTCGAATTATTATTATGTTATGGATTATTTTACTTTCAAATAATAGATCAAACGTCAACATTACAGCAATGAAGCGCTCAATTTTCTGAAGATATTAACATAGTTATCAAATTTTATGTGTATTTTATAAAAATAAGTGTCTTAGATTTTTTGTTATATAGCCTATCTAGTTCAGACGGTCAAATTATTTTTTACATGAGACGGAGCGATAACTTTACCGATCTCATGAACCGGAACGGCGCTCCGGTGCGCTCCGGTCCATTTCGAGCCCTGCAGTCAATGGTGGTGAAATCTAATGCTTTCAAGATTATCTTGGATTGGGATATAATAGAAATCTTTATTTTTTATTCACGTCCTGGTTTAATTAGTGTTGTTTTTCGATCGGGCCAGAATTTGGAAGCGGTAAGTTTTCTCGTATAATTTTTCCATTATAATTACACAATGATTCCGATTCTAATCGTAGTGTATCGATGCTTTTTGTGATTGGATCAAAAAATATATTATGTTGCCAGTGCTAAAATTTACATAATTACAAAAAAACTTAAGAAAAAAGTAACTCTAAAAAGTCTTCCCTTTTAGTATTTTATTTCTATGTCACTATTGGAAATTATATTTGTTTAGGCTATAATAATCGCACGGCTAGCCAATACGGCTCTTGAAGCGAAACCGTTTGACCGGAGAAGATTTGAGATTCATTTTGGGGTAGATACATCATACGCATACAACTAGCAGACTGGAGTATGATTGTGGAGGAGAGATGGGGTTGGCGGAAAATTCTTGTGGGAGGCCTGAGCCTACCACAACCTATAGCATTCTATATACTTTATATAATAGTTCTAATAGTGAAAAACGATGTTATTAATCGTTTTCATATATCTTACTTGATCATATCATAATGTAGACTTTTACTAGATATATATTAGGTATTTTATTCTGGTATCCATAATGTAGATATAATATAATAAGCTTGACGAGTAACCGCTAAGTTATTGTGTAATTATAATAACGTAGATCATGGATTCAAATCCCGGGTGTGGGAAATATGACGTATACCTACTTATAATATTAGGTAATACCACAGAAAAGAAAATAAATAGAACTCTCATCTCCTATCCTGCAAACGGTTCAAAGTGAAGCAGGTTTTTAGAAGTGTGAGTAAATGTGTGGACGCACAAAAAATGACCTTCGATGCACGCACAGAGCCGCATTATTGATGACTATCGACTGAAAGTACTTGATAGAATTTGAATAAATCCATTAGAATTTATATTCTTCTTCTTCTTTCACCCTGTCACAACCCAGCGGGGGCATAGAGCAAGCACAAGTTCGCGCCACTTCCCTCGATCCATCGCCAACTCTTGCACCTCCCGCCATTCCAGTCCTGCAGCGCGTAGATCGATTTTGGAGCACCGCTGCAGGATGAGGGAGGGCCGGCCACGATGACGGAACCCTTGAGGCTGTGCCACAAGGGTACGAAGTGTCGCACTCTTTGGCGGCATCCGGAACACGTGTCCGAGCCACGTAAAACGTATCTTCGTGATTACCGCAATCTCCGAAGGCTGCTGTGTCTGCTCACGAACTCGGTTGTTTGTAACGCAGTTGTACCAGTGCGCTCCCAAGATTCAACGGAGACATCGATTCTCAAAGCTCAAAAGCCAAGACCTTTGTAGGTTAGTAAGGTGCCATGTCTCACAGCCATACAGGAGTACAGGTAGCACGCACGAATTTATATAGGTACATATTATTTTTAATGTGTCTTTGGATCCAGAGTATGGACCTTATAGGTATTGGCTTACATTCATTTCTTGTAAAAAAAAACAAGAACAGAATCTGTTATATGCAACCTCCACTTATTAGGATCGAACATGGTAAATATATTATAAATAATATTTATGTTTCTTATATGTAATATTTTTTTTAAACTATACGCTAATAATGTGCAGTGGAATAGTAAAAAGTAAGCCAGTGTCGCCTTGGATGCGTTAGAATCAAATTTATTAATGCTTTATTTTACTGTGTATGTGGATTCAAAATATGGACTAAACGGTTAACATCCTTTCCTCATGAGGAAACGTATATTAATATCCACTTAAAATCGAAATCGTAATCTAACACTTTCATGAGCTAATAAACTGCATAAGAAATATATTTTTTTTTGTGCAGAATATTTAATGCAGATGTTAATTGTAACCGCAAATAAATTATTAAAAGGTCACATGGAAAGTTTGGAATGGTTATCGTGTTTTTTTTAATATGAAACGTCGAGCTTATTTCCCTGGTGTCATTTTCTTTTAATAGTTTATATCTAAAATTGGCAATCAAATGCTGTTGTGTACGTAATAGTATATTATAATATCAGATAATTTATATTATAATTTTATTCTTAACACAATATTTATAATATAGTGATCGAGTATCAAGTTAACACTAGATATAATCTGATATTTCTGTATGAAAAAAGTATTTTTATTAATTGATACTAGGATCTAATAATGTTGTCAAGATCTGACATATAAGAATTCGTAATTAAATGACTTGGGGCTTCAATGAATAAATCACAGCCATTTTAACCAATAATTCATATCGCCTAATCTATAGAGATAGCAATTTTTCACGTAAAACGTTTTCAATAATTTAAAAGTGACAGATAAGATATTTTCGTTAAAATAATATAATATTTTTTATGAGAAACGTGTGTTTGTATGGCGAGTTAATTTTTAGGGCGATACGATCATCGAAATCAAGTTTTTACGGTTAATTCCAGTTATCAGACGACACAAATGAAACCTAAAAAAACATAAAGAGACATAGAAAATATCTGAAGACGCACGCATACGAAAGTGCCCAGACATTTCTACATTTTTGCTTTTAAGATCAAAAAAAAAAGATAATGAATTTTTAGTATCGACGATGATGGGTGTGTTGCCTTGCAAATCAAGTGTGTTATAAAATAAGAATTTGAAAATTGACATACTTATAAAAATTAGAAATATCAAAATTTATACATATGTATTATGTGAGTTACAGAAAGTTGTAAAAATTCATACATTTTAAACACTCTTCTTCATAGCATTATGTAATGAATATTAATAATATAATATAATCCATTTTGTTATATTATATTCTCAGTTTGAATACGGATTAGCCAGTGGCGAAGGGTGGAGGTTGTTAAGATTCGACAGCAATAATGCACACTAAACTTTATCAGTAATACTTGTTTGTTTTCATTGAACTAATAATACAGTTTGCAGATGGTGCTGGTTAGTTTTTTTTAAAATGTAATTAAACCCTGCCTAAACTAAACTTAGTTTAGGTATGCTATGGGCAATCCGCCAAAATAGTGCACACTTTTTCAGTCATAGGTAGGTATTTATTGTTTTCGTTGAATTAAGAATACATATTAGGTTTTTAAAATTAAAAGCCCTGCCACCCAAATCATAATCGATAGAAAATATTCTTCTATCTATAAAATATCTAAAACTATAATATGGTTTACTGGCATAATTTTAGATATTTTATAGATAAACGCATATTTTTTGACTATTATCCACTATGGCTTGGATTACTTGGACATGGAGATATCATGGTTAAGTATTTACGAGAATTGATTATTAACGATTCGGTATATTTTGACTAGATCCTGCGTCTAATTATACGTACTAATCGATAAAACTACACAGTCATGAATATTTGGCTTGGCATAACCTCGGGACGTGTCAAGAGTAAATAATTTACCATTTTCGCTCGTAAGTCAAGCCCGTGGGCCTTCACAAAGTAGAGGTTACATTTCTTCAGGTATATATGGTTTTTAGTCCAATTTGCCTGACTTGATATTGGTTTCATGCTTAAGTTTTAGATAACAATTTATAGATCACATCGTTTTAGGGTGCATGATTATAATTTATAACTATTTATTTACTTTAACACATCATGGTTGTTACACATGATAAGTTATGATAATCAAAATGTGACATTGACATGTTAAAAAAGAATATAAAAATAATGATTTAATTAAATATTAAAACGTATTATTAATATATGAATACAGTACTCAATAAAAGTGAGGATTCAACATTTTTTTTAAACAAACACTATTTAAGAAAAAATGTAAAACAACGTTCACCTCGCATATTATAATATGTATAGCTATTGCCCTTCCAATTAGAATCAGAAATTGAAGGTTACGTCTAGTCTTTCACAGGGTTAGGTTTACGCGTAAAAATGTCTTGAATTAATACACACTGGACTCCCAAAATGTGGAAAATTGGAAATTATTTTTTTGGTGCCATCTTTCTATTATTCATACCCCAAGTACCTACCTTGTCAATTTGGAAGTCCTGAGCTATTATAGAACCTTTTGCCTTGTAGTAAATTCAGCCATGTCCATTGGCATCTCTCATTTACGCCAGTCACAATAATTCGGGAAAAGTACGTAGCCACAAAAACAACTATTTTCAACTACGGTATTCAAGTATATTAATATCAAATAGGAGTTAGTGTAATAGTGCCATAATTTGGAGTTGATTTAAAATAATTATCTATAAGCCAAATTATCGAATGAGTATTTCAAATTTACATGTAATACTTGAAAATATATACATATATATATATATATAGGTACTAAGTACAAAATGACGTTGCACTGAGTACCTAATATATATTTATTATATTTTTCAATTACATTTATAAAGCATTATATTATGTAGCTATGTATATAGAGTTTTTTGTTGTTTACCTTTGTCTCGGGAAGAGATCGTCGCAATAGCTTCCTATTTAGAGAATTTAGCGAATGTGGGTGATTAGAAGTTGGTATGTAGTTACGTTGGGCGTTCTGGTCTCTGCAATATGGATGGCCTACATGCGACTCGCGCAAGGCCGTGCGTGGGCCCCCTCTTCGCCTCGCCTTGCCTCGCCTTCCTACTAAATTCCTCGAGACTTAGATCGCTTGCATGATCGGTGATGTCGCCTTATGATGCAGTCCTGTAGGGCTATCACACGAATGCAAACATAAATGATATTCCAGGGACAAATAATTCATGTCATAAAACATATTTAAAAATTGTACTTATACTTCTTCTGGGAATGTAAGATACGACGAAAAGGGATATCTGAATTGCAAAAAACAACCAATAAAGAAGATTATATTTCGAATAATTTTGCATATAGATTTATACCAAGTACGAATAAGTTTATTTTTGCTCAAGTCGCCCACGATGGCCGAGTGGCTTGACGTGTTGGCTTATAACGTCGTGGTTCCTGGGTTCGAATCCCGGGTCTGGTAAATTTACATATGTGTTTGGAACCAGAGTATAAATCTAATAGGTTAAGCAAATGACTACCATCCGTTTCTCGTAAAGCAAAAACTGTTAATGTAATCTCCATTCTGTGGAGCAATTCTGTGGAGTATGATCAAACATGGTGACGTAAATGTAAGGTTAACTCTTATTAAAACGTAGGTATATTTATATGTTAATGTTATATGTAGGTACGATAAATAGCGGAAGTGAACATGTATCATTATAGCATATCAGTAAGACATACAAACGTGTACTATTTTAACGATGGCCTCCATAAGGGGGAGGGGAGGGGGTCGACCAGCTAAGTGAGATAAACACACGTCACACATTTACTCGAATAGTATTTTTGTTAAATATGTGGGATGTGTGGTGCAATTTGTTGTGTTGTGATGATTGCTATACTTACTTAAATGATAATGCATATGTAGAATTTGGGAAACGCTACTGTAGACCATCATACTGCCCTTAACCTTGGTGATAGATAGGGGAGGGTGGGGAAAAGATCCTGGCCCGGGGTGATGATGATGATGACACGTAGCTACCAATATCGAAATATGGACTATATTGTTTACTTTCATACATTGGAATTGGTATATAATTTTAGGATAATGCGACAGTCGTCACCAAAACTTCAAATGAGTATACATTTTACAAAATATGACCACGGGGAAACGTTTAGTAGGTAGGTAACTACAATGAATTGTCAAAATGAATTTGAATAAATTGTCTCTGTGCAACGATGTTTATTATAATATACTACATGAAGGGTGGGGAGGGGAGTCTTGTCATGTTAGAAGGTTGCGTTGAGCTAACTTACTGTAACCTAATAAGGCCGTATTTAAGAATACATCAATTACTTAGATTCAACTTCAAAATATATATTATTTTTCAAAAATCTGACTGCTACGAGTATGTACTTAAGAATGTGAAATTGTAATTCGTTCAAAAAGCCGCAGGTTGCCCACTCCTGTTAAATTACAACAAAGAAAGAAAATAAATATTAAAATCAAATTTGCAAAAGTAGATAAATACCCACTTACCAATAAAAATATTTTTTGCTTTGATTCTGACCATTATAATATTTGCAACGCTAGATATATTTAGGTACGTACCTAGATGTTCTTTTGTAATAAATATTATTTAAAGAATAATAGCGCATGTACACGTGCATGGATTTACTGGCCGCAATAGTGTGTACTTTAAACTATCGTGATAATAACTGTTTATACGTAAAAGTCCTGACTGTGTCTCCAATCTCATTCTTCAAGAGTGAGCGAGACGCGATGTTGTCATTTTATGGTATTATTTAACAGGTACCTAGTGAAAATCGGTTAATCTCAAAATTCGTTAGTAGTTCGTTTTTTTGCCGGCAGGTTCGCTACTATCGTTTTACTGCGCAGGCGCAGATCGAAAGATTCTCGACTGTCGCAAGAAAATTCAGAAGCTTCCGAACTTTTTTAATTCACGCATGCAATCCTGCAACTGCAGGATAATACATTTTGACACGTATTTTTTCTTGTTATGGCCGCGATAATACGTACTGTCAGCAGTAAATCCATGCACGTGTAAACGGGGTATTATATTAGGAATTGGCCATATCCAGACAGAAGTCATGTGGACCATTTATGTAACAATACTCGATGGTCATATTATTATACTCGTGGTGTTTTTCTTCTTTTTTGTCCCTATGTCCTCTCCCTAAGAAGACTAAGTTAAGCGTATTATGGTCTCCAAGAATCGTTTATCAAATTTTATCGCATCTTCCCGTGGTTCCATATAGTATAAATTATTATAATATACTACTCTGTGGATGATGTTTTTGGATTTGGACGCCTTAACGTTTTTTAGTGTTGTTAAATTGTTAGCCATACAAAAATTAATATAATTAACGCACTTTGATGTAAGTATTGAATATAATCATCTGCTTTATTATATTATATAATTATTTGTGGTATTTCATATGTTTAAAAAAATACTTAATGATGTTTTAAAGTACCTAGTTGTAGCAGTTTAATTGACACCAGTTTGTACTCTGTACTATTTGTACATATTTAGTTATTGCTTTGATTTAGGTACAATTCAATTTTGCTTCATCTTCGGTAACTGTCAATGCAGCTAGCTAGTAATTTACAAAATAGATTGATTAAGTAGGTACCTAATCTAAATTTTGTTGAAGTGCCTACTCGCAGTTTCTGACATATTATAACGATGTCAGGAACAGTGAGTTGTATGTACCTAAATTTGCAAGTTAATCTGAAAATACTTCAAATATACCTATACCTACTAGTATACCTATTACGACGCCCGACGGGACTTGAACACGCTGGATTCGCGCCAATGTGCTTTAATTACGTTAGTAGTTTTTTATTTAGTAGCTTATCAAATTGTGTTGATGTCATTTATCGATTTTTGTGTTTTAAATCAAGGTATACCCCCATTACTAATCGACGTCTGTATCACTCCAAATTATAATTATACGTACTTGCACTTGCTAATATTTTTAATAAACATTTATTTTTTCAACGAATAATTCACAAGATTTGAGAATATTATATTGAATGTTGGATTCTCAATTCGTTGAATAAAAGAAATAGTTTATTGATAATTTAATCATTTCCATTAGTAACATTTTTTAAGTTTCACTTTTATATAATATTTGACAGCCTTTTATAAGCGAAAGGTTTTCTTCGCAGTATTTGAAAAGTCCATTTTTAAGAGAACGTTAACAATCATAATAATAATTGCGAATTGGCTCCTTGGTGCAGTCAGCCCTGATGCATCCTTCGCAGGGATCGAGTACACAATGCAAGTCTCGTTGCGTAACAGTCATGAGTCATGACTTTAAGAGTATTATTAGACTGTCTCATGACGCCTATTTACTTCAAGCAGCGCACATCATATCCTTCGTTTTATTAATCTTAAAGATGATCGCAGATTACCACTGTATCTCCGTTGCGAACCGTCACTTAAATTATGTGATAATTCTAATAACTGCTAATAAGCTTGTTGATGTATAAGAGAAATAGCGTGCGATTTTGGGTTTAGGGAATTTGTTATGACTATTTTAAATAAGATTTATAATGATTTTATTTGTTGATACCTGGTAACATTATATTAAGTTTTTCTTATGATCGTTCAACATTTTGGTTCCTGAACATTATTAAAACATATTTTGTGGTAAGTAATATATTTTATAAATTAATATTATCAGATATTTTTGAATGTCTCATTAGGTGAAGGTACATAATTCATTTTGTTTTTTTTCTGTATTCGTTTATCTTGTTTTATTTTAAATAAGTCACAGAACAGATAATAAACAGAATTCCGATAGGCAATATTCAATACACTACATTTTGATGCAGGGTGTTGAATGTGTGACTGTTCTACGAAAATGAAACACGCTTAATGCACGTGCAATAGTGTGTGTAATACACCAATATTAAATGAGCATCAAAGCATAAACCATGAGCAGTTGTCAGTATTCGACGTATGACGTATTATTGATACGTTTCCCGGCTAATTCCTTACTCGAGATCGGTTACCTGCTACCCATTAGGTATTTCAGTTCACATTATTTCTGAGTTCCCTGACATAAGTACCTACTCACAATACTTATAATATACCTTTTCACACTAATCGGCCATATTCAACTTTTAGTTTTAATAATATCAAAGTGTTTAACTGAATGTAGCGAACCTACATAATATTAATAAATATTATCATTCTTCTTCTTATCATGTCATCCCCTTACTAAAGTCGGCCACCATCAGGGTAATTTTTGATTTATTATTTGCTACCCAGAATTGTCCGGTGGAACTGCACTCGTATCAATCATGGATGTTCTTAATCCTCAAAATCCGGCGTCGTTTTCTGATACGTGTACCATGGATATTTCTTTGGACGACAAGTTGAGGAATGTTGTACATTTTTCTTCTCATAATGTGGCCTATGTACTACATATAGTTTTCTGGTATTGATAATACCTAAGCAGAACTTGTCGATCCTTTCCAAAGAATTTTGAGGATGCGTCTACACAGCCACATCTCGAAAACATCAACTCGCCGTGACATCTCTTCATTAACTAATATTAATTGACTTCATATATTTCTGTACAATATACATATCCATGCAATATAAAAGACATGAGAAATTGAACAAGGAAGTATAATTTATTATAGTAGTCTTAGGCAGGACCTCTCGTAGAAAGTGTGAGGTCCGATTTGAGTCACTTATGTATAATATTTTTTTTTCTCCTGAAAAAACGACTGAGGGGAGGTTGATTCTAAGTAGGTATAAATTAAGTATACATGAAAAAACTATTTAAAAAAGTCTTCATTATTTATATACTTACATATATACATACCTAGGTATATAAGAATTTTCCAGAAGATTTTGATGTTAAAACAAAACTACCTCAGTACCTACCCAGTACCTACACACCTAATCAAAATGATTTTCCTTCTTTTTTACCCGCTAATTATTTAAAATTTAATTTATTGAATCTAGATTCATCATTAATTATAAATTACAGCGAACATTGCAAGCTATCAAAATACTATCCACTTTTATTCTTCTATCAATATTGATTAATACTGCATCTCCCATGATGCCAATGAGCTAATTTTGAATGTTTTTTTTTTTTTTTTTTTTTTTAATATGTTTATGGTAGTGTTCCTAAATAATTATATTCGAAACATATTGTACTCAGTTATTTCTCAAAATTCCATGATTATATTGCATTTAATTGATATTTAAAACCACGTTTATTTCTATTAGTATTATTGCGATTCACTTATGGATGACTAGGTTGATTTTTCTGCAACTATTTATAATGAGGTGCGTCACTAATAAATGTTGTGTGTTAGGTAACCACTCTGTTTGGAAATCGGGAGTCTTATTAACAATTTTGAATACTTATTAAGTTTTTTCTAAGGACTCTATAACTTTGGTGTAAAATCTGCACCTACCTGAGACAAAATTTTATCTGAGGTATTGAAATATATATAAATAACATAGTTTTTATTCGGGCTTAATAATAATAAAATTATTGTCTCCGGCTGTTGACTGTTCTTGATGCCTGAGTGAGACAATTCGTTTTTAATAAAATTTCCGTTATTGTGATATTTAGGATGCATTTTTAGATTTGATATGAAGAGGGTGCTGCGTAACTTTATTGATTTCCTCATAAAAAGGAGGCCAGATGATGTTTCAGTTTTTTTTTAAATTAAAAATTTACAGGTTTTATATTTTTACCGATGATATTATTTTTCGCTAGGGTCACCGCTCAAGTGGCATTTCAAAACTCGTTTGGTGATTAGTTCAAAACTATCTGTCAGAGGGCAAAATGAGAATTAATAATATAAACTATTAAAAAATATAAATAAACATTTTTGAGCTGCTGACAATTTTATCAAGATTCATTTCACGATAACTGTTAATCAACGTTTTTTTAAGTTTTCGACACTTTTAAATTTCATAGCGATATTTTTTTACAGTATATAAAAAAATACTGATAACGCATGATAAATACGATTGGATGGGTGATATATTAATTAATATAACATGCAATAGGTTGAATGGTTTTACATAAAAATAAATTAATTTTAAATGATTACAATAATAAAATTTAAAACCATCCAATCGCATATTATTATTTGTAAATTAATTGCTTAACTTTTGTTTCTGATCATTAAAATTAAAATGTTTATTAGTGAAAATAGATACTTACAATATATTATTGTCATCTGTGATCCTTGAACAACGTGCGAAACCGTTATTTTTTATTAGAAATATCTGATAGTATAATTTTATCCTATAAACCAAGAAAAAAAACCCGGAATGGTAAATTTATATAAAATAAACAATCAAAAAAGAATTATTATTGTATTAGTTTTGATTGACAAAATGGAATAAATCTGAAAAAATAGTATCTACAACTGTATTCTTATCTCAGAATTATTAATTTTGGACTTCATTATCAATTGATAAACTTAATCTCGTGAGCCGGTTCCTTTATCGTTAAGGCTTGTTTATACGGGCTTTGTACCAATCATTAGTACCTACTCGCTAGTAGTTTACCACTTTGGATGAAGAGTAACATAAGGAAAATAAAATAAGCCGGAAAATAAAAAGCAAATAAAACGGGCCACAAGTAAAATACTATTTTTAGTTTTCAGACATACCTACATTATTTTATTTCAATGAAAAAGGAATTTCAATGGAAAAAAATAAATGATTCTCTAATAGCCAACAGTTTAATGAGAAGAGTGATACATTCATTACATCATTACATTTTTCAACATTTTTTTTAATTTCAGGTGTTAATTTTGTAGCTGAGATTCTTAAAACTGCTTGTAAATGTTCATCGGTGATGCTTGATCGTAAGGAGTTTTTATTGATATTCATAATTGAAAATGTTTGCTTAAATAATACCTATGTAGGTTGATCAAAAAATAGCTAATATTAATACTAAGTTGTTCGAATTTGTCCGAATTAAGAGTGTTATAAAATTTACAGATTTTTTATCGACGGTGTAATTTTTTTTCTCGACTATGTGCGATCCTAATAAGATCATCATATGTTAAATTGTAGAAAAAGTAAACCTTTTTCAGAAAGACGTTTAAAGCTCGCGGACCTCACATAACATAACCGTACTTGCACTCAGGGCTCAGACACACAGCACTGTAGTTGTAGCTCGTCGACGCAGGTTTTACGTGGTTCCTAATGTATCCGATTAGAATTTCCAGTTAGGTTGAAACATTCAATTTGAGATTAAAATAGGATACACTTGGAATCAAGTAAGAACTGCGTTAACGCGCTCAGCTGCAGTGCTGTCGCTATGTGTCTGAGCTCTATGCTACTTAAAAAACTGATTAGATTTTACACGAGTTGACAAGTACTTATATTAGTATTGGTAGTATAAATTATTAGTAGTACCATAGTACATACAAAAAAGATGCATATGTATACCCGTATTCTTATTTGTCACTAAACACAATGATATGTTTTAAATGTGTAAGTATTGTAATTAATGAATACGTGTATTAAATAAGGCTCTAAGTACCAAAAAGTAGTATTTCCTGTAGTTACAAAATACCGAGCCATTGCAGTAAAATTTCATGAAGCAGACCTTTTGAAAAATGTAGTTTTACAGTGTGAAGCAATCACGGCAGCTTCTATAATTTTAGGTATTAAGAACTCGCAAGTGTCAACACACCATCGTCAGCTATTTTATATTGAATGCCGTTGACCACTGCAGTGATACGTACACCATTATAAATAAAACACGCCATCGGACTTACAACGTCGACAGGTTTAATTATTTTGCTGTATTTTTTTGACTTGCTTGAGGTACTTAGACTATAGTTGAAGTTATTGGCGTTGGTATGTAGAACATTTTTCTATAAAAATGTCAGTTTTTATTATTTTGGTACTTAGCGCCTTAATTAATACACGTATTCATTAACTACGAGACAATCAATATTGGCATTGGACAATCACATAGAATTTTTAAGGTTTTTGTCCTTTACTCTTGTACGAAAGATTCAGTTCGTTTTGTATCCTATGACCGTGAATGGTACGCTAAAATTCGAAATTAAAGACGGATCAAGGTCGGAATAGTTACTCAGACATTTAAAGGGATAAATTCAAATCTCAATCGGTTAATTTTTTTGAATGATTTCTTCTAATATGAAGGTATGTTTATGAGGTTTTTAAAAAATATGTACATTCCAAAATACCAACCTCTTATTATTTTTTCTAGTACCTTTACCATTTAATTACAGTATTTTGAAAATGTACCTACTAACAATGTTGATTATACTAGAACAGGCTTGGCGAAATTTCCAAAATATTATTTTTTGACTGTCTCACGTGCCGAACAGTTTTCACGGGGAAAAAATGGTTTTTAAGAATTCTGTTAAAAAATTAAAAAAGTCTCAGTTGATTTCTTGAGATTCTATCTTTCACCATGATTATAGCAGCCGAAGACATATATTTTATTCTTTGAATACTTTTTCCTTGTTATCAACATTTGACTTGAAGAGGTCGTGGGAGCATTTTAACTACGCTTTTTTCATATTATATTACCCATTACTGAACGGTTAGCAATTATGCTTCAGGCAAAAAACAAGCAGCTGTACATTTCATTAGGTTAATTGATTGAATATTTTTATTAATAAAACCGTAAATGTCCTTCCTAAAAACCTATGCCGTAATTATGTTTTAATATTATATACATATATAAGTAAGTACAGATATTTGTATTTTAATTAGTATAGTAATTTTTAAAAAAATATTATTCCACTAATTTAAAGATTTTTTTTTCTTTCGCATACCATGCAAAATCATCTCGCGTGCCACTAGTGCCATAGGTTCGCTATCACTGTACTAGCAATATATATAATATGTTTATCATTTTGTTATGAGGAAAATCTGGAAAAATAAAAATCAACAGCCAACAAGCTCATAAAGATGTAATGGCAGTATGTTTGCCAAACAACTTCGGAATACTTGTAGCTGTTGGAATCTTAGAAATGAAGTTACTTCAATATGTGAGACTAACTCACTAATAATACTAATATAAATCACTCTAGAAAATGCCATATCGTGACATGGAAGGTTTTTCGCTAAGTATTATCGCTACAATTTATAATATATATCCAGTTTGTGAACGAAGAATTATGTTACGTGTATTTATTATACTTATTATATTATGTAGGTACGTAGGACAGACTGTTGATTTCCGCGAAAATAAATACATAATATAGGTACTACAGCAGTCGTGATGTTTTCATTTCATGGTCATCTGAGTATTCTGTTTTTCCTATATTTTCCCATGAATATATCACATTTTTGGCATCCACATGGGCATGGTGGAGTATGAATTTAACCAACTTATTACACGATCACTAATCACAGATATCGGTGGTAACCAAACGCTGCGTAGGTATTATTAGTATGCTAGCCTATAGTGTATATTGATCGGATACTAGTCGCCAATGGCGAAGGGTGGAGGTAGACTGTTAAGATCCGCCATAAATAGTGCACACTAAACTTTGACAGGTATACGTATTGATTGTTTTCATTGAAATAAGACTACAATTATTTACAGATGGTGTTAGTTAATTTTAAAAATTCAATTAAACCCTGCAAAACCAAGCCATAATAGATAATAGTAAAAAAATACTCGTATATCTATAAAATATCTAAAACGATGTAATTAAATCATACATAAGTTTGGATGTTTTTTTTATAGATAGAAAAATATTTTTTTATCTACTCGTATTATAATTTGTAATATTAATACAATTGTGCTACGAGTATTATGCTATATACTATTAATACTATATGGCGAGTGTACACGACGCCTGAAGATGCCGAAAGGCGAAACCCGGGTCACAAAAAACGACCTAAATGGAATAGTACAGAGCTTGAATCCATTAGAATTTATTATAATTTGGTTTAGGCAGGGATTAATGAATTTAAAATATGAACAAACAATATGTGTGATATGTATTCTTAATCCAATGAAAACAAACAAGTGTGATCGAAAAAGTGTGCACAATTTTGTCGTATCGCCCAAAATATACCAAAACTATTATGGTTTGGTTTAGGCAGGGTTTCATTGATTTTTAAAAACTAACCAACACTATCAGCTGTCAATAATCGTAGTCTTAGTTCAATAATAATAATAAATACGTATGACTAACATTTTTTGCACCTATACATAACACATAGCAATATACTCTAATAAAAACTACAGCGTAAGAATAATCCACCTATTGCAGAGTGACGCTATACAAGGAAAACAGTGCAAACATGTTATTGCTCTACGCTTGTTCTGCCCAGTAGTGACACTTATGACTGTGGATCGTGATTTACTATTAATATAACTACTTATTTCCGAATTCTAAATCTGCTATCTTCTTTCTACCCTATCATCTGCAATGCTTGTGGCTGGTACAATGGGTTTTTCTATGGATCTTATAAGTTTGATCACTCCACCACATCGGTGATAGCCCTCTGTCACTTTTACCTGAATCGCATAATTTTTGGTGTGATATGGTAAAATACGAAAGTAAGTTGATCGAATAATATTTTTTCTTAAAATATACTTACAATTTTTTTTATTATACTATTATAATAGAAACATGCATTAAAATTTAAGAGTCTAGGATAGACGTCCTTTATTGCAGTAAAACAACCATCAAAGAATAAGCATTAATTTTTCCGACACAATATCACATGGCGTAAAGCAAACTTTAGAGCGATATAAAATAATTAAAAGGAATAATCCCATTGAAAATAATTACGCACTTTCATGCCTTATAAATTGCTGGCGTAATGTTTGTACCGCTATGCTATTGCAAAAGTTTTATAGTTTAAGTCTTCCCCCATTTTAAATTACCCTAGAGCCCCGTGGGTGGTGGGTTCAATAAAAAGTCGGGCTTATTCCGTGTAGCAATGCTATTTTTTTTATTACGGGGGGTATGTGCACGCTAACTGTATCTTTAGTGGATTCATTTCATACCCCACATTGCATTTTTCACCCCACAACGTCTCGCACGACCAACTATTTTTATTTATAAATTCAAAATTTTCTACGATTGCCATGGACCGATCGATAGGGGCTGTATCTTGTATAGACGTCAAAATGATAATAATAAATTACCTGCTCCCACGTGATTACTTCCATATTATCGTAATGTATTTTTGGGTGTCCATCGTGTGTACTTTTTCCTTCTTTTCTCGACGTTTCGGGTTCGTTGCAGAGGCCATTATCAAGAGATTATCTCTTCTTATATTATTATATCTCGATATCTCACACGGTGGAAACCCAAAAATCTATTACGATAAAAAACAACCGTGAAAGTCTCAAACATTATATACTTCCATATTCGTTCGACGAATACATTCGTCAATACTGGCCGTAATCCATTCTTTCAACAAAATATGGCTTTATTTATAGCATTAAAATCTATTAATTATTTTTTGTAATGAATCAAATACTGCACTAAGCTATCAAATAGCTACCAAATAGCACTAAGATGCATGGTTGCTACATCAGTCTCGTGCAGCATCGCTTCGGGACAAGGAAGTGTGGTACTAAAATCTTTTCATTCTGACACGTTTATAGCGTCGTGGAAGGCGGCCGCGCACAAACCGTGGCGCAAAATTCAAATCAGCTACAATAATTAAATGGAATACAAAAAGTTTCATGAAATCGGACAAAAATGTTCAATAGCGTTTACTTCAGATAAGTTAATATAAATATTAAGATAATTAACATATAATTACATAATCGCTTCTAAGCGTATCATATGACATCTGTACAGAGTAGAGGTTATATTGACATACTTCCTTGTACAAAATCAAACACACGTTGAATACAAATCATACATTTTTTACCAACTATGTATGTGTTTCAACCCGAGACCGTCAGTTTCTGAGACGCCATAATAATCACATCAACTAAACCACCGTGAGTGAGTATTATTTTATTAAATTACTTAGTTTAATTTAGTTTTTAGTCAACATATTATATTTATGTTGTAATAGCATTATCAATTCTGTCATAATTATGATTACCTAGTAAACGGATACAAAAATGCCCAAAATTGCATACATACATTTAATTTAAATACTATAATGTGTGAAAGTTTTGTGCAACATTTTCATTAACATTTTCGACAAAACGTCTATATTTGCAGCCATAAAAAGAATGTATTTCAATAGTTACATACAAGATACACGATACATTATGATTGAATTAAATAAAAAACCAAAATATTTTCCTTTTCATGATAATATTGTGATGTTAACATTTAACATATTCAAATGTCAGAAGAATCTTATAGTTAACTATTTCATATAATATATTATGGAATAGTCAACTATTATAATATTATTATATATACCTAAGTATCATATTGTTCATGGTAGGGTTAATAATATAATAATTATACGGAAAAGGATGACCAGTTAATATACAATAAAACTTAAAAAGGTACCTACTAGGGATTGAAATACTGGTTTTAAAAATCATACAATACCGATATATTCGGTATTGAAAGTGGAAACTATTTATAATGTATTAGTATCTACACATTATTGTAACAATGTATTAATTAACATAAAAGGCTTAAAATGACTGTATTTTTTTTGTCGGGTTACGCGATGTCTGGTTTGCTTCCGTGGTTTTTCATTGACTCCTTGGTGGCCAGCAATAAATGACACGTGCTATAAAATATTACCTAATATTTTAAAGAGATTCAGGACTGTTTTTTCCAATTATTTTGCGAATATTGGTGTTAATACCGGTATTGGTATTTTCATTCGGTATTGCAATCCCTAGAAGGTACTGATAAGTAAGTATACACCATGTCATGGCCCCATCTAGCCTAGGGGCCTGGGCTCAGGGGTGCCCAGCGTGACGGGTCAATCAGATATTTAAGATAAACAAACATCACAATTTTTCTCTAATAGTAGGTAAAAAAAGTTGCGACACTATTTCACGAGAGAGAATTTTACATATTTAAAAAATAAGGTCGTCAGATACATTTTTATTGTTTTGTGTTGATACTTGATAACTACCTAATTTAAGTAGATGTATTAAAACTACAAAAATCCCTAAAATAAACCAAAGGCCTTTACTTTTCTACCTCTAACACAATTTTGAAAACGCTTCTGTTGTGCGTCACACATGCCATTAAACTTAGCGATAGGTAAGGTGCCCGTTTTAGGATGTGGGGGCCATGCACCATGTTCTCTTTTTTACAGAATATTGTCACATTGATCTCTCATTGAAAAAATCAGTGAAATATACTAATCAAAATCTTGGTCGGTAATATTATTGTAGCAATTCGGTACATTTATTTAATAATGAAACGTCTTCTATCAATATAAATAGGAGACAATGAATAAATTCTGCTCCCTTCTGTAATTTTTTAGTAGAATCTAATAACGGTAAACTAAGCTCATGCGATTTTTCAATTTCAATCACTGGCAATTCAAAACAGGGAGTAAATCGAGTAATGTAAGATGCACAAAGCCATTATTGTATTTATTGTCTTGATTGGATTTACTCAGGCGTTTTTATTAAGAGAACACACGTTTTTGTCTGACTGTTTCATCAACAAATTAAAACGATTGTACCGAAGTTCAATTGAAACTGAATTAAAAAAAGTATGTGATAAATAGGGAGTCGTCCATAAATTACGTAAGACGATTCTGGGTATTTTTGTGATCAGCAGGTATCATATTTTGTCACATTTTTTTACCCCCGTCTAAATTACGTCACATTTTAACCCACTCAAAAATTAAAAAATATGTTCATTGGAAATTATCTAGGTACTAATATAATTGTTTTCTTACGGAATAATATTTTATTCTTCGTTTAAAATATCTATACTTATAAATAATATATAAGTAGATATTTTCTAAAATCACATAATATATAAGAAAAAATAATTATTATAAAAAATGACAGTGATGACAAGACCCATGATTATATTATTATTTGTTTTTTTTGTATAATAAAAAGTACCTACGCATTTGTTTGTGATTATTTTATAGGTCCTTTTGATGCTAGTTGCAGGGATATTATTTTATGCTCAATTTGTGAGAAATCCCTACGTACCTTTTTAAGATTTTTATATAATTTAATAACATTATGTATGACTGATGTAAACTGTTTCGATGCCCCCTTTTAATTTTTCTGACAAATTGATTGCGCCATTTGTGTTTACTGCTTACTATTTATTATAAGTATACAGGTAGTACTGCAGTATTTTCAAAATTATTTGTTACACTTATATTTAATATAGGTAGGTACTATTTCATAATATATAAATTTAATGTAAATACTTTGTTTAATCAGGTACCTAGCGTTTTTTTTCATATCACGAATGTATTGAATTTATAACTTGTCATAATCGCTAATGTAAATACATAAATAAATAAATTGAATTATGAAAAATGTGTAAAATTTATAGGTATTAAAACAAGCGCAAAAATAAATAGCGTGCGTAGGTGTTTCAATTTAATATTATATTGTTTTAAGACTGAAAAAAGAACGCTCCGAACAGAAGCAAAAGTCCGTCCATAATCGCTAAACTTGATTTCTGGAGTATTCTCTTTATATTGGGGGTTGAATAGCCCCAAGAAGCGCTTTACTTTTGGATGGGCGGTGTCATAAAAAATAAAGTTTTTTATTAATAAAAGTCATGAGTAGCCGCCGCGACAGGACACTAAAGCCCAACACGTGTCCAACAATGGAGTTTTCGCTATTTCTCCCGCAATATTTTGACACCGCGACACGTGGCGCGGTGCGGCAGGCTTTAAAAAGGTACGCGCTTCGTAAATAATATCTCGACTCAACATCCAAAGTGCATTCTACTTCACTGCTCTAACCACTAACAGCTTATATATCTGAAGAAAGTAGATAGGAATTTATTTTAATTCCGGGGAAATTTTAGAATATTAATTTTAACAATATCCTGGTGACATCAATGTAACAAAAATATAGTAAACTGGTGCTTAACAGCTCCATATGAACTCTGAGAATGACTGACTTGGACGAAGTAGATATTTAATTAAGTAATAAACGGATAAACAACCCTGCTCATCATATACTTACATCTGAGTCAAATGCTCATACAAATTTAATTCTTTAGGTAACAGATGAATACAGATAAATATTTTTAGAAACTGAACATAAAGTTATTGCATTGATAACACATAATTCAATTGAAATCTAGTAGTATTAATAATTTAATAGTGTACTATTATACATAAAGAAATACATCACCAAATGTTTATAATTATTTTCCTTTTGACAGTTTCTCAAACGAGTATTTTCCGACTAACTTTTTTCAAGGCATGCTTAACTTTCATTCTCTTGAAGCGCGTAGGACACTTCTGCTCTTAAAGAATTTTCTCCTGCTGTCACGTGGTATAGTTTCCAATCCCGATATTCTGGAAAATTGAATTTTTATGCACCCGTCAATTACATGCGTGGTCGTTACCTATTTTTCAGTGTGTATTGAAAAGGACAGCAACGTTATTTTCATTTGTTTTGTTCATCTGTCATTGACGTAAAAATTATGTTTTACGGCAAAGTAACCTTATTTACGATCATCTCTTTTCACAGTGGTGTCAAAAAATATTCCGTAATAATAACTAATCCTAACCTAATTCTTGTTCACGAGAAAAAATCGCACCTAATCTATAATACATAATATTCATGATTAACATAACATGGTCTTGATAGCATTTGTTAAAATAATAATATATGAATTACAATTCGGTAATATAATTATTATATTATTATTATGATTTTTGTTTTGGCCCATTGTTAGTTTAAATTTATGAATTAAAAAATGCAAAATCTCTATATATATAAAAATCTCGTGTCACGATGTTTGTGGTCGAACTCCTCCGAAATGGCTCGACCGATTTTTATGATTTTTTTTTATGTATATTTGTTAGGTATGAGAATAGGTCAACAAGTATATTTCATACCGCTAGGTGATTAGGGCATCTCTATCCAGAAAATTTTTTCTTTTATTTTTTTGAAAATTTATTTTTGTATTTTTTTTATTATTTTGCCTCAAAAAATACCTATAACCCCAAATTTTCACCCTCCTACCCCCACCCTCCCATTTTTTAATCGCAATTTTATTATTTTTGTATCAACAAATTTAACCGTCGTTCGTATTTCAAACAGAACGAAATTATTTATGTTGTTGAATGACAGATGGCGCTACGACCGAGAAGAATTCAAGAGAAGCGTCGCGTCATTTTGACACTTTATTCGGCATATCACAACGCAGTGCGTGCAAAATTTTGTACGATTTATTTTAAATTATCTATTTTTATGTGCGTGTATTACAGTGTACAATGCCATCAAGACGCAAGGGGGGCTATTTGGGCCGTTGAACGAATAAAGCAACAAACATGCGAAATAGTAGAGCAGAAAGAACAGACGAACAAATCCAACAAGATAACAAAAACGTGCGTGTAAGCATGTTGCAATTGCGTGCATCCCAATCACAAGAGGCACGAGCTGAACGGAGCCAAGCGCGCCGGTTCGTAGTTAACACACGCAGAGCAAATGACCGACAAGGCCAACAAGTACATCGAACATTTACATCCGCTTCGTTCCTTCGTCTCGCATTCGAGTACGAGCCAGATATTGAATATTCCGCTCATCCGAAAGTGCTGATTGGTGCTATGGACAGAGAATGTCCCCATTGTCATGCGCTCAAATTCAAACATGAGTCAGCCGGGATGTGTTGCGCATCAGGAAAAGTGCAACTACCAGAAATTGAGATACCACCAGAACCATTGAACGGCTTTCTCATCGGTACGGTTCCAGATTCAAACCTGTTCCTGAAGTCCATTCGCACATTCAATTCATGCTTCCAAAAGACTTCGTTCGGAGCAACAGAAATAGTTCACAATACTGCGGCAAATGGTCAACAATTCCATTCTACGTTCAAAATCAAAGGCCAAGTATACCACAAAGTAGGCTCATTGCTGCCAATGCCAAACGAACCAAATAATTTTTTACAAATCTACTTCATGGGCGGTGAGGACATCAATCATGTGGATGCACGTTGCGGCTACAGGGAATGGGACGATTTGGCACCGCGAACTGGCCTCCGGCGATAGGCCTCCGGTAATTGGCCACCGGTACAATCGGACGCCGGTCCAATTGGACGCCGACCCAATTCGACGCCGACCCAATTGGCCTCCGGGAGGATTGGACGCCGCACAGTTGAATTAAATGCGCAAAGGAATAGACGTACGTTACGATTTGTTGGAGTAAATAAGCAAGTCAGTTTAAAATGCTTCTATCTTCTCAGTAGTTGTACCTTATACATTTCGCGCTTGACACATTTTTAATATAGATTGAGAATAAATATTATGCCTTATGATGTTTATTAAAAGAAAATAATTCTTCCCTCGCTAAAACTTAAAGATGTGCCTAATCAATTAATTTATTGCCTATACATGGGTACCTATTTATATTTACAACAAATATTAAAAATAATGTTAGATGTCAGAATGAAAATAGTAAAATCACAGGTAATTCATTCATTATGAACATCATTACTCATTTTGAATTGAGAAAATGAATGGTTGATGTTTTTTTGTTTTTATCGGCGGTCATCGTCTACAGCGCTCTATTCCTCTTTCTGTCATATATCCCATCCCCACACACTTACGATACATTCGTTATTTTTTATTTAACAACCAAAATATTCACTAGAAATAATTTATATGGCAGAACAACGTTTGCCGGGCCAGCTAGTAATTTTATAATTGATTGATATTAATAATCCGTTTGATACAGTGAATGGTTAGGTCACCTTGTAATGTAATAGGGAAACTAGAGAAAAGCCTGCAATTTTAATCAGAGGTTAATTATTAATCTAAGAATCAGTTTTAACTTACCGGCTGTATGTATATAAACCATAATGATCTACAAGTGAATATTTATAATGATTTCATAATAATATGTATCAATAAATATTATACTTTACGGTGAATTGATAGCGTTGCGACTTCTATCAAAATATTTCATTAAAACGTGGCTCATGAGCTTTACACAGTGGAAAAAGTTTCCATTGTCATCTCACAAAACAGAGTCTTTGTATCAAATGTAGCGTGCGATGCATTGATCATTACCCTCCCTTATCAGCGCGCCGGATTAATTCGGCGCTTTTTATGCTGCGGTACCGGGCTTTATTGAAAGAGAAAAAATACATAATAGGTTTATAGTTATCCGTAGGGGTGGCATGCCCGCCGCGGGGCGCAGGGGGTGTCGTAATAAATGACACGTGCACATTTCAAAAACCCAATTTCGGATTTAAGTCACCCCTAAGTAGGCTGGTGTTGGGTCAGCCGCCTCGCCCCAGCCTCCCCTATTTATTGTTGGATTTCAAACATATATATCGATTGCATACGTGATTGCCGAAGAGATGATTCCTTCGCGCCGGGGGAGAAATGAACGTTTCGTTAAAAAGGGTTTGTATTCGGATACAGCAGGAAGGAAAAAATAAACTGCATGAGCTTAGAAATGACAATAAATTTTCTTTCTTAGTAGAAATAGTACATCTAAATGAAATGTATCATAAATGGGATCAAGTGCCAAGTATCAACCAAAAATCGTGAAGAAGTTAATTCTTTTTATCTCCTTCATAAACTATTTTGAAAAGATACTGTCACCAATGTCACCAAGTATATTGTTAAGCTGTGTGCAGACATGACTACTCTATTACCATATGATACGGACTGCATTATACATACGATTTGTATGGGTCATACGCACCCATCGTGTAGCATACAACGAACGGATGTGACTCACCACGGAGTTCAGGAAGTTCACAGCTAGCCGTTGTGACTGGACACTGCACCTATGTTATATTAAGGTGTTTTATGTAGTAGATTAAGTACCTACGTACCAAATTCTTTATTTTATTTAACACTATTTTATTAAAATTGAACTAACTATATTTACGTCGTGTCCGGAAACTTGTACATACCTATTCAGTTCACCGTAACACACTTCACCGTGAAATGTTGTATCGGAAATATATAGCCATATATTAAAGACCGTCCAACCTATTTGGGTCATATAGTACTGAAATAAAATTTGTGTCTAAATAAAACACAGTTCTTGTCGGTTTACACTTTACAGGAAGCCAGCAGCAAACAAAATTTGAAAATAGCCGATAGGTATACTGAATTAGGTGTTTGTTAGGTTAGGTTAGTAAAATATTTTAGTGTATAAAATATTTTAGTGTAAAATATGGTTAGTTAAAATATTTTAATAGAATTAAATTAATGTGGGTAAACGTACAATTTTTAATGGGAATCATTTTAGTATAAGTAATTTGTTTAGATCAGGAATGTCCAACTTCAAGTAGGCTGTGATCTAATATTTCATATCAAAACTGGCAGTGATCTACCACATACTTATAGAGACGTTACAAATCATATTCTTCACCATTACAAAGAAAATCGTGAGTCGTGAAAATTATAAATCTTTGGTTTTCTTTTTGGCACTCATTGCACGCATTGACAAACTATTCATTCACTATGTAAAGATCTTACTGCGCGACGGTAAAGGTTAACTACACCTTAGTTTAAAGCGTGGAGATTAACATCTTTCCATTCTCTCACTCCTGCAACTGACCGTGAGTGATGTATCACGAATCAAGTATTACGGAGAGGTCACGCGGGCTTCCTACTGGTTAATTTAAAAACTACTTCTAGGTATTCTGATTAAGAAAATATTTTTTTATTAGTTCTACAATCCTATGTGCATCTGGACCGCCTTACAAAAAGATTATAAAGACATTTTGCTTTACGAGAAATGAATCTTAGTCACTTACTCAATATATTACGTACATATTCTGGGTCAAAACACATATCGAAAAAAAAACATAAATTTTTTTTGGGATTTGAACATGGGACCATCGTTATAATAAGCTCGACCATCGTGGATGAAGAAATTACGTATATTCATGTCTAAATTTAAAATCTCAATGAAATCATAATATATGACATTACAACTGAACATAGACGGTTCTTAGATTTTTATACATACTAAAATCCATCAGGCTATCGACCGGTCAATCGCCATTAACATGTTGGATATGCCTGGTTTAGATATACGAAATCAGTTCCTACACATTTCTCAAATGTATCTACGCCAAAATATTTCAACATTAATAATGTATGCATAGACAAAATATCAATTTTATCTAATGTTTATCTGTTTAGAGGCGTTTATAAAAGCAATTAAAATATTTGTATGCTTATAAGATACTTAGGAAAAGCATAATTAGAAAGTCAAAAATAATTTTTAACGTTCGTTGGATGCTGCGTAAGAAGCCATGTGTCACCATAAAATTGACAACACACAATAAAGCCAAAAATCATGACAATAAATTAAAATATAAACAATTTACAAGCCATAAATCTGCGATGCTGTCGATTTTTATTGGATTTTTTACTTTTGGTCACAATTTAAAACTTTGTAAACCTGGCTACCTCAATTAACGAGACTTCTTTCAAACTGCACGCATGTATTAATATATGCCATAATATATGGCCATCTCTATCTGAAAAACGTTTTAATTTCATTATTTTTCTCCTTGAATAGATTTTAAATTCAACGCAAAGCGTCTTATATAATAAGCCGTAAAAATGATAGAGGTAGTAAATAAACTTAACTATCATAAAAACATGCTAACATTGAAGGAATAAGATTGTCGAAATCGGTGCAAATATTGTTTTATTAAGTACTCACCTATGTATGGTTCTTATTTATTTTACGAAAATTATGTAGGTACCTACTTATAAATAAAAAGAATTGTACATCATATAAGACACGGTGTATAATATTTACCCAATAATATTATCCCCAAGTTAATTACAAATATAAAATTAATACTATCAACCGCGAGGGTACTTAATGGAATTTGGATTTTAATTTTAATTGATTTAAGTTTTGTACTATATCATTTTTTTTTGTATCTCGGGTTTCGCCTTTCGGCATCTTCAGGTACCTACTATGCGTACTCAACAATGGTAAATGCATTCTGCATGCACACAACATATTTTCTTAAATCTATATAAACTGTAACACATTTATTTAAAACAATCCCTCTAAGTTATAGTATTTAATTACCTACCTATTATAATTTAAAGTATTGTTTGTTACTAATTAACTACACAGATACATGTACCCCAATATTGGTTTTTGCCTGATGACGATTGAAACCGAACAACGGAAAAATCGAAAATACTCAAATGTGTGCTTTCACTTGTCTTTATAAACAATCCTTGGTCGATTCGTCCAGACTCCAGGGTATCAAGCGATGTTTGTATTATACAAATAATATAAATGTCGGTTATCTAGTATAATATTTTAAAAAATAATTCTGTAACATAGCATCTCAATTAATGAGATTAATGATTTAATTCAAATGAATTTGTGTGTACGATAATATAAATTCAGTGCATTATTTACAATAATGTTTTCCAGCCGACCGGAAGCCTAGCGATCGGATAGATTGTGAGGTAGGTACCTAAATGAAAATAATAATATCCGAGATCTTGCTAATTAGCGGACATGGCTATAGTATACCTGTACTACAATCTTCGCAAATCACTCGCGGTGATTCGTGGATTAATCATTTTGTTTAGACGTATCTTCTCAAATAAAAGCATGGGCCATATAAACGTAATTTGAGAATAAATCAACTGATAACATTTTACCTATTAAAAAATAGAGGAAAGATATTACTAAGAAATAAAATTATTTTATTTATAAATATATTTATAAATGCTAGCCTATACTAACGGAGTTTATCGGCTTTCTGCATATAAAAAGACTTGAAATTCGGAACACAGGTCCTAATGTAATGACCGTAATATCGTCACTTTACAGGCCAAGTAGGCCCTAAAATATTGAATTGTTCAGGAAGTGAAAAAAAAATGTGGTCATTGGATTTACTTATTATTTTATATAATAATTATTTATTACTTTATATATATTATTTTATTACAAATTGAGTGGCTTACTCTGTACGTACCCTATGGCTTACGTTTAGAGAGGGTTTCAGCATTTGGCTGGAATATTTTTTGTCATGTTACAAATGGCTTAAAAATATTATTGAATTATTTTAATATTAAATATTTTTTTGGGATTTATGATACTTGGCCAGTTCCTGTAAGAGTATACAATCGGTCCATTACCATCAAAATGTCACTTTGGTGAAAAGTGAGGATTACGGCAATTGGCTTGTACAGTGAAGATATTATAATGTATAATAAACAACAAAATAACATAAGAACACTACACAAAATACCTGATTCTGGCCATAAAGAAGATAAAAGACATAAATGTAGGAACATAAATAGTTAACTGCACATTTCACCTTAAAACTGTAAAAGAGCAATTTTTAATATTATAACTACAAATTCGAATAATAACACAATATAATTATCTCTCTGAACCACCTTGTTCGAAAAAGCAAAGGCATAGGTACTTTTTAAAAAAATGATTGTGTCAAAATTTTAAAATGATATTTTGTAAGCTGCAGAATTGAAAAACAATCATATTCATATCATATTTCGAATCATATTTAGTCGACACTGATGCAATGACTAAAGAAAATTCCACATATTATACAACGTTGACGTTTTGACGAAGGAGTACCTTGATTGAACTAATTTTGAGTTAGTAGTCAATGAGCAACAGTAAGTTTTGGGAAACTTGTTATATTTTTATATTTTGGATTGCGGAAAGTCATGCCATCCACAGGATGATCCTAAGGTTTTAGAAAAACGGAAATAGAGAGTGAAAATGTTATAGAAAGTACGATGCTTATGATAATATCATTGCCACAGTTCAACTGTCTTGACGTAAGTGCAATTTACATGTTAGTTTTTAGATTGGGTTTTATGATTGAATTCAAATATATGTACATAATATGCGATGCTGGTATATAATATGTACATACACGAAATATAATGCCTCATAAAAAGAAATGTAAACTACAGAAATTTTCGTTGCTAACTAAGTATTTTTTCGCCTTACCCCGTAAGTAATATTTTGTTTGGGATACAACCCGATATTTCTGGCATTATAGGTGATTGTTTCATTCGGTCTTCTACGGAGCCTTGGGTAAGTGAGTAAGTATGCGTTCGTTTTTGGCGGGTGGTTTTACCTGTGAGCAATTAACGGCGCGAGCGACTCCGTGACGGCGCCCGTTAATTAGCAATGCCGTAAAAATAAAAACAAAAACTCATACAGGCTGGTAAAGAAGTATAAAATCATTGTCAAACGATGGACTGCATTATTTGTAAGGTTACGTTTATTGTTATCATCAGAAGTGTGATAGTTCGGTTTGGGTCCTGGCATCCTCCAATAACTCTTTGCATCTCACCCTATCCAGAACGGCCGCTTTCCGGTGTGGTACCCTAATACGTATGAACTTGTTGCAATGCGGTCATTATTTACTTTCATAATAAGTAGTAATATAATAAACACCCTACATATTATCTACATTCCTACCTACCTACATTCAAATGTCAAAAATCGTAAAGTTGGCGCTTGGCGCCTCATATATAAGTACATTTAAAAAACTGTTTATAAGTCAAGCAGCACTTGATCTTTTCCAACACTTTCCTCCAGCTTGCCAGGTATTCCGCATGAATTTTCCATTTTTTAAGAATTTATATTTTCTCTCTTTCTTGCTACACAATATTAGATTTTTAAATTAACGAACAACATATTAAACAATAAAATAACACAAAAAACACTACACGAAATATCTTATTCTGGTGATTAAAAAAATTAAGGAAATACATGGAGGAACATAACTCACCACAGACTTCACATAAATATCTAATCTAGCAAAAAAATATTTATCGCAAATACGCAATCAACTCAATGCACTTATCTCTAAAGAACCACATTGTACGGAAAAGTAAGAGCATGGTTCGTAATAAATTAATTAAAAACACTGAATTCTCCAGATGTACCGTCATGTCAATCCACCCTAAACTTTACTTTACTCAATCAACTTTTAATTTTTCTTTTTTACACTAAACAGTCCATACCTACTCAATGTACCTACAAAATTATTGAATATTAATGAGCAATTTAATAATTAAATTGAGTGTTTTTCCATTGATAAATTCAGAACACCCAGTAATTATCTATCGCTTTAGTTTGACGTTCACTCGCGTTGCGTTTCGCTTGTGTGATATCTCTTTGGGCGCAGTTTCGGATTCGTAACTAACGCCGTTAACAGAGTGTAACGAGACGAGCTTCGGACGCCGTTATTGCAGGCTCGCCCGCGATAACGAATCCGTTCGGAGACGCCCGTTCGAACCTTTTACCCGGCGTAGAAACTCAACTCGAGTCGCGACAGGTAGCGAAAGAATGGCAATTAGTAAGTGATAGCTTGGCTGAGCACGTGAATGTTGCTCGTTTGTCTTAGAAAGGCATCGGATCTCCACTGAAGGTCTGTGAGCATTAATTAGAGTCGTACGCATGGGGTGGCAGTATCATTAAATCAAGTGAGTTTATCTAAGTCTCCAAAATTGTTAATTAATCATTATGGTGTTATCTTGTTAGGAAATTAGCGCAATAACTATTCTCTTAAAACTTCATTTGTCTTCCTTGAAGTGAATGTATTCATATAAATAAAAATATACACATCTACTGCACCAATGGAAATTCAGTGACTTTTTGTATACTATCTTCTTCCTACCTACATATCGTTTTAAACTCCTCAAAGTATGAGTATATTCTAAATAGAGAAGCTCTCTAAACATCTTTCTTGGGAATTGACTCTGTTACAAGCTAAAAGGAGAAGAACAAAAATAATACATACGGTTATCACCCAATTACTTATATACTGACTTCACCGTGTCACGCCCTAGTGTTGGGGGGCATGTCCAATGTAACCCTAAGATTCGAAAGAGAAATTAATTCTCAAAGCTCAAAAATCGAAATCTTTCATGCTTGATAAGATGCCATGTATTGGTTCCATGACACAACTGAACAGTGACAAAACAGAACAACGATAAATATAACAATGACCTTTCAGGAAAAATATAAATTTAATATAGAAATTGTCCTATCTCTATTATTTTGACAAATTTTTAATAGCACAGATTTTCAATACGCCATAATATATCAAATTATATACCTAATTTCTGCATTCCTAATCGCTAGAAGGCCTCAAATAAACAGGACTTTGCCGACAAGCTTAGGATATCTCATCTTAATCAATATAATATGTTCAAAATGTTTGGGTGACTAGGTACAACGAAATAATGACCTAATCTAACCAAACCTAACCTAACCTAAATAGATTCCACAAAAATTAATTTTTCATTGTTCCCTTGGCTGTTCTGTTTTGTCACTGTTCTGTTTTGTCATGTTCTGTTTTGTCACTCTTCTGTTTTGTTATGTTCTGTTTTGTCCTGTCATCCCATGAATTACAGCTATATAATACAGGCGCATTGGTAGCACCCAATTACCAGAGTATAAATTGGTGAAAATAATTAATATGCGGTAGGTATGGATATTGAAACTTAAACAATAGTACTGTACACCTTCATAATAGGAAAATAAATGTCTAATTTTTTTAAAGTACCTCACGATAAGTGACACGATGACAGCTACAATGTGGGCAATGTATTTTTTTTCTGTCAGTCTACCAAAATAATAATAGGATTTATGAAAAACGAATATCTTTCTTAACTAACGATCTATAAAATATGGAATGCCGAGCCGCTGTATTGTTACTGTGTGAATGTTAACTTCCCACTTTAAACAATACTCTCTTTTGACATTTACAACTTGGATAAAAATTTTGGACATTGTGGAATGTACCTGCGTGTTGTATTTTTATCATATTTTAATTGATGGTATGGAAAACGTTTATTTTTATTGCCGAAAACTGATGTTGCTATAAATAGTAGGTATATACTATGAGAAACCTAAGCATACCTACATAATTTCGAAAACACTTAGAACAGAAAATATTTATTATAACCAATAGAAAAAAATCTTTTTGACAAAAAGTTAGACACCCCGCATGAATTGCACCTGCATCTCTCGGGTATCGCGCCCATGCACATATACCACTATGCTAAAGGCGTCATATTAATTGCGACAAATTTTAACTAATGTACTCGTATTTTAATGAGAATGCCAATTGGGAGGGCAATAACTCTGTTCAACCAAATCACTTCGGATATTGACATATTCCACCTGCGTGAGAATGAGTACTTATAAGTGGGCATTGTTTTATAAATTCCTAAAATAGGGTCTGCTTAGGTCATTCAGTGTATCCTTCCTTGTATCAATTTTTTTTTTTGTATTTACACTTTTCTACTGTTTCTATTTCTTTTTATATATAAATAATACTGATTTATTATTATTTGTGAACATCTTAAAATAAAAATTTGTATTGTTCACTATATAAAAAAAATGAATTTGAATACTCTCTGAACCGTTTTCCAAATTGACCTACTATTGGCGATCGGCTTTTGGATTTTTAAATCAAAGTAGTTATTACTTAATTACTAACCTACGTCATGGATCACTCCAAGATTTTTTGTTGTAACTTACTTGAACTTGCTAGTAATTTTTAATTACCTATTTATTTTTTTTATTCAACGAATAAGTCACAAGATTTAAGAATTGTTAAATTTTGTGAATTATTCGTTGAATAAACAAAAAATTAAAAACAATGATTATAAATTTAAATATAATATGTATAGGTACCTATGTAAGTTTTTATTTATATTTTATTACAAAATACAGTTTTTGGATACATGTAAACTATGCGTATGCAGTTCGTCGTATCACAGTTCACCATGAGCTTTTGCACCGTAAACATAATGTCCGTATAGTATTGAGATCACGTTATTATTTAAATCTACTAAGAAATTTACAGAAAAAAAATATTTGTAAACGTATAAAAACTAATTAAAGTTTAAAACAAAACACAAACTATACCGGTCCCGGTTGTTATATAGTGTGAAATGAACATTACATAATAATATCATTGTGGTTTATTTTAATTAATAAGTACAAGTACAGGTTTTCCCACCGTTAATATAATCAATGTGCAGTATGTTTAGTGTTTGTAACATACGTAACACATACCTACTTCACGGTGAAATGATCGACAGAAAGCGATCTCAATGCTATACGGTCATCTGTTTCCGGTGAACTGTGAACTGCATACTTACAATTTTTCGGTCATGGTAATTTTTAGCTGATGTAATAATGGGTAACATAATCATTACTATAATAGGCATACTGTGGTTATACTTATAACCAGAGCGTTGGAGCGGACATTTTTTTGAGTTTCTCCGCTCCAGCTCCGCTCTGGAACCTAATACTTGCTCCGGCTCCGCTCCGCGTAAAAGTTTTAATAAGTATTATATGTATATGTTGAAAAAATATGTAGTTTTAAAATAATTGTCATTTTTATTATGAATTCTATTAAACAAAATTATCGGCAGCAAATCCTTTCTCATTATTTGCCTATTCTGTCAAAAAAGTGCGGTTATTTATCACTCAACAGTGTTGCGGTGTCAAAATATACTATTTTCATTGGATTTTAGGACGAAAATTTAATAATTAAAAAAACATCTGGAGCAGTGGAGCACTACAAATTTTCGGTGCTCCGGCTCCGCTCCTGCTCCGGGTGAAATCCCATTGCTCCAGTGCTCCACGATCCTGCTCCGAGCTCCGCTCCAACGCTCTGCTTATAACGAAGAGGTGAGGGGCATCCTAGTTCTGTAGCAAAAAGCAGTCATAATATTTGTTTTCTTTCATATGAAAAATATTACAGGTTCATCTTTTTGAACAAAAAAAATGCACTGAAGAAAAACAATTCGCAAAACATTTTATTGCGCATTTTGTCTTTCGAAAATATTTTTAAATGATACTTAGAACCATTTTGCTAAGTGTGCAATTCGTACTACTTCCTGTTAGTACGGTACGAGAAAGATTTCAAAGATTACTCCAAACAGATTAAAACCATTTTTTGCCAAAATAACCGTGAATTTTGATTCACTTAAATATTTTTATGACCGAATGGAATATAATATTTTTATGATTAAAGAACAGCTCAAGGTTTTTAGTTAAAACAATAACTGCGTAATATATAAGACGAAGTGGCTAAACCAGAAAGGCGTAACATACATTCAGGCGACAATACCTACAATATATCTAATTTATGGAGTTATATTATTTAAAACGGCATCCTCCGTATCCTGAAAAGGCGTTAGCAACTAATTTTAGGTAGAGTAGATATAATATACCTAATATAATGAAACATAATATACAAGACCATAAAAATTCTTATTTTAAATTATTGCTTTTCTGTAAAGTTGAAAATTGTCACTTAAGACTTTTAATAAACTATTTTTTTTATTCAAACAATATGACACATGATTTGAGAATGTAATTTTTAATATATTGAATATACATAACTTTATTTTAAAATATCTCATTCATATACACACTACAAAAATCATTTTGTAGAAAAAAATACGACACCCCACGAGACTTGAACCTGTATCTGCTGGATTTGCGTTAGTATACTTTTGCAACTAAGATACGGGTATCTTATTAAATTACGACGGTTTTAACTAGTAGTTGTTACATGAAATGGTTATCGAATTGCGTTATAATGTTGGCTATCGATTTTAGTATATTAAATTAAGGTAGGAATTAATTAATTCGTTAATTACTAACCGACGTCGCGGATCACTCCATTATTTAGTTTTTATAACGTACCTACTTAGACTTGCTAATAATTCAATAAATATTTTTTTTGTAATCAACGAATAAGACACAATATTTGAGAATGTAAAATTCTATATATTGAATATACATAATTTGAAAACATCTCATGCATATACACACAACAAAAAAATCATTTTGTAGATTTTTTGGCTTAGTAATATAGAAGAATAGTCTTCAGTGTCAAATGATTTTTTTTATATACTATTCTACAATTTAAAATTATACGTATATAATAATATAGTTTAAATTAGGTAATTACAAACTCATAATAAGAAATTATTCTTCTTTTTAACTTTGGTTTGAATCAAAAAGTAACTGTAAGGTACTCTTTATAAATTTCTCCCACACGCCCCACAGGTTTTGATAATATCGTCGTGATATTTATACACCGTTAATTGTTTCGGCTATTTTTTTGTTAATTATTATTTTCTACACCATAAATTCTCATTAATGAGGCTAAAAGCGATTATTAGCTTCATGTTTTTCGGCATACAACATTTTTATGATATGTCTCGGTACTTGGGCCTCACTTTGAGGTCATTGCCGGAATAAACTACTTATCCACAGTGGAAAACGCTGGACAATGATAGTTGTGATATCAGATTCGAAAAACTTTTAAATGTGATAAAGTTTAAGGTAATAAAATTGTATTAAATTTAATAAAATATATTTACAGTAATTGATACAATCAGACTTAACAAAGTAGATACCTACATAATACTGTTGTGGTAGCAATGGGTGATTACTAGGGCCTGGATTTGTATGCACCAAAAAACATGAATATATGCATGCACAAATGCGCTTAAAATCTGAAAATATGCACTAAAAACTAAAAAACACGCACTTAAAAATTGTCGGTTTTTATGGAAAAAATTCTAGATCTCTCTATACCCAATATTACTGATAAAATCGAATAAAAAATGAATAATTTTATAAATAATATACAATAACAAAAAAAAAAAACACAAATAATCAATATAAAGTTAAATACAATTTTATTTTCACAATAGTTTTTTTACAAGTAAAATGGAAAGGAAATGCAATATAAACTAAATACAATTTAAAAAAAACAGAAACGACACACTTAACTAATTTTTAAATACTATTTATTGCTGTTTTTGTCCAAAACAATAAGTTATAATAATTTTTTCAATGTGTTCTGGTGTAAAACTTTTCCCCATATCTGTCAGTATTTGTTTATATGCAGAAAATGACCTCTCAACATCCACAGAGGTGATTGGGCAAAATTTAAATAAAGGTGCGTGTGTTGACTTGACATTTTCTGGTAAATCCAGGCTTTTTCCATTAATATAAACAATTTTGTACAGATTGTCTAAATCAGGATTTTTCGATAACATATTTGCGAATATTTCGTTTATGTCTCCCATCTCACTTGGGATAAAAGACAATCGTCTTTTAACATCTTCCACCATTTCCAGTGACGCTGTTAAACGAAGTCCTCGTGTCTCCAGTTTTGTGATTGCTTCAGGTAAGAAAGAAAAGTGAGTCTCAATCACAGCCAAGTCGCTTTCTATCGTCTGGCAATCTACTATGTTTTGGCATATTTCTATGGTCACTGAATCTTTTTTGTTAAATTTTTTAACAATGTTTTTATTGCTTCAACATTCTTTGAATAAAAATGAGCTGCGTTCAGCCACGTTTCCCACCTAGTCAGCACAGGTTCTGGGGGGAGTGATAGATTAAGCTGATCTTCTTTATAAACTTGGACTCGAAGTGGTGCCTTAATGAACACTTTCTTAACACTTCCAATTCAATTTCCAATAAAAGCCCTAAAATATGCATTTGTTAATGAAATATGCACTAATCTCCGATATATGCTCTAACGTCTCAAATATGTATTTATATGCACAATAAAATTTTATTTTTGGATTCTGTGTGTTTCAAAATGGATTTCTGTGCAACTCTCATAGCTGTGCATACACCCTAATAAAATATGCACTAGCATATAAATCCGGGCCCTAGTGATTACCTTAGCTCTACTACCTGTCGGTGGTTCTATAATATGGAAGTCATTTCTTCCAGTTCTTTGATAAGGCATGGGTTTAATGATATTGGGACAAAGTGATGTTCTAAATATTCACAAGCGGGATTGTAAGGAAGGTAAAGCATCTTCTGACCATGGACGATCATAATAATATCATATTATGGGCCTCCATAGAGTGGGGGTTTGTATCAACAGATTTTGTTTTTACGAGAAATGGATATCAGCCACTTGCTCTATCTATTAGGTCCATACTCTGACTCATACACAAATTGGAAAATTCGAACCTGGGACCCACGATGCTTAAGCCGCGCGGCCATCGTGGGAAGGCATCTACGGATATGAAACTATCGAAATACAATATTCTAGTATTAATCTTCCTCTCCTATAGAGTTTGATAGTTTAAATACTCGTATACATAGGAGAAAACAATTGATTAAAAACAAAATTAAAGTAATATAATACAATTTAAGAACCTACTAAATATGTATGGTTTTATCATTTATAAGCGTGGCGCCATTTACTACGACTAGAGTAAAATGACTGTTCGAAAATTTCAGCAATTACTGTATTAATATATTTTTTCTTCTAATATTACTCCGTTAAAGATAATATAACGCTTAATGCCACGAGACTGTCTTTGATCACTTTCCCCCAATCAGTAGGATAAGGCCAAAAATATGAAAATGGTCTCTGGAAGATGTGAGAATGGCCTCTGCAATGAGATCGAAATGTCGAGGTAAGAAGGAGGAAGAGCACACGCTGACAACCCAAAAACCTAATACGACAGCAGACAACTATTTTAGTCTCAAACAATATATAATATATATTATATTGCATATTAATTGTATAGTACCTACAGATAATTTTCGTTATATTATCATGGCCAATAGTAATTTTGTAAAAATAAGCAATCTTTCAAATAAACTCTAGTGTACAAATTGCATGCAGGTATAATGAATCTCACCATTTAGTACATAGGTAAATATTATAATTTTGTTAGAAAACCCTCTGAAATATACATATTAAAAAGTTGGTCGGATTGGATCACGAACTCACATCTCTCACTTTCCGGGTGAATGCTCTGGTCTTGAAATTATTGATTCAGGCGAATTATTTCTAATAACTACATTTATATGAAGTTTTTCAAATTCCGCCAATCGAATAGCGATCGGCGTTGTAATAACTTCATTGTAACCAACGTACGGCGTACTACAATAGTTCACTTTTAATTTAACTTATATAACGGTTTTCATATTATATTTAAAGATTATTGGATTACGTATTGAAAACAATACGGTACATATTTAAAAATACTTAAAATATGCAAAATCTTACTTCTAGTTCGATTTGATATTTTCTCACGGCGTTCACAAACAGATAATTGGTGTTTTCATTGTGTTTTAATTTTATAAGTCAAGAACATCACTTTGCAACTGTTTCGGATATTTCCATATTTTTTCATTAATTTAAAGTAAATTTTACGTTTAAAAAACGAATCATTAGATATTTTAAATAAATTAAATTTACCAACTAGCGATAACATGTAAATTAACCACTGATATTGGCTATTAAATAATGATGGATTCATTATTACCAAACACATTCTTTCTTATTTACAATTAAATTTGATATATACAGTACAATATTTGCTTTTACTTGTCGGTCTAACAAATTATTCAGTGAAATGATATTTGGAATTCAAAAATATACCATAAATATTTTGAATGAATATTTATGATAAGAATGCAAATAATGTTCACGTGTAGTGAATCTGCATTTATTATTTCAAGCCATAATAATTATCCTATAATGGAGAAACGTACAAAATATTGAGAAGTTATGTATTTTAGTCGTTGGGGATATCAAGACCACCCCATTTATAAAGATACATACGTATGCTTTCATTATCATCAATTTGGTTAAATTTACCGCTAAATGAAACTATAACTAAGCAAATTACACTTGTGTTGAAGGTATTCATCGGTACAACACGTTATGGGGATCTTGTATTGTATGTCTTCAGGAAACTTCTTCACACTATTTTATCTGTAGCAAGCTGTCCCAATCGCCTTAGCCCTAGCGATGCTATGTATATTTCTACACAGTCCAACCTCTACCATTTTCCTGCTGGTATATATTATTGAAGATGAACCTTTTGTAGGTTCTAGAAACCTCAGTCTTGGGTATTTTCTCCAAGGGCATTCCTTGGCAAAATTGAAATAGATGCTTCACATCGCCACTGTCGGGTCCCGTGATACGCTCGATTAATACCGAGTGTGGTGCGGGGCGGGTTTTGGTTCGGAGGGATTAACTTCAATCTTCCATAACTATTGAGACATGACCTGCTCAAAGGGGTCATCTTACTTATACTTCAAAGGTATGCTCGATTCTCATCGACTATGTCTATCCCTCAGTTGTTACATAAAGACGCTGTACGACGACTCGAAGAATCCCTGTTGCTTGATAGTCTTCTTTCATCTTCCCAGGTCATGCCAGCATCCGCTGTATACTTACATTCTGTGGATGATATTTAGTGGGTTTCCAGGGCGCGTAAATTCGGACAGAAAATCCATTGCACGTCACCGAGATAGGTCCAATGTCGTCTCTTCACTCTTAGCATGATAAGAGGCGGCATGGTTTGCTCTTCGTCTACTTCTGAAGTTATACCGCCGCAACTATCTATTCTCGAAGTTCAGTAGGTAGACGGTTTCTTTGAGCCTCCGTAAGGTGACTTGATAGCGTACAGCAATACCGCCAGAATGTAAGCGTATTGACATTGATTTAGCAATGGTACCAACTTTTAATAATAAAAATTTATTTTATAGTCAATACCTAGGTAAACTTTTTGGTCCTATAAAGTAAATGCTCTCTCAATTAATTCAGGAATGTGATCTTATATTTATGACACGGTATGACAATAATCTAAATCTTAATATTTTTTATTATTTTAGTTTTAACTTATGACACTTGTGGTCCGGCGGTGCAATTCAGTCTTGTGGTTAATTGGCCGCTTTTGGAAGTGCGCTCAGCGGGCGCTCCGTCTCTATCGGAGTGTAACATCTCTACAGGTGCCGTAGCGGACGTTCACATTCATTCACCACGGACGACGAAACAACACCGTGCCTATTGGTCAGTGAAATTCAATATTTTAACCCGAACATCTCGATAAGAATAAGTGTAAAACATATTCTCTTCAATAATAATATCTACATAACATTATAAACCTACGCAGTGATAACAGATATTACGATAGATAGACTACCAGTGGCGAAGGGTGGTGGGGTAGGCTGTCAAGATCCGACAGACATATTTATTTGTTTTCATTGGAATAAGAATAAAAATTGCAGATGGTATTTAATTATATTTAAATATAAAATTTAATTAAACCCTAAGTAGTATATTTTAAGTAAACCCTAGTTAAGCAAACCATACTAGATAAAAAAATATTCTTCAATCTATCAAGTAAGTACTTATGGTTTAATAACATAATTTTAGATATTTTATATATAGAAGAATATTGATTTATTTATTATGGTTTGCTAGGCAGGGTTTAATCGAATTTTAAAAACCATCTGCCATTTGTATTCTTAGTTCAATGAAATCAATTAATAAGTATAACTGAAAGAGTGTGTATTATTTTTGTCGGATCTCCAAAACCTACCTCTACCTTTATGGTGTGATCTAGGCAGGATTTTCAAACTAACTAAATTAATCTGCAATTTGTATTCTTGGTTAAAATATGAATGAACTATTTTTTTTATTCAACGAATAATTCACAAGATTTAAGAATGTAAGTAATAAAGTACAAAAGCCGATTGCCAATAGTAATTCAATTTAGAAAGCGCTTCATAGAGTATTGTAAGAGCCATTAGTTAAATTTTGTCGCAATTAGATAGGATATCCAAAGCATTGTGGTCGATGTGCGTGGGCGCGAATCCCGAGAGATGCAGGTTTGGTTCCTGCTTGGTGTCGTATTTTTTCTTTTGGTTATATATTTTTTCAAAAATGTTTTCAAAATTATGTATGTTCGAATATGAATGATTGATAAAGTGTAGTGTGCTCTATTTATGTCGAATCTCTAAAGCCTACCTGCACCCTTCGCCACTGCTAAGTACAAATATACAACTAGACATAATTATTAGGTGTCACTACCACTTCTGTCAATATTCTTGCATATAGAAATATGAAACACCCACACTATGTCGATAGACGACAAATATCACCATTTGCACAATGGTGAGCACCGCTTGACCACTAACATTTCACTGACTTGGTGCATTGTGAAAAGCCAGTATTATAATATCAAAAACACTGTTGATAGTTATTTTTTTTGTTAAGCAATTTTCTCTGCTAATAAGGTGAATGTTTTGCCTACCATAATAGGCGGCTAGCGGAAAAATATTACACTTGATTTATATTGTTTTAATTAATCAATATGTAGATTTTTTTAAATCAACAAATAAAATGGTCTAAAATTGCAAGCTTTATATTTATTGTCTACTATGTGACTCTCGTAAGCAGATCATTTACCTTAAGACAACTGAACGTTTTAATTCTAATGGATTCAAGCTCTGTACTATTCCATTTAAGTACGTTTTAAGGTTTAACCAATTAAAATAGATCTTAATTGAATAAAAAGTATCATCTGTGGAAGAAGTACAAACATGTAGATAATTATTATTTAAACGTGACAGTTTTCCAGGATGGCTTAATACAATTTATGTAACAATATTTTAGGAACTGTGTAAAGCAAGCAGTACCTACGTATATGTACCTACGTATTATTTAAATGCTTGGCGGCGCTTAAAATTTAGTTGACCTCTCAGGCACTGAGTCATAAAATAAACAATAGGAAGATGATCATAAATATTTGAATACTGTTTAATTTACCAAAGAGATTTAATCAAATTGCCTACTATTACAAAATAAATAATAACAAACAGAACAATTGCATAATAGTCTTAAATTGGACACAAAGCGGGTAATTTTAATTGTTGTTATTAGGTACACTAATAAAAACTCTTGCATTGTTTAAAATCATCTCCAAATTATTGTATCAAAAAGATTTTTATTCCCAGTATTAGCAGTGGCAATTTTCTTTGACGCAGATGACGCCGTCGATTCGTTAGATGATTCAAAAGGGGGCCTCGAAACTGTAAATCAATCATAGAATGATAATTAAATTATACCAAAATTAAAAAAAAATGTATATGCGTGTTCCCCACGAATTAAGTATTATAGCATATTATACATAATATTATAATCCTTGTAACTAACATCAAAAGACCATAATATAATGTAACTACTCAACTAGATACGTTCCTACAGACATACAAACAACATACTACTAATATTATTATGTATCATCACTGCCATAGTTATAGTTATACTAGCTGACCCGGCAAATGTTGTTCTGCCATATAAATTATTTCTAGTGAATATCTTGGTTGTTAAATAAAAAATAACGAATGTATCGTAAGTATGTGGGGAAGATGGGATCTATGACAGAAAGAGGAATAGAGCGCTGTAGACGATGACCACCGATAAAAACAAAAAAAACATCAACCATTCATTTGCTCAATTCAAAATGAGTAATGATGTTCATAATTAATGAATTACCTGTGACAGGATCTCGTTGTTTAATTATTGTTTTTTCTTCGAATCACGATTTCTCGCGTCGATGTGCGGTCGCCAACCATGATTCCAGCAATGTCATCAACAACAGTCGCATTGAATCGACGTACGTGCTCTCCAGCTGGTATTTTATCAGGATTGATGACAATAGCGTGATTGTCACTTTGCAATTCGTGCATGTGTGCTTTAAATATATTCAATAATTCATTGTGCTCATTCAATAGGGCGTCCAGTTCGCCGACGATGCGCCTGGCATTAGGCGAATTGAGGCTATTGTAGCCGCAACGTGCATCCACATGATTGATGTCCTCACCGCCGCGCCCATGAAGTAGATTTGTAAAAATGTATGTAGTTCGTTTGGCATTGGCAGCAATGAGCCTACTTTGTGGTATACTTGGCCTTTGATTTTGAGCGTAGAATGGAATTGTTGACCATTTGCCGCAGTATTGTGAACTATTTCTGTTGCTCCGGACGAAGTCATTTGGAAGCATGAATTGAATGTGCGAATGGACTTCAGAAACAGGTTTGAATCTGGAACCGTGCCGATGAGCAAGCCGTTCAATGGTTCTGGTGGTATCTCAATTTCTGGTAGTTGCGCTTTTCCTGATGCGCAACACATCCCGGCTGACTCATGTTTGAATTTGAGCGCGTGACGATGGGGACATTCTTTGTCCATAGCACCAATCAGCACTTTCGGATGAGCGGAATATTCAATATCTGGCTCGTACTCGAATGCGAAACGAAGGAACGAAGCGGATGTAAATGTTCGATGTTGGCGTTGTCAATCATTTGCTCTGCGTGTGTTAACTACGAACCGGCGCGCTTGGCTCCGTTTCAATTGTCGTTGTTGACTTCGTTCAGCTCGTGCCTCTTGTGATTGAGATGCACGCAATTGCGACATGCTTACACGCACGTTTTTGTTATCTTGTTGGATTTGTTCGTCTGTTCTTTCTGCTCTACTATTTCGCATGTTTGTTGCTTTATTCGTTCGACGGCCCAAATGGCTCCCCTTGCGTCTTGCTGGTATTGTGCACTGTAATACACACACATAAAAATAGATAAATAAAATAAATCGTACAAAATTTTTCACGCACTGCGTTGTGGTATGCCGAATGGACGCGACGCTTCTCTTGAATTCTTCTCGGACGTAGCGCCATCTGTCATTCAACAACATAAATAATTTCGTTCTGTTTGAAATACGAACGACGGTTAAATTTGTTCATACAAAAATAATAAATTCACGAATAAAAAATGGGAGGGTGAAGGTAGGAGAATGAAAATTTGGGGTTATAGGTATTTTTTTATGCAAAATAATAAAAAAAATACAAAAAAAAAATTGTCAAAAAAATAAAAGAAAATTTTTCTGGATAGAGATACCCTAATCACTTAGCGATATGAAATATACTTGTTAACCTATTCTCATACCTAATAAACATAGATTAAAAAATTCATAAAAATCGGTTGAGCCATTTCGGAGGAGTTCGACCACAAACATCGTGACATGTTTGAGACTTTCACGGTTGTTTTTTTATCGTAATAGATTTTTGGGTTTCCACCGAGTGTACTTCTTCCTTCTTTCCTCGACGTTTCATATCAGCCTCTCATCACGCTGAGAGTGAAGAATCGACGTTTGACCTGGTTCGGCCAAGAAGAGAACCTCAACCTGGTTTCAAGCCAACCGGATTCCGACATCATGGAAGGTCGCTAAATACTATCTATATTGTGTATACGGCGGATCTACATGATGTTGATATGACTTGTAACGATGACTAGCTAGCAACAGGGATTCTTGGATACGCTGGCTGGTGTCCATATGCTCCAACTCAGGGGGGGGGGCAAACTTTTTGGATGGAGGGCCAAATTCAAGAATTCAAAATGAGCGGCGGGCCGCAAGTAAAATACCATTTTTAGATATACACAATAGTGTTGAATTATCACTAAAAATAAACATTACAACAAAATTAATGAGAAGAATGAAACTGTTGTACATTTTTTAACATTCTTCTAAATTCAGATGTTAATTTTGTAGTTGATATTCTCAAAACTGCTTGCGTGTAAATGGGCATCGGAGATATTTGATCGTAAAGAATTTTTATTGAGGTTCATGATCGAAAATGTTTGTTCACATATATAGGTTGATCGAAAACTAATGAAAATTTTTCTTGCATAATCTTTAAGTTGGTCGAATTTGTCTGAATTAAGGGCATTGTAAATTTGGAGATTTCTTCACGACGATGCAATTCTCTTAAATCATTGTCTCCAATAATCTCAAGTTGTAGCTCTGTCGGTACACTAGCAATATCTATTGATATTGAATCGCGTACTATTGCTAAACTTGTCTCAATTTTTCGGAAATCACCAAATCTTTGTGAAAAATCGTCATTCAGAGCTTTAATAATTTTACCATATTTTTCCAATTCATTTTCTGGTATATTAAGCAATTTCAAAGTTGGAAAGTGGTCCACGTTGTTATTCGATATTTGTCGAAGGAATAACTTGAGTTTTAATTGAAATCCATTCAAACTTTTTACAATATCATGGGCATATATTTTTTTTCCTTGCAACGCGGAGTTAAAAGTATTTAAATTTGTCACGATGTTCAACGTAGAAAATAGTGGTTACATAGTGTGAGACGAGAATCAAGGAAGACGTACTGAGATAATACATTTACGAAACAACAAATTCTTCAAATTTTAATCTATTGTCAATATTTTTTAAAAAATTATAAAAAAGTTATTCGTAATCAAAATTACAATTAATGATGGCGGGCCGCAAAAAAATACCCGGTGGGTCACATGCGGCCCGCGGGCCGCAGTTTGCCGCCCCCTGCTAAGGGGTAAATATGGCTGAAGACAAAGACGGTTGTGATTTTAGTAAGGAGATTGATATTTTCTTTGGGTAATTTATGGTTTTGTTTTTTTTATGGTGGCCTCAAAATAAATCAGTTTCTTGGGCCTCCACGCTGTAGAGTTGAAAGAATAAGTTTAGGCGCGCCCATTGCACGAATACAACTACTTGAGTTAAACTAAAGTGCGAACCACCAATTACATCTCTCGGTATTAAGTTTCGGATACCACATTATTAAAAATTAGCTTCATTTGAGACAGCGATATTAATGCGGAGCGATTTTTCGGCCAATTACGTTGGTCCACCCTAATACGCAATGCACGGCGTATAATTTTTTTTACTGACAACGGTTATTTCTACCACACACGCGTTCGTTAGCACGCGTGCAGCTACATCTCAGCGATTAGTCCGTTCATTATTCAACGTGATGCATACATACGAATGCACTTTATCTGATTATAAGCACCATGAAATAACAGGTATCCTAATGAAACTGTTAGCAGACACCTGGATGAAATTTTTGTAATGGTCCTTTTGGAAATTTTACGCACGCGGTATTTAGTGCTTACCGCCGTACAATCTTGCACCTTGCGCATCGGATACACCTTGCATTTTTCTATACATACCTGTGCAACTGTGTAGCGTGTTTGTTCTATAATATGGGGTCTTACGAAACTTGAGACTCCCTATCATATTATCTACAGCTTACGAGAAGTACTACGAGATTATTTTTAATAATATTATATTACAGTCAATCTCATATCCAATATAACATCGACTCTCAGTTATAACAATATATCTTAACCATTTTGTATATGTCGTAATGGTTCTTAGACAAGAATTTTTAATTGACTCGTAGATAGATTCACAAGTTAATTAAAAAATCTATCATCCAATTTCGGCAATGAAGAAAAATAATAATAAATATTATGATTCAATATCAAGAATAATTATTTTGATATATTATGTATTGGAGTGATTTTTATTGTTTATTCATTTTTTTTTTTTAACATATTGTGAAAATTACAAATTATAAGGTTAAGACGTTCACAACATGACATTATTATAAAGAAGAAAAGTAGTAAAAACGATAAAAATAAAAATATAAAAATAGAACATAATATTATAAACACACAAAAGAATTGCAAATTCAATTATACATCTATAGAAGTTCAAAGAAGTACACCGAATTTGCTAAGGATACCCTATTTTGAGAATTTATAAAAAGCGTCCACCTAACCTCACCCTCACGCAAGTGGAATATATCAACACCCAAAGAAATTTGGTTGAACATAGTTATCGCCCTCCCAATTGGCATTAAAAGTGGCAGGTTGGTTCTGCAACTTGGGAGAAAAAACAACGGATGCTCTCTATTTCTAAGATAGTTATCAGGGACACACTGCCCAGAATGGCAGAGTTCTCATTTATAAATATTTATAAACAGGTATCTAAATAAAGTAAAAATAATGAGTAAACTTTTGAAATTCGGCAATAAAATTTTCGAAAAGAATGAGCAGAGCTTTTTATCTATACCTACCTACTTTATCGTCACTCAATTTTCTACGAACCGTTTTATTGATAATTCATTATAATTCTTGTGAATATGTAACAATGCCATATAAATAAATTTACCATGTATGTTTTTTACGAGGATTTGATAAGGAAGACATGTAAGTACATTACATTTTTTTTAAAACAAAATATCTACTATTTGATATATTATATTAAATTGCTGCAACTCATGTGAACGGTATTGTACAAAATGTTTCCCTATATAAAGTATATTTATTCTTACTATTCCATAACAAGGGACAGCCACCATTAAAGAGATCTTTGCTTTACCATATGCTACCCAGAACAGTCTGGTGGATCTGCACTCGTATCAATCACGGAAGCTATTAACCCAGAAAATACAGCCTTATTTATAGTAAGTCAAAAGGGAAATCTGTAATTTTGTCCTTTCATAATTTGTTTTTTTTTCAATGGGATGTAGGTCTGGATGGTAAATCAGTAGATGTTAGGAAGAGCTGAGATTTTCAAGATGTGGATGAATAGACGCATCCTCAAAATAATTCCGTGGATGATAAAAAATTTACATGGGAATACAGTGCAAAGTAAATATTGAGAAGACAACGGATTTGCTGGATCACTGAAGTGATGGGAAACGTGTTTGTTTGGAGTATAATACTGGCTGGAGACTGCTGAAGAATAATGCTTCATTTGGCTGGAATCAAGAAATTTTTTCGATATTATTTTGAATAATTGCTATTTTATTTTTTAATATAAGGGCAAGACTTTTGATACATCTTTCCTATCAAGATGGTTGTTGTTGTTGTCTTACTATTACAACATTTTATTATTTAGCGTTGCGACTAAAATAAACGAACAACACAAAAATGTTTTAATTGCAAAGTTTCGCATTTAGCGATAAAAACGGTTTTTGCAACCCTTTACTACCAAAGATTAAATTTCACTTGCAGCACACCTTCATTACTTACAAATTTAAAAAAAACAGTTGAAAATTAATAATATGAAGTAGGTAGGTAGTGAGTAAGGTAGGTTTAAATATAAATATTATTTTTATTAAAGAAAAATGATTTGAAACAAACCATTTTTATTTAGCCATCATGTTCGACAGTGGCGAAGGGTGGAGGTAGGCTGATAAAATCCGCCGTAAATAGTGCTCACTAAACTTAGTGTTGATAGTGTTGGTTAGTTTTTAAAATTCATTTAAACCTTGTAAAGCCATAATAGATAATAGTCAAAAAATACTCGTATATCTATGAAATATCTAAAATTATCTAATAAATCATACATGACTGTGCATATTTTATAGATATAATTATATTTTCTATCTATTATAGTTTGGTTTAGGCAGGGCTAAATGAATTTTATGAACCGATGATTATGTGTAATGTGTTCTTAATCCAATGAAAACAAATAAATATGAATGAAAAAGTGTGCACAATTTTTCGTATTGCCCAAAATATACCAAAACTATTATGGTTTGGTTGAGGCAGGGTTTAATTGATTTTTTTAAAACTAACTAATACCATCTGTAAATTGTAGTCTCAGTTCAATAAAGTATGAATAAAATATGACTAACAAAGTTGAACGTGCACTATTTATGGCGAATCTTAACAGCCTACCTCCACCATTCGCTACTGATGTTCGACCATAAAATGATGGGTTACTATAAAGTGGAGGCTGTATTTATGGATTGTTATGGATAATATCCACTTATTCAATCTATTAGGTCTATACTCTGTCGAACCCGATATATGAACCCGGTGCTCGACCACCGTCGGCAATATTGAAAAATGTGGAAAAGAAGAACGATAATAATTATACTTACGTATATATATCAATAAAAATATTTTATTTTTATTGTTTTGAATACAAACGTATTGAAAAAAACCCTTCTCAATATAGGATGAGCCTAAATATATATATATATGTAAAATTTTGTAATTTATTCGTTGACTAAAAAAAATAGTTACTTAATTAAAAATTATTAGTAGGTTACAACAAAAATCTAGGAATGATCCGTGACATTGGTTAGTAATTAAAGTAATACCAACTTTGATTTAAAATACAAAAGCCGATCGCCAAATAGTAGCTAAATTTAGAAAGCGCTTCAGTGAGTGTTAAAAAGGCCAATATTTAAAATTTGTAGTAATTAAGTATGACTCCTTTAGCATAGTGGACTATGTGCGTGGACACAGTACCCGAGAGATGCAGGTTCGATTCCTGAGGGGTGTCTTATTGTAGTATCTTGTATTGGTTATATCTAATATATTTCTCAGAAGTGTTTTCAAAATTATGTATATATTATTTACGTAAGTTAAGCTGAAATAAAAGTTACTAAAGCTAATGGTTAAAGTAGCTGGAAGTCATTTCCTATTACAAATATGTTTGTAGAAAACTTCATACTGTTAATAATTGTTGCTGTCAAAACTGGCAACAATTTCATTTTTGTCATTGCGAAATAGATTTATAAATATAACAATTTACCTATCTTTTATTTTTTCGAGGAACACAATTTTATTGTTAATCTAAGCTGTTACAATAGTCGATAAATCTATCAGTATTAATTTGTTAAAAGAATAAATATTCAAAATGGTAATTATGTAACGTAGCATTTTTATAATGTCATAAATATATCCAATCATTTGTAAAAAAACTGTTTGAATCGTAAAAATATTCATGTATTAAGTGTTAAATAAAACTAATTATTATTATGATACAAATGTCCCCTAAGTTGGTAATATATTGACAGGTTTGCTAAAATAATGATAATTATTATCGAATTTCTTCATGAAAATAATGTAACACTTGCTACATTTTTATGAGCTGTTTGTTGTATTGGAATCACATATTATGGCAATCACAATGTATGTCAAGATTTTATCGATTGCAAAAAAATGTTTGATCACAAAAAGCATGCACAATATCAATGTGTAACCACTAGGTTTTCGACTTTGATACTGATGTATATCATCGTTGATACAAAGCCAAGAATCAAAGTCTAAATGAGGCGTGGCCAACCCGCGGCCTGAGGGTCGCATGCGGCCCTGAACAGTTAGTAATACAGGCCACAAAATTGACAGCGATTAAAAATACATACATGAAAAAAATGTCACCGCCTTCAGGCAGCACATAGGTATATTTATCATCAACGATTTTCAAGGTTGAAGCATACGAAAAATAAAATTAGAACAACGATTTCTGACGAGCCACTGATTTCTGACTGAGACCAAGATAGAAAATTCATCTTCACGCAGGGAAGAAAAAAGATTGTACGACCTCTAATATCTAAATGATGCAATACTTAAAAAAACGTGCAAATTTATTAATAATTGTATTTAATCTGTTGTTTAGTTTAGACTGCTTAATTTGGAGCAGATATTAGCGCTTCCGTTTGGTGGCTTACATAGGTTTGAATCCTGCTAGCTGGGTAAATTTATGTACATATTGTAAATTTGTGGTACCTATACGGTAGCGCAGTCTGTAGAGCGCCCGTATTTTGAGCTAGGTGTACGAAAAGATTTGATTCCCGCTCGGTAAAAAGCCACGTTGTTTGATTTGGCAAGTGCTTAATGCTAATTATAGTTACCTAAATTATCGACTTACCAACTTTTGTCAGCAACCCCACGAAATAAATATGACTGAAAAAGTATGTAAGTAATTTAAATAGTAATTTTCAAAACTAATTCCATAATCAATTTGTATTCTTAGTTAAAAGAAAATAAATATGTATACCTGACAAAGTGTAGTCTGCTCTATTTATGTAAAAACTCCACGATCTACATCCACCCTTCACCACTGATTTATATTATGTAGGGCATGCGATGTATTTTTGTATTTCCAGCAAGTTTATCAAACAGAGAAGGAAACTGAATTGGAACTGAACCTCGGTGCCGGGGCTCCAAATTTTGTGTCGACAGATTCGAAACTCGAACTGAACCCGTTTTCATTATTAGTTTCATTGCTGTCAATCGGTCAACAATTAATATAAGTTTTAAAGCTTTGATGGCAAGTGCCATAATATGATTGTACGGATGTCTTATGATAATATGCACATGTAATAATTATAATTGATATATTATTAGTTTACTTAATCAAAATATGTTTTAGGTTTATATTATAGTATGTTCGAATAGATGTGTACGTATGTACCTATTTATTTTCAAGACTCCGATGCGATATGTCCACTGAAAATAAAACGAATCGCACTACAAGACAAAACGCAGATAAAAACGAAAGAATTTCACACTGTCTCAAATTCGGATTTCGCCTCAAAGGGCTGCACTTATGTGAATAATTCAGTCGACTCCCCCAGCATAAGATTGACCCGCGGGAATGTCTTTCCCGACTTTATAGTCGGAGGCCAAGGAGTCAAACTGTCATCAAGATACCGACACAGCCAAGGGTGACTATTGCCTCATAAAAATAATAAAAAAACGACACGAGGACCTAAAATTGTCTCCGAAAACTACACACGCTGAATGTGTGTAAGATTTTACTGTTCAATGTAAAAGAATATTTTTACAACTCTCAGTTAGCCAAGCAATATTATTATGGCCATATTTTTATATTATAGGTACTATATCTTTATTAAATATTAGTAAACAATAAGTAACATTGAGAAAATACCTATACCGAATTATCCATTATTATTGAAACCTAATTTCTATCCACTATGAGAAATAAAGAACTCGGTGTGTCTTTTTCATTCCCTACATCTTGCACCAGATAATTTATATTGATCACACACACCTCATATATTACGATATTTTACATGGAATTATATTTCTTTAAAAAATACACTTCGTATCGAATGATTTCTAACTACATTTATTTCTGAGAATAAAAGAAACTGCGATAGATCTTGACCAGCTCAAGTAGACATTTATTATAGATACATTCTGCTCGGCCTTTGGTTTTGTACTACGCTGTGCGCAAAGCAAGTAGATACCGTAAGGCCTTTGCGCCGTACGCGCAACGCACGGTTTCTTGCAGTGTGATCCACCACTGAGTGTTCACAATTCTTTCTTTATATTATCATCAAATACCGCATGCGACTTTCTTTCTAGTTCTTTGATACTTCTTTAATCTTTTCAGGTTTAATTTAGGTACCTATATCACAGTGACCTACCTCTAAAGTATTATACATAATATCATCAATATAACTTTATATTAATTAAATCATAAATAATAAACAAGCTAAACATCCTCAAGTTGAACGCAAAGTATATTTGTATTTACATATGTAATTAAATAATAGTAGGTATCTACGATGAAAGAAAATTCAGGAAATCAAAACAAGTTAGTATCTAAATATAATATAATACATGATTATTTATACAGAGGTCAATATTGAATAAAATAATATATTAATTCAATTCCTGCTAATACAACGGCCTCGCGAAGAAGATCATGATGAGTAAAGCAGCATGATTGAGAAGCTGGAAGATCTTGTAGTGATGGATGGATAATTTTTAGCCATTTGGAGAGACTTAGGACTCAAAGAAAGGTATAGGTATATCATATTATGTATAAAATGTAATTAATTTAGGATTTCTGAGAAGGAGTACCCAGGAGTAACAACTTAATTATAAAATATTACAATAATTAGGTATATATTAAGAGTATTAATAGTTTTAATGTTTTTATTTTATTGTTTACGAAGTTTTATATTTTTGTTAAATATGTAATATATGTTATTAAAAAGTTAAAAAAAAAACAAAGATAATCATTAGTATTATTATAGTTACTGTTTTATCGTATTATGTCTGTTGGTGACATCTAAGCTGAAAAGCGTCTGGAAAATTCATTTCACAAAACTGTAGGTATTATGTCATAACAAATTGGTCAATACGTCACAATATGTGGTAAATAAAAGTAGGTATAGTGAATGCAATAATAATTATTTTGAATAGTATAAGTAAAAAAATAAAAAAAAATGGGCAAAACCAACGTTACTTATAACAAAAAATATAAGACATTAATCTAACATATAAAAATCAATATTTGTTTGTTTGTTTGTTCGTATTTTATGCGCTGCCATACCGTTCATCCGATTGCGATAAAAGAGTATAGGCTATATCTTATATATAAAAATGAATGTCTGTCTGTCTGTCTGTCCCGTATGCGTTCCTATACCATTCATCCGAGTGGTTGGATGCACACCCACGAAGGTTTCTGAATTAGAAAAATCATCATCTTCTTCTTCATTATATTTTCTTTTATTCGTATGGCTCCTATACCATTCATCCGATTGCGATGAAACCACAAACAGTTATTGTGGTAACACACGCGAAGGTTTCTGAATTAGTACAACCATCTTCTTCTTCTTCTATTCGTAGGCGTTCCAATACCATTCATCCGATTGCGATGAAACTTTTGTCAGTTGTGCGCACACCTGCGAAGGTTTCTAAATTAGCATTATATAAAATACAAAGTTTGTTGTTTGTTTGTTCCATCTAATTTTGATTTTTTTTTTACTACATATTAATACTCGTAAAATTAATAACGTTTTCATATTTTCGATTCGATTTTAATTTAGTGTTCTTTTGTTTGACCTTTACTCCTATTAGAATTATTTTCATATTGTCATATTGTATTACACATATATTTTAATATTAAAAAAATAATTACCTCTTATTATTTTTTAAATATCTAAGATAAATATAACCACGAAGCGATCCTGTGCGAAGCCGGGTACTTCAGCTAGTATTATATAATAATGGATTTTTTGATAATTCAATGGATAAGTAAGATGATTTGAGAATGTACCTACTCGTAGCATTCGGCTTCATATCACAAATTATCCTAAGTGTTTTTAATATCTAGTGTATTATAATATTACTAGCTGACCCGGCAAACGTTGTTCTGCCATATAAATTATTTTTAGTGAATATTTTGGTTGTTAAATAAAAAATAACGAATGTATCGTAAGTGTGTGGGGATGGGATCTATGACAGAAAGAGGAATAGAGCGCTGTAGACGATGACCGCCGATAAAAACAAAAAACATCAACCATTCATTTTCTCAATTCAAAATGAGTAATGATGTTCATAATGAATGAATTACCTGTGACAGAATCTCGTTGTTTAATGTTTATGCAATATCCGTCTTGTCCCTTCCAGAAAATTAGCGGATATTGGAGAGCGTCGTATGAACGGTGTGTGTCAGCGATGAGCTCCAGATTATTGTTTCTTCTTCGAATCACGATTTCTCGCGTCGATGTGCGGTCGCCAACCATGATTCCAGCAATGTCGTCAACAACAGCCGCATTGAATTGACGTACGTGCTCTCCAGCTGGTGTTTTATCAGGATTGATGACAATAGCGTGATTGTCACTTTGCAATTCGTGCATGTGTGCTTTGAAGAATTTCAATAATTCATTGTGCTCATTCAACAGGGCGTCCAGTTCGCCGACGATGCGCCTGGCATTAGGCGAATTGTGGCTATTGTAGCCACAACGTCCTGCGCCCATGAAGTAGATTTGTGAAAATGTATGTGGTTCGTTTGGCATTGGCAGCAATGAGCCTACTTTGTGGTATACTTGGCCTTTGATTTTGAACGTAGAATGGAATTGTTGACCATTTGCCGCAGTATTGTGAACTATTTCTGTTACTCCGGATGAAGTCATTTGGAAGCATGAATTGAATGTGCGAATGGACTTCAGGAACAGGTTTGAATCTGGAACCGTGCCGATGAGCAAGCCGTTCAATGGTTCTGGTGGTATCTCAATTTCTGGTAGTTGCACACATCCCGGCTGATTCATGTTTGAATTTGAGCGCATGACAATGGGGACATTCTTTGTCCATAGCACCAATCAGCACTTTCGGATATGCGTGTGTTAACTACGAACCGGCGCGCTTGGCTCCGTTCCAATTGTCGTTGTTGATTTCGTTCAGCTCGTGCCTCTTGTGATTGAGATGCACGCAATTGCGACATGCTTACACGCACGTTTTTGTCATCTTGTTGGATTTGTTCGTCTGTTCTTTCTGCTCTACTATTTTGCATGTTTGTTGCTTTATTCGTTCGACGGCCCAAATGGAATCCCTTGCGTCTTGCTGGCATTGTGCACTGTAATACACGCACATAAAAATAGATAAATTAAAATAAATCGTACAAAATTTTGCACGCACTGCGTTGTGATATGCCGAATGAAATGTCAAAATGACGCGACGCTTCTCTTGAATTCTTCTCGGACGTAGCGCCATCTGTCATTCAACAACATAAATAATTTCGTTCTGTTTGAAATACGAACGACGGTTAAATTTGTTCACACAAAAATAATAAAATCGTGATTAAAAAATGGGAGAGTGGGGGTAGGAGAGTGAAAATTTGGGATTAAAGGTATTTTTTTATGCCAAATAATAAAAAAAAAATACAAAAAAAAAATTGTCAAAAAAATAAAAGAAAATTTTTCTGGATAGAGATACCCTAATCACCTAGTGGTATGAAATATACTTGTTGACCTATTCTCATAGCTAACAAATATACATAAAAAAATTCATAAAAATCGGTCGAGCCATTTCGGAGGAGTTCGACCACAAACATCGTGACACGAGATTTTTTATATATATAGAGATGTAATGAGCGTTCATACTCATATTCATACACATGTAATGTGTGTTCTCAGGCGATTCTCGTAGTCTAATGCACCAAGCACTGGCTTTGTGCAGTCATAATATATTTAATTGATTTACTATACTTATAAGTATATTATATTTATGTTGGGTAAACAGAGAAAAAAATGTTTAAACAATAGATAAAATCAATTAAGAAACGAATAAACTAATATATTTAATATGACCCAAAAAATATAATTTATGTTAATATATATTATATATGTGATAAGTCAAACCGCACAGTATACAGCGTATCACGGTGTTGCCTAAATTAAATGACGCTTATTACAGCAGTCAATTAGCAATACATAAAAAAGTCCCAGTCCAACTCGATATTGTCTGGTCATCCTAAGGGCAATTTATATAGTTTGGTCCGATACTATTGCAGGGTAAAGGACCCAGGGGTGGGTCCAGCCATTACCGCCCTTATTTTTGCGCGGATGTGAGAATTCCCGACTAAACGGCCTTACACTTTGCAGCTACTTTGCAAAGACGTCGTTCCCACTTTATAAGCGCCGACGTCCCGAGTCTATTTTGTTTTCTAGACATATAACTGACTGCGATGTACATAAGTCAGTTTGATAAAAAATGAAAAAAAGAAAAAATATTTAGTAACAAAACGTAGTATCTACGTGTAATATTATTAGGGAGCGGATTTATATGTAACAAAAAACATGATTAAATGCATGCACATAATATGCACTGTCATTAAAGTATGCACTAAAAACGAAATAATATGCAGTTAAAAATTGAGTTTTATATGGAAAAAAATATAGACAGATAGGCACTTCGCCCAATATTAATGATAAAAATCGGAAAACGAATTATTAATTTTAATCATTATAATACACGAACAAAAGAAAAAAAAAATTAAATGATCAATATAAAGTTCAATTACTATTATTATTTTTTATAAGTGCAAATAATCAAATAATAAATAAAATATAAGCTAAACACAACTTTAAAAAACAAAAAATACACACTTAACTATTTCTAAATACTATGTACTGTTTTTGAAGTCATACTTCTTTAGGCGCGTTTGGAAAATCTGACCAGAGTGTATTTTTGGCGTGTGAGATGTAACACATAATTTATTTTTTCACACAAAAATAAACGCACTCGATTGGATTCGAACCACCGATTGTTCGGTTATCAACCGAACGCACTACCATTACGCCATATTATGATACTCCAATCGTGACGATTATACAGTAAAATATTATAGTTTAGAATTGTTCCGTTGCCTAGGCAGCGAATTTATTATTGTCGGCCATTTGCAATTCCTTACTTAAACAAACTATTAAAGTCATAGTGGCAGTTCTTACATTAAAAATAAAAACAACGATAAATAATTATATAATTTAGTAATATAAGTTAAAGAGTATAGAAATAAACCAACGGCGTTCCAATAAGCGGTCCTTTTCCTCGAGTGTGTAATTTAACAAGATAATTAAGAGCTAGTCGAAGAATCTAAGTTATCACAAGTTTTGTTTTTGTTTTGTTACGCCAAAGAAGTATAACTTCTAACGCACGTACATAAGTACACACACCGATTTTTTTTTGTCCGAAACAAAAAGTTACAATATTTTTACAATGTTGGTATTAGATTTTTCCACATGTCTGCCAGTATTTGTTTATATGCAGAAAACGACATCTCAACGTCCACTGAAATGATTGAGCAAAATTTAAATAAAGGCGCCTGAGTTTTTACTTTTCTGATAAATCCACACTTGTTCAGTTATGTACCTAAACATGATTTTTGTTAATGAATCTCTACATCTGAATTTTTGGATAAAATATTGGCGAATTTTTCATATTTGTCTCCTATCACACCTGTGATGAAGACATTATTTTACATTATCTTCCACCATGTCTCCTCTCCTCCAGTTTTTAGAGTACTTCGGGTTAAAAAAAGAGTCTCGATCACAGCTATCGTCTGAAAATCTACGATGTTTTATAATGTAAGTCCGGTAAGTTAACATGTTTTAAGTACAGTTAGTAGGTACTCAAAACTGTACTTAATTAATCCTGTCACAACCTAGTATTGAGGCATATGGTAAGCACAAGGTCGCGCAATTTCACTCTGTCTATCGCCAAGTCTCGCGCCTCCCTCCATATGAGACCTGCAGCCCATAATTAGTTTTTATAGTACCGCCTGCAGAGTGAAAGACGGTCAGCCACTGCGACGGAACTCTAGAGGTTACATGTAAATTGTACGTAAAACATTTCACCGTGACACAGTTCGCCGTGAACTTTCTATCGGTCTCAAATTTTATTAGATTCAATATAAACGAACATTAATTCAATTTTCATAGCTGATTTTGGCAAAATTCATGAATTCAAGAATGAAAACCTAACCTAACCTAACAAATAATCCAGTATATCGACCATTTTCAAAATTTATTTGCTGCTGGTTTCCTGTGTGTAAACCGACAAGAACCGTGTTTTATTTAGACATGAATTTTATGTCAGTAGGTACTATACGACCCAAAGATATTGGACGGTCTTTAATATACGGTCATATATGTGATACAGCAAACTGCATACGTACAAGTTTCCGGACAAGGTCCTAACCACAAGAAGCGTCTCCTCGTGATTACTTCAATCACTGAAAGCTGTCGCACAACTATTTATCAATGCATCTTATTACAGCTATTATTTGGATCAATTAAAATAATATACAATATTATGTAATACTTTTTCTAGATTATTTAATAATGATCAGCACTGGTTTCGCCCGCTTGAAGTGACAGTTAACATCATTAAAGTGGTCATTAGACCACAAAATAATTAAATGCATTTTGAATCTTTCATTAAATACTAAAACATAATAAGGACATCAACCTGTACCTACCAACTTTCAACAACCCCTGTCAATCGTCATTAGGTCTTGATAAGTCGTGCCAGTTCCTCAGTTTACAGATATTATTATACTGTATGTATACTTTTCAATACATATAATTATATAAATATTGCAACTGCAACCTGTGACGTTCATAGTACCTATGGGCATGGGCGGCTGGCTCCTAGGGTCAAATAGTCAATGACCTCCCAAAAATAAATATCTTACAATCTATATACATTATACAATGTCAATTATCTCCTATATATTATTATCCTACGCCTTTTTCCGTTTTGGCGAGCGATCGTAACGTGACGCACGCTAATTTGTATGTACGTGTATCTAACCACCATACACACACACGTATCTCAACTCTCACAAGCGTTTCTCGGTCAATTTCATGAACGCCAAGATTCATATTTCTTAATAATATTTCTTTCTCTCTCATTTCCCATATGTGAGACGGAAAGAAAGCACAAAACACGCCTTTTTTTCATATTGTTTTATCGCTTGCATACACTAAATTTTGGTCATTGCCGAAAACGAGACAGCTATACTATTTTCAATATGTAAAATGAAACAGAATGATATAAATTTTTCCTTAAATGTTTCAAGAGTTTTGTTCTGTGGTTTCAAGGTCTCATTTGTGCGGCAAACCTTTTTATTCTTATTTGTTGTCGCTTATTATTTCAAACTGACCATTGTTCTCCGAAAGTTTCATATTATTATGTTATTAATTTGTAGTTCAGTTTAAATCCAACCTTTGAGTAAAACCCATCGACTGCATTTTCTGTATTAAACCATTGTGTACAAGTTACCGATTAAAATGTAATCTGCTATATTAATCATAAAGTTACCTTCTAATGAGATCAGTGGAAATATAAAAAGTGTTTATATATAAATGATCCCGCCATTCCATAACACTAGGTATTATAACGGAGTTTTTATTAAATGTGTTTGATTGTTTTAATCTTATGTTCTTAAATAGTATTAAGTACAACAGGTATTAGGTGTATAAATAGACACACAAAGTTTATTTTTTGACCTAATTTACAAAAAATTATAACGTGTTGGGTGCAATTTCGGTTAACGATGAGTTGACAACGTGAAAAATGGAATTTTTTTAAGGGTAAGTAACCTACATATAAAAATTTATAGTACTTCTTCTATAATGTATAAAAAGCTAATTTGCAATACGTCTTTTAAGTATACAACGAAAAGGCAAATTAAAATAATATATTCAAAATTGACCTACCCCGTTGCCAGGCTTAAGGCCGCTATTGCCTATGGGTAAAGCAAAAAGGTCGCTAACATTTCCCACAATCCAGCGCCACGTCATACACCTCTTACTCTGTCATACCATCAGTGGGTTAATCATTATTGTATAGTGAAATAATTTAACTTTGAACATGCGCAGATGTGATTTATTTTAGTGCGCACGAATAACGCACGGCGAATCTGCCTATCGTTTTACTTTGTAAGGAATGACGCATCTCCTGATAATTTCAGATGAGTAATCAGATCAGATCATAATAATATTATAGATATAACAATAAGGAGCCATGGCGCTAAAACTATACAAAGTTTAAATAATACATTAATTATTATTACAGTTAGGTATGTGGGCATTGTTGTCATGTAGAATTATTATGATATAATAATAACCACACAGTAGGTTATGTACGCAACCTTTGAGGGTAATAATGGGTTGAATCTACGATGATTACACTCCTTCATGGGGGATTTAAGGATGTCGTCCAGAATAGAAGAAGTTTTCGTAGGAGGCCAAAATTCAACAGGTCTTATCAGAAAGATGATGTTTAGGTTATAATTAATTTACAACGTTTTATTAACTCGTATTCTTGTTTGTCCGGTGGTTGTTTATTCAGTACAAATCATGCAATCGATTTTAAACTAACTTCCCGACTAACTAGACATTTGAAACTTTTAGAAAATATCACATATTTAGGATATATAACACGATGCCAATGCATTTTTTAAATACTTTTAGCCATCTTTAAGTAGAATTGAATTCATTTTCAGTTAATTCTGTTTTGTATGAGAAGTTATTTCGGAAGAAATCGGTAGTTCAATCCACCATTATTGGTTGGTAAGTGAGTGGTCTTAGCAACTAAATTATTAATATATACGTGCGTTACTATGGAAATCAAAATGACATTTCAGTATTCTATATTTGTTTGTCTGTTTGTTTTTTATTTACTTCATATCAAGTACAATTTTGAGCATATTGAGCATAATAATTTAACAGAAAATTTAAAAACGTTGTAAATAAAAAGTTTTTTTTATCTTGTAATTATTTCGGTTTATACTTAATTCATTAAAAAGTGTAACACGTAGGAATGCAATTTTGCAAATAAATAAGTGGGTAGGTACCTACCTACCTGTACCAAGAGTTATGTTATGATATTTCAAATAAATTAAACAACTGTGTTGCAAGCAAAAAGATTTATTATAACTTTGCTGACTGAAAAAAGTTTGTTACAAATCTTGTTTTATAATTAAATGCGATTAAAAGATTGACGTATTTGCGATTTAATCTATAGCTGCTATAATCTCGTCAATTGCACTTGTCCCCACACATTTCAAAGTGTCAGCTTCAACCAGACGACCTTTGGAAAATACTGTTAATAAATCAACGACATTGCAATTTATTTATTTATTACATGCATATATTCCTATTTAATATCGTAATGCGTAATATGAGTTATGCTCTTGATTAAGGCTTGGGATGTTAGGATGTATCTACAAGGCCTGAGAATCGATATTAATTATTAAAACAAGATTATTACGAAGGATCTAAAAATATAAAGTATTTTTTCTACTTCTTGTACCTCCCAATGCAGGAAGTCAGCTACTAACATTTCATTTTCACCTTATTAAGTACTGTTTTCAACAGTTTGGTAGATCTGCCCTCGTAACATTCATGCAAGTTCTTAAGTCAGGAAATGCAACGTTATCGTCTACCACGTATACTATTGATATGGCATATATATTGCAGTTTTCTAGTATTAATCTAGTCATTTTCTATATATAGTGAACATTACACATATAGTGAACAAGACGTTGTCAACATGACATTAGCAACAAAAAAATATTATTAAAACAGTATTATATAAAAAAGAAATAGATCAGTATTAAGTTATTAAACAGTAGAAAAGTGTACTTATATGAAAACAAAAAAATATAAATGAGATACAAGAAAGTACCTACAACGAATGAGCTAAGCAGACTTTACTTTAAGAATTTATAAAACAATGCCCACCCTTATTCATCCTCACGCAGGCAGAATATGTCAATATCCGAAGTGATTTGGTTGCACAGAGATATTGCCCTCGGAATGTATATTATCAATGATAGGTAGGTTCTGCACCTTGGGAGAACAAACAACTGGTGCTCCCGATTTTCAAGATGGCAAAACTCTCATTTTCACCGTCAAAAATACGTGGCCAAATATAGATATCTTCTAGTGTTACTAGTAATACTACCTCACTGTCATTTTCCATTCATTTGCCGATGTTGAAACTAGTGAAACTAGTCAGTATCATTATCCATAAAATCATTTGTTTAAGGCCGCATCGCTCTATAATATTTCTTAGTTCAGAACCAAGAGTCTAGGAAAGCACTAGTAGCATTAAATCTACTAAAAATGACCGAATAATAATCTTAAAATACTAGAAGTATGTACTTATTATTAATGCATAGTCAATGTTACGAATCTCGGGGTAGGAAAAATTAACATGTTGTTTTTCAACGTGTATTTGGACCCAAAATATGTCTCCTGATAGATTGAGCAAGTAGTTAATATCTATTTCTCGTAAAAAAATGTTACAAAAGATCGGCAACGTATTAATAACTGTAGAGCCAATGAAAAAATCAATATTGTTAAGGTATGGGCCTAATATTTGGCACGTAACATTTTAAATCTAATTGTGAATTATTAATAATGTTGACGTAATTATATATACATTAATACTCATTGGAATCGAAGTTCCACTTATATTGTCTATTGTTTTTCAATTTATGAAAAATAACGTTATGGAAATAAAATTAACTTGGTCGCACATTTTAACAGTTACGTTCAAATGTGTTAAACGTTAGTATTTTTCAAAGATTCTTTTTATATTTGGCGACAAAATTTTTGAATAGATAACAATTATTTAACTTTCAAGAATGCTCTTAATATATAATCTATAATTATATATGCAGAGAATGAGCTTAATACAATTCAATAAAAACCCAAATACCACAAAATCTTAAAAAATTTAGTATCTATGAAATTTTTTTCTAAAAGCCGTCGCCAATATGTATATAGTACATACTTTCAACAGAGGCAGAAGTAAAGAAAATATTGTCGGAGTTTACCAAGAAGTAAAATTAGACAGTGCGTATGTAGGTATACTGTATTCATAGATAACTTCCTCTATGTTTTGTCGTTTGACCAAATATTTCATTAAAAAAATATATTCGATAGCGAGTGATATTTTTATGTTATAGATTATGTGAAGGATTAAAACATCTTTACAGCACACGTAAAATGTTTAGCATTATTTTAAAGATATACTACATGTAGTGCATGTTAATATTTTTTCAATATTAATATTAAATTATCTTCAAATATCTATAATAAAAATATCATAGTAAAACTTTCAATGTACAAGGATGATTAAAATGTTGCATATTATGCTATTGCAAATAAGGCAGACAACACAATATGTATAAGACGTTGTAAATATAACAGTAGCATACAAATGCAAATGATATACAATGAATTATGAAAGATTAAGTAACCTTATATATGAGATCAGTGGTATTATTGACTTGACTTTGAAACGTCGAACGGGTATGTGATCTTTTAAGGGTTGTAACCGGTAAAAGAAACGACACCCCTTTTCCGGAATGTGACGTAATAAGAGAAAATAGCAGCGTCGCGTATGTGGCATTCTGTTTATTTGGGAAAATATTCGTAGGGGTCCCTTCAGTGCATGGGGGTCGGTCACATTTTTCTGCCGGACAGTGAGTGCTAGGGGGAAAGAAGCGCATCGGAATTCATCCGGCTTATGAGAATGCGAACGTTTACTGAGGAAATTCGATCCAAAGTGATAGATGGATTGTCACAATATTGAAAAAAATACTTAGGTGTGATTATAGTTGATCGAGGTTAAGATTAAGTAATAGCATGCGAAACATGATATATATTAGTATATATAATACGTGTATTGGCTGTTTTCATATAATACGGTATTATTAATTTACAATGGCGATGGCAGCCAATTATTTTATTTAACGATTAAAAGATTATATTAAACGAAAAGAATTCCAAAATGAATCAAACAATATATTATACCTATTATACATAGTATGTACACTATGTACAGTAACGCCTGGAAATTAATTTTGATATCTTCCGTTTAGTTCTGAAATATTATAAAATACAGCATATTATTATATTATTAATACTATCGACCGAAGGTACCTACTTGTTGGAATTTGTATTTAAAATGTTTATTTGCCTTTTGGTGAGTGTACACAGTGCCTGAAGATGCCGAAAGGCGATACCCGTGTCGTAAAAAAACGACTAAAATGGATTAATACAAAACTTAAATCCGTGAGAACATATTATTATGTTTGATAGAAAATTCTCATTTTTTCTTATTTTTTACAGTGCGGGGCAAACATGTAGGTACCTACTTTAGTTACAATCACATATAAACTAATAGTTATATATTATTTGTATGCTATTTCTAGATGTTACTAGTGTCTCACATTAAAAAGTATTCATAACAGAATTGTGAGAATATATATTAGGTACATGTAATAAGTGTTCACTGTGAGGCGACGTGGTTTACACCCACGGTGGCCGAGCGGCTTAAGCGTTGGACTATTACGCCGTGGGTCCCAGGTTCGAATCCTGGGTCTGGCAAGTACACATATTGTTTTTCAATTTGTGTCTGTCATGGTATGGACCTAATAGGTTGAGCAAGTGGCTGACATCCATTTCTCGTAAAAAACAAAAATGTGTTAACACAAACCTCTACTCTGTGGAGGCCCATATGATCCTATTAGGATCGGATATGGTCGAAAGAAAAGAAAGAAGTGAGACGACAATTCCAATATGTTATGCCAAAGAGCGATAAAGATTTTATGATAAAAATAAGTAACTTATCTCATCTTCAGCGTTTAAAAAGTACATAAATAAGATTTATTTGACACTTTAATTGGCAGGGTAGGTAGTGAAAGATATATTTCGATACTTACGTTTTTTTTTTCAAATTGCCCTCCTGTATAGTTGCAAATTATTACTAAAGCCCTTTGACTTAAAAAGTCGATATATGTACTCATTTGAATTTAATACACTTAAAATATTATCATTATACTTGGTGTCTACTGAGCACACAGTGTTAATAATACTAAATTACCACATTCGAAGCTGAGTTTACGAGCCTCCACGTTGTTTGAATTAACAGATTTTGTTAAATATTACGAGAAATGGATGCTAGTCACTTGTTCAAGTTATTAATTTTATTCTAGGCTCTGGTTCTAAATACACATTAAAAACACATAACTAGACTCAGGATTTGAGCCCAAAACTTACAATATAAGCCAACACGTTACCGAACGGCCATCGTGAGTGTTATACATTAATACTTAAAAATACAATATGTAACAAAATTTTCTAAGATGCTAAATTGCTATTGTACCTAACTCAATCTTATCTTGCTTTATTTCACTATACAAGACTTCTTTATACTTAAGAAAAGATATTGTATTTTATATATGTCGCTATTACAAATGCACCGAAACCAATATCCACGTAAAATGAATAGCATTACTTCGAAAAAATCTCAATGCACTACAGAAAGGGGGAAAGTCAATTTGCGAAATAGATCCCAGGGGTGATTTGGCAGTGCTAAGACGGATGCCTGGGCCGTCGCGACGCCCGGAAAGACACTGGCAACGCTTCCTGCGTGCAGCGTCCAGCGGATACCACCGCAACCTGACCGGACGTCGGATTACAAGGACTTTCTATCACAATAATTCACAATAAAAGGATTTGGGATCGAACCGTGGACAATCTTTAAGGGTGGATTTACATACAGTTGGGTGTGATTTCGGCAAACAAGGGTCAAGTATTTATTCGATGGTCATCTGAAGGATTTCAATTTATTTATTTAAATTTTTGACACAGGATTCCCATATCAAAAGGTAGGCGTATAAGTAAATATAATACATGTTTTTTTTAATTACTTACATTGATGTGTGTTCATTTAAAAATAATAATTATATAATGAAGTGGGTATTTATGTTTAGACAGGGACAACAAACTTTGTTTCATATCACATGCGTCATGGATAGTCATTTTTTATATAATTGCTTATGTTCGCATTTTAGGGTTATTGTTAAAATAAAATTCTTTATTAAATTACGTAGGGCTGTTTTTAGTAATGTAAAAATAAGTTCGTTTCTATTTAAGTCAATGACTATTTTTTTTAAATTATTTTACAGTTATAACAAATATGTGTTTGTTTGTTCCATTCAGTAGACAATGCTTTAATTAGTTTAATTCATATATTGTTTTAAGTTTTTGCAACCCAGAATTCTACCAAATACTAATATCGCACATGTTTGAATTCAATCTTCACACTCGACTCAAAATCAATAAATCGTCTTTGTATAGGTATGTGATAATAATATATATTTAAAGTCTATATTTTTAAAGACAGAAATTCCTTAATAATTAGGTAATGTTAGAAAACATATCGAAAATAGTTTAAGCGGCTAAGGTACCTACATTATAACAATATGTTATAATGGAGTGCTGCAAATATTGATAGTAATTATTAGTTATTTATTTATTCAAGATTGAAATACTACAATTATTTCAGAATGTTGAACAATTCAACATAGGTATAATTTGGAATAATCGCGGAAACAATTTCCAATAGGTATATTTCTAAAGTCGCTCAAAGTTACATATTATTAAATTAAATAGTAAGTACTTTTTAATATTGATAATTTATCCTTTAAAGCCAAAGATTTGAAAGAAAACCTTATTGTATTTATAGAAGTGGCGTTTGGAAACTCTTAGGCGTAAAACCCACTTAACGCAGCAAGTGGCACTCTCGCGCAAAATTTCACAAGTGGCGCGTAAATCATCGAAAATACAACGTCATCAAATACGCCAGCGCACACTGGATTTGACGACGCATTATGCGCGCCCGCCCCATGAGTCATCGTTTTTTGGCTTCTCGGCGATACAAATGAACGAAAATACAATGCAGTCCATTCATTGAACGCGGCGAGCAAAATCACGCTCTGGAAGCGTCGTCGATCGACGGGCGAGAAGCCATTATTTAATAACAGAGAACTCATTGCTTAATTTTATTGCGTGTCCGATATTTCGCTGGTAGAATAATGTCATCGTGAATATTAATTACAAGCCCCGAAATAATATAATATTTTTATTGCTTTGTTATGAGAGACGCTGATAATAATAATTATTTTGTGCTTCTTGGGCCCCTTATTACGAGGGTGGGTCAATAATTCCTTAGAAAAAAGCATTAAAACAGTTTTTATTTTTGTATTTTTTTTTTATTTCTCAACATAATCTCCTTGGAGCTCAATACACTTGGTTAGACGTTTCTCAATTTTTTTTAAACCGTCAGAAAAATAAATTTTCGGAAGGTCCTCAAAATAAGCATTTGTCCGATCGATGACTTCTTCATTTGAAAAAAAACCTTGTCCACTTAGCCATTTTTTTAAGTTTGGGAAAAGGAAAAAGTCACTGGGGGCTAAATCTGGCGAATACGGTGGGGGGTCGACCAATTCGAACTTCAATTCTTCAATTTTAGCCATTGATCGTAAACATGTGTGAACACGGGCATTGTTCTGATGAAAGAGGATTTTTTTCCTGTTTAAATGAGGCCATTTTCTTCAATTTTGTTTTTTAGCTGGTCCAGTAAAGATGCATAATAATCCCCTGTTATTGTTTTTCCTTTTTCCAAATAGTCAACGAAAATAATTTCACGTGCATCCCAAAATACAGTAGCCATAACCTTAACAGCTGATTTTACGGTTTTCGCCTTCTTTGGACATGGTTTGCCTTCGCAATCCACTGCTTTGACTGTTCTTTCGTCTCGGGAGTATAGTGGTGTATCCATGTTTCATCTACAGTCACAAAGCGACGAAAAAATTCATCCAGATTGCGTTGCATGAGCGACAACAGGGCTTTAGAGGCCACCACCCTATTGCGTTTATTGTCGACTGTGAGCAAACGCGGCACCCATATTGCAAAAATATTTTTCATGCCCAATTTGTCATGTAAAATAGAAATGACGCTACCTTTTGAGATACCTGTAACCTCAATTATCTCACTCAACTTTAATCTTCGGTCACTTAACACCATTTCGTGGATTTTATTGATCATTTCTGGTGTAGTCACCTCTACAGGACGTCCTGAGCGTGGTTCATCCTTTGTTGATGTACGACCACGTTTAAATTCATTTAACCAGTTATAAATAGTTGCAAGTGAAGGAGCAGATATGCCGTGAACTAAATCCAACTCATTTTTTATTTCCTTTGCTGTTAACCCTTTTATATTAAAATGTTTAATAACAGCTCTAAACTCAATTTTCTCCATTTTCCATTTTTCCATTTTCCACAAGCAATTTTTTTTTTAAATGTACGAGAAACACACAACAACCCGACCAATCTGATTGAAACTTCGCAGCATACTGAATCGGTAGTGCCGCTGCATGAAAACAAACCGCTTACAGTACTAGTCGCGCCACCTGTCGGCTTTTCTAAGGACTTATTGACCCACCCTCGTACATAGGTGAAGGGTAAAGGGTAACTACTCAGTAGTGAGCGCGTCGAGCGCTTTTTTGGTGGGCTTTATGCCTTAGAGTTTTCGAGTTCGGTGTTTTTTTCTTGAATGCAAAGTAGAACTCACGTCAAATTACTTGTTTTATTGATTTTTAAAAGTAAAATCACAGAAGGCTTCATCGATACCTGGAAATAGATTCAATATCTTTGTTAGAAGCCGACTTGTATTCGTTGTATACTTGTAAATTGATAATGCTTTTACAATTAAATTACTACCTAGAAAATGTATTTAGCTATAATATTATATACATGACATGCTAAAACTATTCATAATTTATGGTAGTAAAAAACCAAATAACAATTAATTATCTCCGTAAAGAGAGAATGAGCATTTGAATTTTTCGCATATAAAAATGACACTAATGTTACTGGAATTGCCTTTAGCACATTTCTATAGGAAGATCGTGGAAGGCTCAATCTAGAAGAGAATTTAATATATTATATTAACATGTGATAATTATATAGAGCATTGAAAAAGTCCAACACCTGTTAAAATATTACAAATTTAAATAAACCAGTTAAATTCAAAATATGAAATGTTTGAATTTGTCAAAGTATAAAAAAAATATTCATATTGACAGCCGCAAATAAGTCGGTTGATATTGGAGAAATGCAACGCCCCCAAATATCAATTAAAAATACTTATAAAAACGTTATTGCAAATTGAAAATATCCATAATTTGCATTCAAATTCTATTATATCACCCACGACATTTTGGTAGTAATATCAAATTAGCCATAATATTAATATGAAACAGACAAGATGGTGTGCATAAAATTAAAAAGTAATTCGCTCGTTCGTCTGCAAATTAGGCGGATTTTAATAGTCTGATGACATTTATAAAGAATAATCTTATGCCAATAATTACGATTAAAACCTCAATAAAAATATAAAAATATTCATAAATACCAAAAAAGAGAGACTCCAAATTGTCTAACAGAGGCGGAACACTCTTTTTACTGTGAGGATACCGCAATTATGTAAGTATACTAAACTGACGTTTTGATAATGAAGAACACAGTAGAATATAATTTTTCTTATTCAATTTTTTGTAAGAAAAAAAAGTTATTCTAATTATAGATTTTTTGTTTTTTGATCATGTCCGATCCTAATAGGATCATATTATGGGCCTCCACAGAGTAGATGTTTGTATTAACAGATTTTGTTTTTTTTACGAGAAATGGATGTCAACCTATTAGGTCCATACCCTGACTCACACACAAATTGATAAACAATATGTGTACTTGCCAGACCCAGGATTTGAACCTGGAACCCACGGTGTTATAGTCCAACGCTTAAGCCGCGCGGCCACCGTGGGATTAGATTAATTAGATTAATAATTAGATTAATAATAATAGATTAATTAGGTATAGGTAATATACTTACGTATATGTAAATTATCAGCATCATCGTCAGTCGGGGTCGATGCACTCTTGGATGAAGATTCCTCCGGCCTAGCTCCATCCATTCTTCTCGTCACTAGTTCATCGATGCCACTTATATCCACTGAACTTTATGAGTTCGTATATCCAGCGGGTTTTAGGGCGGCCCTCTGGATGGTTAGTGTCCATTGGGTATCAATGCACCAACGAGCGGCTGTCCACTCACCAAGCCCATTGCTATTTCAGCTACGTCTATCACATTGCATACTCTTGTCTGCTTCCGTAACCATTGGTTTATTTTGTTTTATTTCCTCTAAATGCACTTTTCCATGCCACGTTGTACTATTTCCTTTGTGTTAACTGTCAATTCATGGTGGAAATGCATTGTATTATTAATTTAACTTAATAAAACGCAAATTTTTATAGTAAGTAGGTACTTATTCCATTTTTATTATTTATATCTGGACCTGTTTCGTTCACCTCAAAGTGACATTTTCAACTAAAATATAACTAAAACTATTTGAGGATATTCAAGAAAGTGGCATTTGATATTATTTTCAAGGTATAATGGGGAGCTATACACACTATATAGAAGCGAAAAGATCACTTGATATATGGAAATGCAAAGACTGCGTTGGATCAGCCACGGGCATAGAATTCCGGATGATATACCTACCAGCAAAGCGAGCTATGTACGCAACAAAAAGGTCTGTATGTTTTATCTCTCTAACTATTTCAGGATACTGAGTTGTCCTCATGACCAAAGGTATCGAGTGGCCTGTACCATCTTTCACCATAGTCAGACCACCGAGATGTGAACCTTCTCCTCTATGTCGATGCATTGTTTTCGGTGAAGATGAGTCTCTCTAAATTATCGTTATCACTTTTGGCTATGTAGTAAAAAAAAAATGAAAACTCTCTAGATACGTATTTGGGGAAAACACAATCTATTCATAAATTTAAATCTTAAAATGCATTATTTATAGTTAAAGGATATGCACATGCATTAGAAAGTGTTTCAAATAAGGATGCTGAAAGACTAAATTTGGGTTGCTAAGATTGATTTCAATTTAAAATTATAAAACTTTTATAAATTAGATTAAATTTATAAAAATCGACAGTATAAATTTTCTAATTTAAACAATAGTTAAGTAAACTTTTAAACATACATAATCTTGAAAATGTTGCAACATGAATTTATTATATTTATAAAGGAACTAATTTTAGAATGCAACAAAAAAATATATTCAATGTTATAATTAGAGAATATTATAATTAAATTGCCAATATTAAATTGCTTCAGACGCCACTGTACAAATAATAAAAAAATACCTTTAAAAGCAAATATAAATGTGATGTTATACACCGTCTATGTAGGTTTACTATAAATCTTGGAGAAACTGTAAATTTTTAATCTGAAGATAAGTAGAAAAAACCTGCTTCTTAGTAGTAAATACATACATAAATAATGCCCATTTGAAACAGCGCCAAGGCTGTTGGCATATATTAGACCAGAAGCTCTCAATCTTAACTAATAATAATTTTATTCAGTGTTTAAGCTCAAAGGAGATATGGAAATATTGATTAAGTGTTTACATTATTTATACAACTCGGCGCATTATTTTGAATGTATCAATTACCTGAATCGCAACTAAAAACTTCTTACTTTAATATTGAAATTAATATTAAAGTATTTTATCGTCGAGATACTTAAAAATCTTACACGATAAGTACTCACTATTTACATGTAACTTTTGTAGATCGAATGTTTATAGTTGTATTAAGGATTGATTGAGGGGTGATGGGTTTATTCCTCTTAATGTCACTCAAAAGAAGAATGGTAGAAGATCGCTAAAAGAAGGTTATTTCAGTAAGTAGAGGGTACGGTACTTAAACAAGATGGGAGACAGAAGAATAATATAATAATATGTAATATCATACTTCATCGTTTGTACAGATAAAGCTTTAAACCATTTTCTTGTAATTAAAAAGAAGACTTTTAAAAACCTCTATGATTGGTAGCAGATGCTAAATCAAATATCGACCTAAAGGTGGTCAACTTCCGTTTGAACATAGTGCGATAAAAAGGAGATCTTTTATTAAACAGACAATAAAATAGTATATTAAATTTATTGAATATCTTAACATGATGCACCAAAAACATGATGATTATGTTGTCTGTTAATTGAAATTGTGTGGATGCGTTAACATGTCCATCATATTTGGCGCATACCTTATAATATCTTGGCTTTTACTCCATATAAGAAAATGGAAATTACTGGTAAGATAAGAATGCCTTTAATTTGTAATGTCATGTTTTCAATTTGATGCAATCCGTAATTCAGGGGGGGCAGACTAATAACCTAGCGATGGTTATTTTATTCACCCTTTCCTACACCATTAAAGATTACGATTACCTACTTTTAAAAAACTGCATAACTCAGAGTACGTAAGCTGTCTCAATTTTATAATTTTGTTTGACAATTAATACTAGAGACTGATTTATATAAGCTGGCATACACGCCATCGTGGTTCTTTTATGAACTAGTGGAACTAAACTCCTAAGTTCTCCCCGCTTCAGCATCATAACACTGCATTACGTCCGTCCACCGCCAACTGCATCGTCAATGCGACGCTAGCGACGCAATGGTGTGTACGCCAGTTTATAGATATCGGAGTCTAGCAGTGTTTAAGTGACTTTCTTCACCTGATTTTTCTACCTTTAGGTTTAAAATTGTTAGTCTTTTAGGCCTGTCTGGCCTAATAGTTGTTTTTCTGGGAACTCAAAAATAATGGGAACTGAAATACATAACAGGTAAGGCGATAGCAGGTAACCGTCGAGTAAGGAAGAATCCAGGTTAAACTTACACACGTGTCAAGAATAAGTTTTACGTCGAATACTGAAAACTGCTCTCGGTTTATACATTTACGCTCATTTAATATTGGTGTATTACACACACTATTGCACGTGCATAATGCGTGCTTTATTTTCGTAGGACACTCACACATTCAAAACCCTGCATCAAGATGCGGCGTATTGAATATAGCCTATCGGTATTCTATTTATTATCTGTTCTGTGGTTTTTTTAATAGTTCAACAGGTTGAGGGTACCAATGAAAATAGTGTAGTGAAACATTAGTGTAGTTAGTAACATTCTTTCTTCTTTTAACCATGCCCCATCCTAATAAAATCATATGGGGATCCCACAGACTGGAGATTTTTAATATTAGTAGAAACAAACACAAACACCCAGATTTTGAGAAAATTACATAAATATATTGTGACCTCACTGAAAATAGAACGCTTAGCCCCCAGATAAATAGTGGTGATAGTACATATTATGCTCAAATGACCCTATCACAGGTTCTTCTTACTATTACATACTTTATTTAATTTATAGTTAGTGTATTATTCAGGGATGAATATAAATAAATATGTAATGCTGTAACTCATTTAATTAGCTATAAACTGGAATTATTAAAAATGTATCAAACACTTTGTGTGGTGACATAATAGTTATTATTTTCTTAACGTTAGGTGAAGATAGGTTAGGTTTTGTTTATAATATACTCTTGTTGATCTGTTTGCCCATTTATTAACTATGAGAACCTTCATTCGATCTTCGCCAGAATCACCTATTTCACCTATACTGCATTCTTACTTTAAAATATCTTGGATTCCACTCCATATATTAAGAAGATGAAAAACTCTAGTAAGATTAGTGTACCGTTAATTTGGTGTTATGTATAACAACAAAAAATCATAATCTAATTTACAGAACGACGTGGGCAATAAATCCTCCTGCGAAACATCCAATCACGATTTTAATTAATCAAATTATTTGTGTTAATTAAAATTTACTATCACTGCAATCAGATACACTTTGGATGGAAGGATTAAATCGATCTGTTTTTATTGTCCTTGCCTGTCAATAAACACTTGCATTTTTTTGTAGCAAGAAACTAGATAATAAACAATTTTGTTTGCATAACAGGTATGCCGGTACAAATTAAATCAATCAATATTACTTATAAAGATTTAGGTACCTAACTATATACTAAATCAGGGTTGGCGAACCTTTTTAAGTACGCGTGCCAAAATTTCCTAAATATTATTTTTTTACTGTCTGACGTGCCGAGCAGTTTTTCGAGTAGTTCGAGTAGGAAAAATATAGTTTTAAGGAATCGACTTCTAATAATACCTACTAAGTTTGGTTCTTTACGCACAAATTGACGCCAAAATTGATCGGAACAGATGAGGCATCCTCTCCGCGATGCATTTTGCCCCGCCGCCTGATGAGGTCAGTGCTATAATATTATTATGTGTGACGCATAAAATGATAATGCTTATTCTTGAAGAGTATCTAATTGTTATTTTTATTCCTGTTATTTATGCATGAATTTCGTCGTGACCGTTTGCGCATCGATTGATAAATTTAATATTATTGGTTAACATATTATTAAAAACCGAAGATAATACGCATTTTTACTATTATATAATATACTAGCTGAAGTACCCGGCTTCGCACAGGGTCGCTTCGTGGTTATATTTATCTTAGATATTTGAAAAATAATAAGAGGTAATTATTTTTTTTATTATTAAAATATCTGTGTAATACAATATGGCAATATGAAAATAATTCTAATAGGAGTAAAGGTCAAACATAAGAACACTAAATTAAAATCGAATCCAAAATATGAAAACGTTATTAATGTTATTAATATGTAGTAAAAAAAAAATCAAAATTGGATGGGACAAACAAACTACAAACTTTGTATGTTATATAATAATAATTTAGAAACCTTCGTAGGTGTGCGCACACAACTGACAAAAGTTTCATCGCAATCGGATGAATGGTATAGGAACGCATACGAATAGTAGAAGATGATTTTCTAATTCAGAAATCTTCGTGGGCATGCGCATGACAACTCACCAAAGTTTCATTGCAATCGGATTAATGGTATAGGAACGCATACGAATAGAAGAAGAAGAAGATGGTTGTACTAATTCAAAAACCTTCGCGGGCGTGCGCACAACAACTGGTCAAAATTTCATCACAATCTGATGAATGGCATAAGAACGCATACAAATAGAAGAAGAAAAAGATGGTTGTACTAATTCAGAAACCTTTGCGGGCGTGTGCACAACAACTGGTCAAAATTTCATCACAATCGGATGAATGGCATAAGAATGCATACAAATAGAAGAAGAAAAAGATGATTGTACAAATTCAGAAACCTTTGCAGGCAAGGGCACAACACTTGATCAAAATGTCATTGCAATCGGATGAATGGTATAGGAACGCATACGAATAGAAGTAGAAGATGATTTTCTAATTCAGAAATCTTCGTGGGCATACGCACGACAACTCACCAAAGTTTCATTGCAATCGGATGAATGGTGTAGGTAGGCATTCGAATAGAAGAAGAAGATGATGGTTGTACTAATTCAGAAACCTTCGCAGGCGTGCGCACGACAACTCACCAAAGTTTCATTGCAATCGGATCAATGGTATAGGAACGCATACGAATAGAAGAAGAAGAAGACGGTTGTACTAATTCAGAAACCCTCGCGGGCTTGCGCACAACAACTGGTCAAAATTTCATCGCAATTGGATGAATGGTATAAGAACGCATACGAATAGAAGAAGATAGAATAGAAGAAAAAGAAGATGAAAATGGTTGTATCAATTCAGAAACCTTTGCGGGCGTGAACACAACACATAATTAAATTTTCATTGCAATCGGATGAATGGTATAGGAACGCATACGAATAGAAGAAGAAGAAGATGGTTGTACTAATTCAGAACTCTTCGCGGGCGTGCTCACAACAACTGTTCAAAATTTCATCGCATCGGATGAATAGTATAAGAACGCATACAAACAGAAGAAAAAGAAAATAGTTGTAACAATTCAGAAACCTTTGCGGCGTGAGCACAACACTTGATCAAAATTTCATTGCAATCGGATGAATGGTATAGGAACGCATACGAATAGAAGATAGAATAGAAGAAGAAGATGGTTGTACTAATTCAGAAACCTTCGCGGGTGTTGGCACAATTACTGACGAAAACTTTATTGCAATCGGATGAATGGAATAGAAACGCATACGAATAGAAGAAGAAGAAGATAGTTGTACTAATTCAAAAACCATTGCGGGTGTTACCACAACAACTGACGAAGGTTTCATCGCAATCGGATGAATGGTATAGGGACCATACGAATAAAAGAAGATAGAATGAAGAAGAAGAAGAAGAAGATGATTGTACTAATTCAGAAACCTTCGCGGGTGTTGGCACAATTACTGACGAAAATTTTATTGCAATCGGATGAATGGAATAGGAACGCATACGAATAGAAGAATATATAATAGAAGAAGAAGAAGAAGAAGAAGGTGGTTGTACTAATTCAAAAACCATTGCGGGTGTTACCACAACAACTGACGAAGGTTTCATTGCAATCGGATGAATGGTATAGGGACCATACGAATAAAAGAAGATATAATGAAGAAGAAGAAGAAGATGATAATTTTTCTAATTCAGAAACCTTAATGGGTGTGCATACAACCACTTACCAAAATTTCATTGCAATCGGATGAATGGTATAGGAACCATACGAATAAAAGAAAATATAATAAAGAAGAAGAAGAAGATGATGATTTTCTTATTCAGAAACCTTCATGGGTGTGCATGCAACCACTTACCAAAATTTCATTGCAATCGGATGAATGGTATAGGAACGCATGCAGGACAGATACACAGACAGACAGACATACAGAAAGACAGACATTCATTTTTATATATTAGTATAGCCTATACTCTTCCCGCAAGTGCAAGCAATAAGTTTACAAAGTTTTATCGCAATCGGATGAACGGTATGGCTGCGCATTAAATACGAACAAACAAACACACAAATATTAATTTTTATATATTAGATATTCAAGTACTTGAAAAGCTTTTTGTAATTTTTTTTTTTAAAATTTTATACTTGTCTATTTTTTCTTTTCAACATAATACATTCGCGTGCCATAGGTTCGCCATCCATGTAGTAGATTAACTAGCTATTTGATAATATAAGAGATATCGAACTAAGTAGGTATTTATAAACGTATTAAAATAGATTAGCAATGTAAAATGTTGGCAGACATGAATACGTTTTTGAAATTATCTATTAGTTCCATATTTTGTGGTAAATAAATATATATCAATAGCAATAGGTAAGTAAATACACACTCAGATGTTATACCTATGTCTAGTTTTATATGTTTTGAGAATATGAAGATTGATAGATTCGAACCGATTGAAAGTTGAAAGCAAAATTACTATATTTGAGGCATATATTATGTGTTTAAAATGTAAAAAAAACGCGTATAAAATAAATGTGAATATTATTTCTAAAACGGGAATCTATTTCAAAAAGGGATTTAATTGAGACATTATATTCTTATGTACCTACCTTTTTTGACCATGTCCGATCCTAATAAGATCATATAGGCCTCCACAGAGTTGGAGTTTTCACAGTTTTTTTGTTTTTATGAGAAATGTATGTTAGCCACTTGCTCAACCTATTGTGTCCATAGTCTGACACAAATTGAAAAACAATATGTGTATTTGCCAGACTCAGGATTTGAACTTGGGATCCACGGCGTTAGGTGTAAGCCGACACGTAAGCCGCTCGACCATCGCAGACCATCCTACTCTATTTGGACGTACAATATTTTTACAGCATAGATAGACGGTTTGTGCAGACGGTATTTTGCGTATAATAAATTCAATTTTAGTGAAAATTCTACATACAATATCTGTCCTTTAATATATAGATATAATGTAGTATAAAAAAATTGTACATAATATTGTGTTCTTAGCCGAATAATTTTAAGCTATCGTAGGTACACGTAATTCAAATATTGTTTTTTGTTATCCATACGCAAGATATACCTACATAGTAGGTATAAGCCAGAATTTCGATAAAAATTGAAACGATTTTTTTTAGAATTCTTGCCCGATTTCCGTGAAAGATACATTTGACTGTTCATCATGGCCCCCACTTCATGAACCGAGCCCTCATGCTAGGATCTTTGGTGCCCCCCCTACCTATCTTTAAGGATAAAGGCAGTGTGATGCTCTACAGTAGCGTTTTCCAAATGGTGTACGCGGTAAAACTAATGTGTATATTCAGTGAATTTTGTTGTATATTTTAATACATCCATTTGAATTAAGGAGTTGTCGAGTGCCGATACACAATTAAATTTTTTATCGTATAACCACTTATAACCATTTAGTTTTAAGTTATAATATTATTAAAGGAAAGCAGGCGACTTTTTTTTACTATTAAAGCAGATTTGTGCTGCGTGTTTATCTAACTTATCTGGTCGACTGGCCTCGCCGGCCCCCCAGGCTAGAGCCCTGTCAGCCTCCCCCTTGTGGGGGCCATGCTATTCATATATAATTTCACTTACGTTTATTAATTAATTATTACTCCACTATTAGTGGTATGGTCATTCATTAAAAGGCTGATTTCAGCTAGCAACACATTATGCGGATTCACTGTATAGCTAATCACCTGAAAAAAACGAAGTATATTAAGGCGGTTTTGCTATTAAAATACACAGGTTAATACATATCATATTAGAACTGCCTGCCAGGCATAGGTACATAAAAGTAAACATTAACTATTTTATCACAGTTAAAAGCAAAAACTCGATTCAGGTATGATTATATTATTATTATAGGTACTAATTTCGTAACATTTCTCGTATTTTAACGCGTGGGCCATTGCTTCAATTCTAGATTAACGTTATACTAACGAACATGTTCCCTTGGTTCGTCTTCGATTTATTGATTCCACTGGTAATATTTTTTAATTCGATACTCAACATGTTATTTTCGAATTTATTCGGTACTAAATATGTTTACGATTATATAGAATCTATTTCAAGAACGATTAGCTTTCGAATAAATTTTAACTCATTTTATGAAGTCACCTTTATAGATAAGTGAGTAAATTCAAAATAAATTACTAGTGAATCTTTTCATCGTTAAGGTATTTGAATACATAGGTACATATCAGTAGCGAAGGGTGGAGGTAGGCTGTTAAGTTCCGCCATAAATAGTGCACATTAAAATTTGTGAGTCTTACGTATTTGTTTTTATTGAACTAAGACTACAATTGAAGGGGTTATCACAAGACAATGATATGCCACATAATTATAAATTTGTTGATTTTGAATAAAACCAATTCCCGGGACATGCACTCAAGTTTTACTTAAGACACTACACTAAGACAAAAAAAAATACACTGATGTCTCAATAATTATGACCAATGCGTGGTTTTTACAAATTCAAATTTTGCTAAAAAAAAATGGTTATAACAATAATATTATGATATGCCATGCCAGTTAAAATTGATATCGGTCGGTCATCTACGCCTTCTGCTCCAAACAGAATAATTAGATGTGAGATATATCGAACATTTTAATGAGGATAGTAATTTTTCCTGTTACAATAGTGAACGAACAAGAACATTAAATTGCTCATATCTCCAAACTATGTTTCTGTGGTATATCATTGTCTTACAATAACCCCTTTAATTTACAGACGGTGTTGCTTACTTAGTTCTTAGAAATCTAGAAAATCGTATTTTTTGACTATTATCTATTACGGGTTGGTTTTCGTAGGGTTTCATTGAATTTTAAAAACTAACTATCACCCTTTGTAAATTGTAGTCTTATTTCAATGACAACAAATACGCATGACTGACGAAGTTTAGTGTGCACTATTTATGGCGGATCTTAACAGCTTACCTCCACCCTTCGCCACTGGTAAATACATTCGAATTTAATTAAACTCTTGAGATTTTAGGCAAATTATATAACTACACATCACATTATATGATAGTGCACTTAGTGAATATGTAACGTCAATGTAGAAATACGGGCTTGTTTCTACAATAAAATAAGACAAACATGCAAAAAATATGTTTTGTTTTTTAAATAGGTAACGTTTATTTTTCATAATAAACTTTTTCTTTGACAAGAGTGGACATTGACCATTTTTTGTTTCTTGAAGGTGTACTGAGTACTGAGAATGATTTAGTAATAAATATATTTTTAATTTAATCTTCTCAATATATCGAAAAAAGATCATGTCAATACATGGCTTGACAACGTCACTACGGGCAACTGACAGACATTGTAACCTCATGGGTCTTCTCCATCTAGCTGAAGGTGGACGCAGAAGAGTGAATACGTCGGGTCAATCTTCCCGTCGGCTCGTCAAGCAATGTTTAAAAAATTGTGAAGCCGCCGCTTTATGATTTTCCAGCTTTCCTGCCAAAAAACAAAGTATACGTTACTACTGCTAAGGATTTTATTGGGTGGGTTCTTATTATTTTGTTTTCTTTTGTCGTTTCGCTTGTTTAAAAATATCAAATATTAAAAATAAAGTATTTATTTATTGATTACAAAAATTTTAAATATAATAATGAAAATTTATTGCAACCAGCAAAGTTTCCATGTACCTATAAATTATAATATAGTTAAGCCTAACAAGATAGAGAGTACGAATAACATAAATATAAGGAAATCACATGAAAGTGAGAAAGAATAATGAATAGTTAAATTATACACAAAAAGTAACATTTAAAAAAATATATATAATATATAAGTATCTTTTTAATTATAAATATAAAATTAGTAGTATCTATTTATACAAAATTTTGGAGATAGCGCGTTTAAATGAAACAGATGAATTATTAAAAGGATCAACGGTGGAGAAATACATATTATAATTTAAACAAGAGCGCCGAATAAAAGAGTTTTGTGCATAATTAGAATCGCTACGACTGACATGGTACAAAGTTTGGTTTCGCGTAAATCTTGATGGACAATGGAAACCCACCCTTTCGAGTAGATTTGGCGAGTCAACAAAACCATTGAAAATTTTAAAAAGAAAATATATATCAGATATAGAACGTCGACTATCAAAAAAAATATTTGCAAATTAAAAAAGTAGAAAAAAATGTTAACTTATCTCCACTTCATGAGAGGCATTTATTCTCACTACCGTATACGTCATAAAGGATACATTAATGCCATTTAAATGCAACCTAACTATACTCTTGAGGATAGGTATATGATCAAAATCAGTAGGCACTCTTTAAAAATAGTTTTTTTACTTATAGGTATAAACCGAAATATTTTTTGTTGATTTCGTTATAGTAGAAGTGATTTTTTTAAAAAAAATATTGTTAATATTACAAATTAATGTGGGGAATCTTTTATTTTAGCTTAATTAATAAATATTCAAATGAATTATAGCTTAGCTTATCAGGAAGACCAGAATCAAAAGCTCGGCTACATAATTAAATAATTAACTTAATCTTATTGTTTTTAAATATTTTTTCTACTTTTATTTTTTAAACAAATTAATATCGTTTTTTCCGGTTTTTAATTGAAAAGCCATCGGTTGAAAATATCATAAGTGATTTATAAAACTTGTATCAAATTAATATGGCTTTCCATCTGGAAGTGAATGTGAAGAAACATAATAATTATTCAGCTATCTATATCAGTTCCGTCAATTTTAAATTTCTTATATAAATATATACGATATCATCTGCCCTATCAAAGCATGTAAATGGTTTATATCAATATATCGTAAAGCGTGAGTAGATTTAAATAAATGGTCAATTAATCATTATTTGATTAACATATTATATTACCTATATTGTGAGTCCCTCCATAACAAATTATTATCTGACAAGAATATTATCAACAAATTATTTTTCACAATGTCACAAAAAGCGATATAAATCTTTAATAGTGCAATTAAATCGGAAACGGTAATAAGTATTACTATAAATTATTTTATTTTTGGCAACATTCCCGTTAAATGTAATTTATTGTAAAAAATATACTGTGACAATTTCGAAAATGGTGTGGCTTTACAAGAGTAGAATGACCGTATCAAACATAATATTGTCTAAGTAGCAATGTCAAAATTTTAAACGTTTCCAAATAAAGAAGTTGCCATGTATGAAATATTCCCCGGTGGGTGGGGAATTCAACTTCCACGCAGATTCGTAAAACATTCATTTAACAATACCAATGATAGCAATTCTTTTCCATTGTGTTGTTATTGTTAGGTACATAAGTGCTAAAAGACATACATAATATCTCACAAGATTTTAATAATTGAGTATTGTTGAATTTCTATTCCGGAACGAATAATGTAAAGTTGCAAGAAGTAGAAATATCTTAGGAAATAGGTGTATGAAATAAAAATAAATTCTGAGAAAACATCACGAGTTAGCTACTACGGTTGACATTGAACAATTTTCTGGTATGATCTCAATACGAATGATAGCCGAATAAAACCAGGAGAAGTAAAAGAAATAAGAAGACGCATATATCTTGAAAGATAAACTGATATTATGATAATAAAAATAAAATAACACAAAGTATCGTAATACAGTTATGTACTTCGAGTGCTTATTAGAATAGATACAATATTTAAGAATTATTAAAAAAAGAGTTGTTCAAGCGTTCTTAACCAGTGACGTCCCGTGGGGGTAGGCAGATTGAGCGTCGCTTGGGGGCGGCAGTTACCCAAAAGGCGGAAAATCGAAGAGAATCATTAGGTATATATAGAAATAGATACATAAACAGCTTAGTAATAACATAAATATCTTTCAACTAAAAATATCTGCTCATTGAACCAAAATGTATTAATTACTATAAAAGGTTTAACATTTCTGTAATTTTTTGTCGGGTTCGCGATGTCTAGTTTACTTCCATTGTCCTTGGACGTTGCGTCCTTGTTGATCAGTAATAACATATGGAGATTTGCGAATTACAATTGAATTATAGGTAGGTACATCATACTTACTTAATTTAAAATTTATCAAAATATTGTTGAGAGTCACTCGCGAGTTTTGGAAAGTTGTCAGGTGTATTTTTAAATGTATCTGAAACCGTGGACTCGCAATATTTTCTATTGAAGCAGAGATGGCATTTAAATTAGATTTAGTGGTATTATATATCTCTTTTCGTAATGTATCTATACAACACATTTATTAGATATTGGTGTCATGAAAGGATGATAAAAAAAATACGGTATAAAAAATGGGGAGGCATTTTGGCGCTGCCTCGGGGCGGCATTTTGTCTTGGAACGTCACTGTTCTTAACCCATTAATGTTAATTACCAAAATCACAGTGAGGGCGCTTACCATTCATAAAAAATAATGTGGCTGATGATAACAAAAATATTGTTTATTTATATGCGAACACTGATAATTTTATTCAATGCGGATTATCCCGATTGTTATAAAATGATTTTGGTTTACTTTTTTTCTTTCATAAAATAGCGTTTCAGAAAGTAGGTATTGGCGTTCTACCTTAACATTAAAGTGGTACAATGATGGAGATGATATCATTGAATGGCACACTTAATTGATGACATGTCCACAGCTAGTATTTAATCTGACATCTTGTCAGTTCAGCTTCGTGACTTCGGGAAAATCCTTAATATGATTTTTTTTCTAAACTACTAAAACATAAATAGTTTGGAATAATATTTTCTATTGAGGCTGTTGAATAATAATTATTAAAGAAAAAAAAATTACAGTAATAGTATAAAAGTAGACAAAATCGAATTCAATATTGTCGTAAATGAGAAAGGTTGGTTTGAAATAAATTTTTTTTAAATCGTAAAATTTTTCAACCAACGTTTTTAACCTTTTGACATATTTTTCCAATTATAAATAAATTGTCGAAGATACGTCGATAGCGATCAAGGAAGCGAGCTGCCAAATTATTTTCAAGATTTTTTTTTAATAATGCTTGAAACAAAACAGCGGTCGTTAAATTGACTAGGCTTATTTTTATTATCAAATCGTGGACAGTGGAATATTTGTTAGGATTCTTATCTTTAAATAGTTTTTATATTATTAACTTAGTATTATAATATTTTTTTTAATGTCGAACCGATGTATATATGGCGATTGCAAGATAAGAAAATGGCAAAAATGAAAATAATAAAGAGATCAGAAAAAAACAACACAATATATTATAACAAAACTAGTCATATAAGAATCGCTATGGAACCGATAAGACATTGATTTGGTCTAGTATATTAGTTAAACTCATGTGGGAATTGCATACAAGTATCAGGACTTAACGATGTGCTTCGTGGTTTGTATTTCACCACACTTCCAAAGTGGAGATTCTTTCAAAACCTTGTTATGCATCATCTCAGTACATCTAGAATGCACACACCAGATTTGGTTCAAACACGCGCTGTAATAAGCTTCAACCAAAGGAATTTTTAAACATAATTTAAAAAAAAAAATGTTTAAAAATTCGTTGTTTTATTAATTTTCCGTAATTCGGATACATACAATACTATCTTATACCTACAAAGGTTAACAACATCACAAAAACTGCAACTCAGCTCAATAATCGCCCAATTAATCTCAGGAAGTAATTTGTACGTGAAAATATAACCACTACTAGAGTAACAACTTATTATAATTATGTAATATGGTAAAATGACTTGATATGTTTTTTTTTATAATATTGTCAACTTTGTGTGTTTGTGTAGAGTAGACGAAGGACAGAATCTTCTGATATTGCGGCCATGACGAAATCATTTTGCAACGGTATTATTGTCATTTGAAAGTAACGATACCAACACGTAAATGAGTCGCCTAGACTGTCAGAAGAATCTGACACCATTATACATAGCTTAAGAAAAATAATACAATATTATGTAAGCTATGAATCAAATTTAATTTTATAAAAAATATGACATAATATATAGCTATTTATATTTTACAACGTTTTTATTAGCTCGTATTCTTGTTTGTCCGGTGGTTCTTTGTCCAGTACAAATCTTGCAATCGATTTTTAACTAGCTTCCCGACTAGTTAGACATTTGAAACTTTTAGAATATATCAGAACACGATGTCAATGCATTCTTTTAATACTTTTAGCCATCTTTAAGTAGAATTGAATTAATTTTCAGTTAATTCTGTTTTGTATAGAAAGTTATTTCAGAAAAATCCGTAAAAACTAAAAGACTATTATTGGTTGCTAAAGAAGTGGTCCTAGCACTAAATTATTAATATATAGGTACGTGCGTTACTATGGAAATCAAAATAAAATGACATTTCAGTATTATTTATATTTGCTTGGTTGTTTGTTTTTTTATTTACTTCATATCAAGTAGAAGTTTGAGCATATTGAGTGTAAAAAAACAAATGGTAGGATAGTCTCATAATAATTTAAAAGATGCTTACTGGCATATCGTCACATTCAAGAATGTTGACATTACTACCACCTGGCATTTTTTCTAGTATTTGATAATATCATATTTACACTATCGTTTTTTTTTCTTTCAACTTTCACGTATTTTCACCAAGAAATACCTACAGTAAAAAAAATCAATGAAATAAAAATTCAAATTCGGTGAAAAGCATTAAAATCTATTTACGACCGTTGATATTTTTTAGACATTCGTTACATTATAGAATATCATAATTTTATCAAAACACTAAATCTATGAATATGATCTTATGATTCAATTTTATTGCAAATCCCGTATGCTAAAATTTGACTGATTATCATATCGCTTTTTAATATTTTTCAAACCTAAATAAGTTTTAATCGATGTTTTTTATTGAAAATCTTGGAAACTCATCAATATTTGCTTATATTCACATAAGGTGCTATTTTTAACAATAATTTGTTTTATAGTTGTGTGATGTTGATTATTATTTTTCTGTCAAATACTATTAAAGAAACAGTCATGAAAATATTATAAATATTAAAATCAGCATGAAAAATGAGAGTTCACACGTAGATATAGAATAATTATATTTTGGCCATTTAAATAACAATCGTACCTAATGTTTATTTATATAATCGATTACTTTTATAAGTACTCAATTATGTACGTATGTTGTCACCATTTTTATAATATCATAGACACAAATGGATAAAAGCAATAATATGAGATCATAATAAATAAACTACGTTCGTTGTCAACGTTACAAAGAAAAAAATATATTTATTTCTTCTTTAGATATCATATTTCGTGAAATGTACCGTTTATATTACGAATCGCATAAATTCTATCATACTGTGTATGGATTTTTTTTATTTTTGTGTGTCAAAGCGGACATTAAATTATGGTTTTCTAAATTCTATTGATTAGATTTTTTCGGCTTGAACTCTATGACATTCATAGCCAATAATATTTGGAATTTACGTTTTACCTGTTAAGGAAATATTTATTTTCCAGCAGAAGACTTATTTATATGTCTGCTTTATTATTTATTTCAATATTATATTTTTATATAAGTACCTACAGATCAAATAAAATTTATAATAAACTGTGTCTAGGTATATAAAATCTCTAAAGATATGGAAAAAGGCTAAGTTTTCATTTAGTAGTGGAATAATTATGTAATGAATTATATATGCATATAACAAATTATACGTAAAGTTTATATAAATTGAATTAACATTTATTTGGAGATATGTACCTATTATTTGTTATTAAACAGTAGAAAAGTGTAAATATAAAAAAATATACATAAATTAGATACAAGGAAGTACACTGAATGAGCGAAGCAGATCCTATTTTAAGAATTTTTAAAACAATGCCCACCTATACTCATCCTCACGCAGGTGGAATATGTCAATATCCGAAGTGATTTGGTTGAATAGAGTAATTGCCCTTTGCCATTACCATTATTACCAGTGGCAGGTTAGTTCTGCACCGTTGGAGAACAAACAACTGATGCTCCCGATATCTAAGATGTTATCAGGAACACTATAATGATTCGAAAACAAAAATTATGTGATTCTAAAAGTGTTTACGCTGTTTTGGGCTATAATAATGTCATAACTAAAAAAAATAATAATTATTTAAAACTCTTTTAAGAAGTTATTTATTAAATAGTATTTCCTCGTGGTTCTTTATAGCTTGATAAAATCATAATTTAATATAATATTGGTTATCAGAAAATCACACCAATCGTCAATTCTGGCAAATTTATAATATTAACATTTTTTTACAATGAAATATGTAACAAATCGACGTTATTTAAAAAATAACTATTATAGCAATTACGATAAAAGATCTACAACTGTCTTCGTTAAAAGAAAAACAGCAAGGACGAATAGTTGAATACGTGTATTAATTAAGGCTCTAAGTACCAAAAAGTAGTATTGCCTGTAGTTACAAAATACCGAGTCATTGCAGTAAAATTTCATGCAGCAGACCCTTTGAAAAATGTGGTTTTACAGTGTGAAGCAATCACGGCAGCTTCTATAATTTTAGGTATTAAGAACTCACAAGTGACACCATCGTCAGCCATTTTATATTGAATGAGGTGGACCACTGTAGTGCTATTTACACCATTATAAATAAAACAGGCCAACGGACTTACAACGTCGACAGGTTTAAATATTTTGCTGTATTTTTTTGACTTGCTTGAGGCACTTAGACCATAGTTGAAGTTATTAGCGTTAGTATGTAGAACACTTTTCTATAAAAATGTATTTTTTTTTGTTTTTGGTACTTAGCGCCTTAATTAATACACGTATTCAGTTTATTTTTTAGTCTTGATAAAATGGTGTGATAACAAAAATGCCTGTCGGCAAAAACTAATTTGAATAATATAATACAATTAATAAACTAATTTGAAATAGAATTTTATGCATTTTATTCACTATTAATCACTATTAAATCAATGAATGGTAAAGTATTATTTAAAATAAAAAAGTTACAGTTATACAAAAAGAAATACAGTATAATATAATATTTTTTGGTTTTGTCTTCATATGATATTTTTAGGATTGAACATGGTAAAAAAAATGGTCTGGTTATTAGTCATATCTTCAGACTATTAGGTTTATAATATGAGTCCACCACACGTAGAAAAAAATAACTAAAATCATTTTTACATTTTGAGAAATGCGGACTGCAGTTTCAGAGGTGAGTGATCTAACAATTACGCCATCCACGATGAATATATTTGTGATATTGTTTTATGGAAAAAATAATAAATAGTTGGCAACGTTCTCTATAATATAAGTTGTGCCCGTGTACGCAAGACACTTGTAAAATAAGTCCGCACAAATGTTTCCAACCTCCGTACATGGGTATAAGTTAAAAGTAGTATGCGGTCTCGTATCGTTAATACTTTTTGTAGATACCAGATACTAGGTAGGTAATTTATTTTACGACATAATTATTTGAATAGGTTGTTCATTTATCCATGCAAAAAATGGTGAATATTTGGGAAAATATTTTTTATAGATAATTTACTGCTCTAATAAATTAATTAATGATCATCTATACACAAAATAAAAATTAGAACGAACGTTGGTAGTAGTTGGGAATTTGTGCATATACAATTGGCCGTGTGACAGTTTACCGTGTATTGAAAATATTATATGACCGTATAGTATTAGGATCAACTTCATATTTTAAAAATGTAATGTAATAAAAACCGGTAAAATGGAAAGATAGAAGAAAATATGTAGGTTAGTAAATTAGAAATATATGTAATCACATCTTATAATTTCTATGACGTTCTAGTAAGTATCATGTCGTACCTACCTATCAAATTAATGTTGTTATTGATTTCAATAAAATTAGAACATTGCTGTCTGCAATGCTTCATAAACAGCATGTCCTTTTTTGATCTCAATACTATACGGCCACCACTTCCCAGTAATACAGCTCGCAGGGAACTATGGTACGGCGGAATATAATACATACAATTTACATGTAACCAGTAATATCTAAGTAATTTATTTGTGTAATACGCTTTTTTATACCTAGGTACCTAATGGAGATATTAAAAAAATGCAACCGTATTTTAATTTTATTGATTATTACATCAATATTTTATAAATAGTACCTATCTATCTAGATTCTAGATATTAACTACAATATTGTATATTAAAAAAAATATATAGGTATCAATATTATATACATATTATATATATATGTAAGTATTATTTTTAATACTACACAGGCCTAGAAGCTCAATGAAAGTATTGTATTGTGTATTATAAGTCAAACAATCACAAAGAATCAGGCTTTGAGAAAATCATAAAAACACATTGTGTCCTCACCGGATCGAACCTGGAGCTTCCGTATGAAAAACCAGTGCCTTAAGCACTACACCACGAGAGCCGAACTTGTCTATTTATGGTTAAACAATGTTATATGGGTCCATACTATTAATAATTAGTATTTATTCTCAAGACAAAATAAGTAGGTACCTATCTAGTAAATTGCTTTATATTCCAAAAAATATAAATCGAATGTTAAATAACTACAAGATAAAAATAACTTTTTATATACCACGTTTTTAAATTTTCTGTTGAATCATATAAACTTGACAATTCTATGTATTAATAAATACTTTTTTTTGTACTTGATAGAAATACTGAATAAATATAGAATACTGAAATGTCATTTTGATATTTCATATTGATTTCTATAGTAACGCACCTATATATTAATAATTTAGTTGCTAGGACCCCCAAAGCAACCAATATAAGTGTTTTAATTTTTACGATTTTTTATTCCGAAATAACTTTCCATACAAAACAGAATTAACTGAAAATGAATTCAATTCTGCTTAAAGATGGCTAAAAGTATTAAAAGAATGCATTGTAATCGTGTTCTGATATATTCTAAAAGTTTCAAACGTCTAGCTAGTCGGGAAGTTAGTTAAAAATCTTCAATCGTCTAATACAAATCTTGGACAAACAAGAATAAATTTTTACTGGACAAACAAGAATACGGGGTAATAAAAACGTGGTAATAAAATGATGTGACATGAATAATAGCAATATAATAATAATATTTAAATAATTACACGTTAATGTGATAATATTCAGAATGTTATGTATGCATAAAAAAGTGTTTAATTTAATATTCCGTTACGTAAAGAAAACAAACGAAAAACGACAAATACATTTTACCGTCGACGCTTCATCGCACACAATTAATAAAAAATCAGCTTGATGATTTTTTTCTCGGCATTAACATATTTTATAAAATCAAACAAATGCACTATTAACTCAAAAATGTGTTGAGAACCCGCCCACGTCCTAATAAAGGCACAATATTATTATTCAAATTTAATACAAAAAAAAAATGTTTACATAATGAAGATGGAAGCGATTCGGTAAAACGTTATTAAGTTATTTAGAATAAGCGTTTTGATTTGTTTTATGTCAGAAACCAATGAATTTGCATAATTCATAATATTTACTTATTCTATTACCTACTCAAGTGTATACAATATTCATTCGTTAAACATATTATCGTCTATTTGTTGTATCAATTTTTATTCTAAGTGCATGATATTTTTTTTTATCTTGGGATCAATTTATTTATATATAATAATTTATTTAAGCATTTGAATAGTTAATATGCTTACACATTAACTGAAATATGTATAATATATAGCAAAAACATTAGTACGTTTTTTCGCCTTTCTATATATTATTAAAAAACATTGAATTATAAATATTAAGTAAACCGAGATTTATGAAGAAAATTACTGCGATATTTTTTTCTATATAATATGCGATAATATTTTACAAGAAGTCTTTAAAATTATAACTTATCTAAAAAAGGTTTGTAGATTTTTATACAATTATTAAACCACTGAAAGGTTACGTTTCTCTAAGATATGTAAGTGCCAGTGACGAAGGGTGGTGGTAGGCTGTTAAGATCCTACATAAATAGTGCACACTAAATTTTCACAGTCAAACGTATTTGTTTTCATTGCCAAGACTACGAGTAGGTATAATGAGTAGATAGTGTTTGTTAGTTTTAATTCAATTAAACCCGGCGTAATAGTAATACTACCATATTAGCATTCCTCAACTATTATGGTTTGGTTTAGGCAGGGTTTTATTGAATTTTAAAAACTAACCAGTACCATTTGCAAATTGTATTCTTAGCTCAATAAAAACAAATAAGTATGACTGAAAAAGTTTAGTGTACACTATTTATGTCAAATTTTAATAGCCTATCTCCATCCCTCGCCACTGGGAAGTATCTACTAAAAGGTAGAATGTTGATAAAACAAAATATATCTAGTATGGATGGAAAGGACATGTCCATTGTATTTCAAGCACACGGGTTTCAAAATTAATCATCACCAAACACATAGCTGGTAAGATCATGGCATTTTCCGGATATATGAGTACCTAGTGTAAAAGGAAAACGCTGAAACTGTAAGTAGGGTTTGAAATACCGGTATTTCATAATTGGTATTTAATTTTTTATCGATACCGAAATACCTGTTTCAAAAATCCAAAATACCGGTATTTTCGATATTAAGAAAGCATGCACGTTTATGTTTTTCGAAAATGAATTTAATGTTATTTTTTCATTACTAAGATTCATGCTGTCAAAATGCAAATAATATAATGACAGAAACCAACAAAAGTTAAATAGTAATAAAACAAAATCCGGTACAAGTCGGTTATGTGGAATACAGCGGCAAACAGATTTTGAAAATAAACGATATACTGGATTATTTGTTAGGTTAACTAAACCAAACCTAACCTAAACTAACCCAAACTAACCAATAATCCAGTATATCGGGTATGTGTTTGCCGCTGTATTCCACATAACCGACTTGTACCCAAAATCCCTCAAATACACTTATAGAATTAAAATATTTCGAAAAGAAAACATATTCTATAACTTTTGATCTAACGTCAATAGTAGGTACATCCAATAAATTTTAAAATTGGGAGAGATTTTCCTGTACCCGGACTTATATTAAGTATGTATTTGTAAAAATTAGCAGTTCCATAATATTATATAATATAATGATCAACATAATAAATGTAGGTAGGTACTTTGGGTTGTTATAAAATGGTGTTTATAAATAGATTTTAATAGTTATAATTATTGATAGGTACTTATTTTTTTCAATAATATGTTATGACGAATACCGATATCAATAAGAAATACCGAAATACCCGTATTGACATATTCATTCAGTATTGCAATCCCTAGCTTTAAGGTGTGCAGGTCTGGTTAGAAACTACTGGAGATCGACGAGAATACAATTCTGGATGTCAAGACTCGATTTGGAAGAAAAATATTGTGGTATTTCACAGAACTTTAAACGAGTACCTACAACACGTGATTTGACTTATAGTATATGCACTCAGATATTCACGCAGAACTGTGCTACTGTACAATAAATAGGCTGTTGAAAAACGAATCAAAAAATTAGGACATTTTTTAGGAAAATAATTGTGTAGTTGCTTATTTTTCTTTATCGAAAATGTTATCTAAAGTTTAAATTAGGTGATTAATTATTTTGTTTTCTAATACCAGTGCAATGCGTCAATTTGAAATCTATCGATCGTCAATAGGCATTTTTTTCACGCAAACTCGAAGCTGAGTTATGAAAAAAATATATAGGTAGGTATATATATCTAAAGTTGACTACCATGAACCTGCCGCCAGATTAAGGCTTATCTGAAATAAACGATTTCTCGGAGTGAAGTTATAATGTACAAATTCAAAAAAGAAAAAAAACTAGTTGCGTTAACTTAGCCTGCCCGCCTCTGTTTTAAAAATAACACACAGTAGTTGGGTGTACAGAATGGATCAAAACTCACGTACCTACTTAATATTACTTTTTTTTTTTTAGTTCACATATTCTGATTCCTCTTCGATCTAAAGTTGGATGCCATTACCGCTTTGCAATCTTTGGAAATTGGGACTTAGCACGAAGATTTTTCAATCACGAGGTACATTTTCTGTCGTGAAATTATATCATACGTTCTACCCCTAAAAATATGGACAACTATTTTGCAAGCACGAATAGATTCACAAGTTTATTAAAAATGTTATTGTGTACAGAATAAATTTAATGATTTATTTACACCATGAATAATTTTCATTCATTAACAAATACTAGAGCAATAATAAAATTAACAAAAAAATAATGAATGAATAGAATATTTAAGTAGGACACGTACTTATATATTTTTTTATTTCACAAAAATCTTTGTCCGGGTAAACATAAAAAAGGCACGTTGGTATTGTTAAAGATTTATTAACACATTATTCAATAAGATTTATGGAAATATGAATATTTTTGAACCATTTTAATGTAAATATCAATTACATTCCAAGCCAACTACATATGAAAAATTTGGAATTACGACATGATACATAAAAAAATGCGAGCAAGCATTTTCTGCCATGAGTTTTTGAAATAAAACATTTTCTTCTTGAGCGACTGATGAAAACCTGCATGTTTCAATTCGAATACGGACAGTGATGCATATACTCTATTTAATTTATTCAATAATATTTTTAATTTAGCTTTGTTTTTGATTACCGATGTTTTAAATATTTCTATATCTTGAAATAAAATATTTTTACGCCCCTTAACTTATCTGTAATAGTGGTGTCCATAGTATTGAAACGAAGAGTGAAATGCAACCCATAAGTCGGAAAGGTCACGACCTTGTACTAATTTACGAACTCATGCGCATAATTTATTCTATACACAAGGGTACTATCGGCGGCTATCGAGAGTAGTTTATCATATTTATGTATTGAGCTATTATAATAATTATAAAAATAAGTTAGCCTTCTAAACTATCTATCTCGCTCTAAAAGTTAATACATACAAGAGAGGTGCTGTTAAAATATAGCACCTTTTGACAGTACAGAGGTTAACTTATTGTCACAATTAATCATGTCAATACATATGTAAATATGATAAACTACCCTCGATAGCTGACGATAGAAGCCTTGTGTACGGAATATATGCGCTTATTGTATTCAGTAACTACCTAGTCAAAAATGTATTTTTCATCAATCAAATTAGATAATTAAATAAATTAATAAATATTAAAATACGTTTAAATTAAATTAATATGAATAATACATAGCTAATGATATCTCTTTATTTTAAACGTTCTTAAATCGGGTTTAAGTCACGGTTTGATTTTCGAATTGCAATTTTTATCAAGACCTTTCAACATGTATGTATCCACTTTTATAATGAAATTCATTGAATAGAGAAATAATGATTGATAATCAATCACGGCGAATTAATTTTTGATTTGTGCGTCACCTCTATGCGTAAAAAATGTAATGTTCACTTTGTCGAACCCGTTAGACAAAATAAATTGATCAATGTATCAAATTAAACTTTCATTCGGCCCCAATTTATCGTTAGTTGATTTTCACGAACGTACCAATTATGTGCTACTGAATTGTTATCTTTTGATTGCTTGTATTTTTTTCTACAAATACATTTACAACAGGTGTGTCGATAAAATGCTTCTGGATCTTGTACGTAGGTACAATTAATTTAATAGTCAGAGCAATGTTTTTAATTGACAGCCTATTCAGATTTCATTGACATAAATCGGGGACATGGCGATTTCAAATATCCGCGTAACGCTGGTTTTATATAATAAACGTTGTGCCTATAAGATAAAATATTTAAATTACCGTGAAAACTATCAGGAAGGAAAATAACTACCTAAACTACTCCTACCTATATTTACTTTGTAATTGATTGCAACGCATAAAAGTCTACTGTATAATTTATTAATCGAGTCAGCATTTACTTGGTAGTAATGTCTCGAAAAACATCCTGTAGAATTTAATATAATTTATATTATCATTTTCTACTGTGTGAGTAGGTATACTGAACTATTACAGTCATGTCATACTAATTTTTGTTGTAAGTTCGCTAAAAGCCTCAAATGGAAATGGGCTGGACTTATAGATCGAAGAAGGGACAATCGTTGGATAAATCTAGTCATCCAGTGGTACCCAAGAGGTACAAAACGTCCGCAAGGTAGACCTAGAGGCCGCTGGATCGATGAAATGATTAAGTTCTGCGGATGTACCTGGCAACGCAACGCACAGGACCGAGAGAAGTGGAATCAGCTTGGAGAGGCCTTCATCCAGCACTAGATAGATACAGGCTGATGATGGTGATGATATGCGTATAGTGGAAAAATAAAATAGTTTGTCCTGTAACTGCCTATTTGATATTTTTGGTGAGACGTAATGTCGTGTGAAATCAAAATTTTGTAACAGTTAAAAATAATTGTGAATCTTAAAGAAGATACATGATGGTTAAGTTATATGTTTTCAGTAGTTTTGTATTACTGCTTACAGAATATTTTAATATTGGGTATGTTAGAATATTGTGTTTTATTTTAATTATTAATAATATGTCTAAGAATTAGCACTTAATACTATTAAAGAGAGTATTTTATAACGATTTAAAAAATTAAAATAATTATTCAAATTAAGTTCCTACCTATTTGATTGATTCAAATTTGTGGATTAGCTAATAAATTATGTTTTATTTTGATTACAGTAGATTTAATTGTATATTAGTATTTTCTTATTTACTATATTTATACGTTTGCAGAAATAAAACCATTTTTAAACAAAACTTTAAAAGCATTTATTTTCCAATAATATTATAGAGTTATAGCACAGAATACACGTCGTGTTCTTTGGGTTAATGTTGTTGTTTTTTTTCAAGTATTTCTTTAAATCCCCTCTTAAATTGTACGACATCTCGAGTGTGTCCAGGCTCCAGCCATATCTGTATCTATCAGTGACGTCCCATGGGGGTAGGCAGATTGAGCGTCGCTTGGGGGCGGCAGTTATTCGAAGCTCGAAGGGCGACAAATCGAGGAGAATCGTTAGTAGTTATTATATGTAGAAATAGCTACTACCTAAACTTAGTAATAACGGAAATTAAATTAATAAAATTACCATGAAAGCGTTAACAGGACTGTAACTTTTTTGTCGGGTTTGCGATGTCTAGCTTATTTCCGTTGTCCTTGGACGTCATGTCCTTGATGACCAGAAAGGACACGTGCAGATTTGCGAATTATATTTGAATTATAGGTAGGTACATACTTACCTAATATAAAATGTATCAAAAGATGTTCTTGCCAATTACTTGTGAGTTTTGGAAGTTATCAGGTGTATTTTTACATGCATCTGAAACCGTGGACTCGCAATATTGTCTATTGAAGTAGAGATGGCATTTTTAGTTAAATAAAATTAGATTTAGTGATAATTATATTTTGTTAGTAGTGTATCTATAAGTAAAACACATTACTTAGATATTTGAGTCATGAAAGGATGATAAAAGATACTGTATAAAAAATGGGGCGGCATTTTGTCTAGGAACGTCACTGGTATGGGCAAAAGTTCAAATCAATGTAAAGATGTAAAAGTTTGAAAATTCGGTTTTTGAACGAAGTGCAAGAAGACCACAACTGCGGTTGCTTACCTACCTATAAAGAGACTTGCGAGTGCTGGAAGTGATCGACTGGAGAGGGAAAGCATAGGCCAGAATAGAATGAAGGAATCTGGTTTAGGTGGCCAATATCCACTACATGCTGTAGCCGTGTAGCGCATGAAAATAAAATGTTTTTCAAGAACTACTGTAAAGCACTGTACCGGTTTGTACAATTTTACAATTCCAGTGCTAGACTGAGTCAATAATATCGTATTATGATTGTATAGATTAGGTGCGTAAAAGGTCAACGGGAATTATTATTGAGTGTCGGTTGATAGGCGATCGTTAGTCGCCAGGCAGTCGCGTGGTCGCGCTTGTCATCCGGCGAAGAGGTGGGTGTGAACACACTTGACAAATATCTAAGAAGTGGGTAACGCAGCTGATTCTAAGACTTGGCGCGTGTCGAAATATCAATCGCAGGTTACCTGGTAACCAGGTGTTTGGTCATGCGGTTTTTGATACAACTCACACATCTATAATAGGTTTCTGTGACAAAGATTGTCTGTTGGATGGAAGAAAATGATAGTGGCTAAAAGAAATGAATAATAATAAACACCTCAACAGCGAGTCACTGTAATATATTATTCAGTATACTTTAACGCCAAGTAATCCGCAGCTCTTTTTAAGCTCATTAGCCGGCTCTCACATCAAAACTCGTCTCGTGTGCCGACCAAACCTTCCGAGAACTGAGATCCAGTGTTGCTTGAGAAGACCACGCACATCTACCTTCGAAACGTATAGTTATTTGAATGCGGTGATCGGCGAGCCGATATAAGAATGACTAATTCGTGTGTGTTTGTATGTAACTTCGACTCTTCGACTCGGAGCCGAAGAAGGATGCAACTTGTCGATTGCAACAGCCAGAGGGAATGGGATGATTTGGCACCGCGAACTGGCCTCCGGCGATTGGCCTCCGGTAATTGGCCGCCGGTACAATCGGACGCCAGCCCAATTGGACGCCGACCCAATTGGCCTCCGGGAGGATTGGACGCCGCACAGTTGAATTAAATGCGCAAAGGAATAGACGTACGTTACGATTTGTTGGAGAAAATAAGCAAGTCAGTTTAATATGCTTCTATCTTCTCAGTAGTTGTACCTTATACATTTCGCGCTTGACACATTTTTAATATAGATTGAGAATAATTATTATGCCTTATGATGTTTATTAAAAGAAAATAATTCTTCCCTCGCTAAAACTTAAAGATGTGCATAATCAATTAATTTATTGTCTATACATGGGTACTTATTTATATTTACATTAAATGTGCATTACACCAAATGTGCGGTCACTCCGAATTGATGGTTTCACGGCTCCCAGTATAGTGGCTATTTTCAATGAAGACTCAAGGTGAAAGAAATAAAATAAAATACAGAGAAGATTTGCGTTTATTACGAGAAAATTATTGCAGTTGTATTTTCTTTATAAGTAAAAGATAGTGATCTACGTATACATTTAGTATATTATGGTACAATGAATATTGCATTATTAGGCATATTATTATACTATTGGGCTTTTTAAGGATATTTGTATAGCATATACCTATAGTGAATTTTACTTTTCAACCACTGTTTGCATACATTAAGCGCATAAAAAAAATCAATACTCAATAGTTTTCCAGGATGAGAAACGTATTGATAATAAAATGATATCTGATTTTTCATTCCCCCAGTAGCGGGTAGAGAAAGATTTTGACCTATGACTTAGCTATGTATAAGACTATAAGAGCATTCTATTGATAAAGTGAATCGTGTTATATTAGTAATTTAAGCGACCATAAACTACATAATATAGATATTATCTACAGCTACACTAGTTACCTAGATGATTATTGGGTGATTTTAAAATTATATTTTGGCTGTAGAAAATTTCTTAAATACTTTCCTTATTTATAAATATTACCTAATACGTAATTACATAATAGTATATGCAGTCGTAATAAACAAATGATATTGAAAGGGTAAGATAGTCGATCACATGCTGGATTGGTGAACTCATCAAGTTCTCATTCACAAGAACTCATCAACTATGAACCGCGAAGAGTCGAACGACATAGATGAAGTCTTCATCCAGAAGTAGGTGGACTTCAGCTGACAAGAATTTATAAAATATTTTTGTATTTTTTAAAAATAACCTTGTGTATATTGAGTACTTGCCAATTTATATAAAACAATAATAATCTACCTACCTACCAACATTTAAAATCAAAATGTTTTAGGTATCCCTTTCCATGTAAAATATCTCAGCCAGTACCCCGATTACCTCAGATATACCAAAAATAACGACCGAACAGTAAAAATAGTATGATGAAATAATATTTTATTAATTTGATTATGAGTACCTACGTAAAACCTATATTAATTATACCTATCTCAATTTAATAAACACACAATTATTGTTTTCATAATATTTGTGATGAATGAATTATTTTAAGAGCTGTATTCACTAAAACATATTATTATTATTATCATCATTTCATTATTTCATTATGGTAAATATTTATTCAACATAAAAAAGTGATGAATGAATATAAAAGTACGTAAGTCACTTATAATAAAGTCGTAAATGCAGATCAGTTTTTTCTTAGATAATTTCCATAATGAGGTGCTTTACGTATAGGGTGACAAGCTTTTCATAATATTATTAAAAATATTAATATTAAATTATAAGATACAGTCGAGTCAAGGAAGTCTATAGGACAACAGTATTTAGAGATAGATCAAAAAGATAAATGAAATCGATTATTCTAATAGTTTTATTATCTAAATCTAAACCAATAATCATATCCGTATTATAAAAAAATTTGTATTTTATCGTTGAAAAAAAACATATTTAGAGTATTTTAAAGCACTGTAACGATGGCCGAGTGGTTACTGAGTCGGGTTATAATGTCATGAATCCCAGGTTCGAATCCTGTATCTTGTAAATTCACATGTTGTTTTTTGATCTCTGTTTGGATCAGAGTATTGAATTCATAGGTTAAGCTAGTCGATATCATTCATTTATCGTAAAAAGCAAAATCTATTAATACAAGTTCCAGTATGTGGAGGCCCATATAAATATATATATAATGGTAAAAAATATCATACCTACCTACCTATATAATTCTATCAGATGATTACTATACAGTCTCTTGTCACATAATGTGAAAATGTGATATTTGAACTGGCTCGGATATGTGGTACGGATGTCTAAGGAGACTACAATTGACATAAATACTTTCTTCAGAACAAATGAATTCCAGTATCCTGTAAAGCTGCCGGAGCATGCCACATGTATACGGCGGAGCTACGAGATGCTGAAAAGGTGCACCAATGCTAGTGAGGAAGTCAATATGCTATACCGAAGGAACGGACCTGTACAAAGGATTATGTTCCTACCATTTCCGAAATATAAGTATGTGTCAATGATGTTGAATGTTCTACCAGATAAAACATTTTGTGATTCCCTTATAAAAAATGACTGAATGCGATTTCAGTTTAAGCGTCACTTTTGAATGTAAAGTTAGTTATTCGAATACATATTATTATTATTTTAGAGTTTTTATGAAAACTAGTTGTCCCTTTATGCCATCGTATTTTTAGTTTAGGCCACATCTTTATACGTGAATGTTTTCGTGCATTTTTAAGCTGTGTTATACTTTATCTATACTTTATTTCTTAATTTGTTCAATTTTATTGAAGTGCGGTGGAACGAAGGGTGGAGGTAGGCTGTTAAGATACAAGTGCACATTAAACTTTAGTAGTCATACGCATTTGTTTAGACTACAATTTACAGATGGTATTGGTTAGTTTTTAAAAATCAAATAAACCCTGCACCAAACCATGATTGTTTTGGTATATTTTGGGCGATACGACAAAATTTTCAAACAATTTTCGACAAACTTTTGTATTCATACTTATTTGTTTTTGTTGGATTAATAATACAGATTACACAATATATTATTGGTGGTATAAGCTCCGCCTAAACCAAACTATGATAGATAAAAAATATTATTCTATCGAAAGTTATGTATGATTTAATTGGATAATTTTAGATATTATATAATATATAGACGACTATTATCTATTATGGCTAGGTTTTCGCAAGGTTTAATTGAATTTTTAAAACTAACCAACACCATCTATACAATTGTAGTCTTATTTCAATGAAAATAAATACGTATGATTGACAAAGTTTAATGTGCATTATTTATGGCGGATATTAACAGCCTACCTCCACCCTTTGCCACTGCTAGGTATAATTATATTATTTTGATATTTATTGCATATTACTATTTTTGAAGTTATAAGTACTTCTTTTGGCGCGTTTGGAAAATCAGATCAGAGTGTATTTTTGGCGTGTGACGTGTAGCACATAATTTATTTTTTCACACAGAAAAACACACTCGATTGGATTCGAACCAACGATTGTTCGGCTATCAGCCGAACGCACAACCATTACGCCACAGAATGATACTGCAATAGTGACGATTATACAGTATATAGTTCAGAATTGTTCCGTTGCTAGGCAGCGAATTTATTATTGTTTGCCATTTGCGTAAACAAACTATTAAACGTCATAGTGGCAGTTGTTGCTTTAAAAATAAAAACAACGATAAATAATTATATAATTTAGTAATATAAGTTAAAGTGTATAGCAGAGGTAGTCAACCTTTTTATACCTTCCGCCCACTTTTGTATTTATGTAAGTAGTACAATTTTCTAACCGTCCACCGGTTCCACAGTAATGGTGATTTATAAAGTAGGGAAAAGTAGTTTTAAGTAGTTTTTAAACCACCATGAAAGCTGGTACGCCCACTAGTGTGCGGTAGGGACCAGGTTAACTACCCCTGGTGCATAGAAATAAACCAACGGCGTTCCAATAAGCGGTCCTTTTTTTGAGTGTGTAATTTAACAAGATAATTAAGAGCTAGTCGAAGAATCTAGTTTATCACAAGTTTTGTTTTTGTATTGTTACGCTAAAGAAGTATAACTTCTAACGCTCGTACATAAGTACGTACCTACACACATCGATTTTTATTTTATTATGTCCTCCAGATAGACATTAAAATAATATGGTCGCCCTACGTTTTACCTCGAACTAAGATTTTAAGTGACTGCCGGTCGGGCACATGCTAAATATTTGACAACAATTTCAATAAAACTTAATACATTAGTGTTAAAAATGCACAATATAACATTAATCTTAATGCGAGACGTGTTATAAAATTTAATTTATCCTTAGTAAAAGCATTTATCGGATTTAGTTTTATCACCCATTTAATAAGATGAGTAGTTTCGATTAGCGAGATGGATATCGCAATTTGTAAGTAAATTTTTTTAACACATTGTATAACGCGTTTTGAGTGGATGCAAAACCTTTTATTTTTTTTAATGTATGCGGATTTTCTTGAAATCGCTTCAGTTAAATGAGGTCGATGGATAACGATGTGACATATTTTAGAAATAAATTAAACATCGATAAAATAATCATTAAACTAGGATATGAACTTTAAGAAGGCACATAAATGTCATAATTAATTAAGTATTTGTACAACATGGCATATGTTTTCATTTCATAATGGAAAAATCCTTCGTTTATATAATTAAATTTATAAATCATAAAAAAAATTTATTTAACTATTTAATAACATGCGCGTTTCATTCGCATAATAAACTTTTTGATGTATTATTATAAAATTTTAAAGTAGTGCACCTATCTAATATAGCTATTTTCTCCCAACACTAATGAATGGAGGAGTAAATGAAATATTCAACAATAATAGCGACCTATGGTTTGAGTTGCCCCATCTCCACCCGCCATGTACTTATATGCAGCCGCGGTTTGTGCACGGCAGCCTTCCATTACGATATACACGTGTCAGAATTAAAAGATTTTAGTGCCACACTTCCATGTCCCGAAGCGATGCTGCATGGGACTGATGTAGCAACTATGCACCTTAGTGGTTAAAGATAGAGTTTTAGATAATAAAAAGAATCTACCTAACAATTATCACTATGAAATGATTTTTTTCTAAGAGATGTAATTTTACAACTTAAAAATAATTCCGAAATATACTTATCCAGCCAGTGAACACATAATTAATAGAAACTGGAATACATAACGAGTGTGGAGTAACAGGCAACTGATCTCGAGTGTGGAAGAATGTGGGATAAACCTAAACACGTTCCAAGAATACGCTTGTCCTTCGTTCTGACAACTGATCTCGGTTTATGCACTAACGCTCATTCAACATTGGTGTATTTGAAGGTTGCAACACATACTATTGCATGTCTATAATGTGTGGCTAATTTTTGTAGGATACTCACACATTCAAAACCCTCGTCAAAATGTAGTGTATTGGGGTAGGTATAACCTATCTGAATTATATCTATTAATCTGTTCTGTGTACAGTCGTACAGTGTGTAGTCGTGCTGTTATGCATAAAATCAATAAGTAGATAACAGATTCTAATTAGAGAAACCGCAACTTCCTCTGATAACAACAGCATCCTCTTTGATATCGATAATATTGTGAATTTAAATATTGATTCAATTATTCTAATTAATTCCAGAAAACCACAAACAATAATATAATGTTAATTGTGTTGATAATTAGAAGTTTCTAGAATATTATTTCTTTCCATATATGAACCATTGCACACGTAATGAATTTGTTAGTTCTCTGTCAACCATTGTACCTCTTGTATCGAAAGCTGGCTTTCTGTCAGTTGTAATATCTGTATTACTGTAATTCTTCTCCGTTTAATAAATCGAAACATCTATCAAAAGTTCTTCTCTTTCAATTTGATAATATCTCCTGTGAAGTTTTCCGCTCTCTTTTCGCTATTCCTGACAAAACAAAAGAGACTTTAACAGAGTCCTATTTCCATAGTCCTCTGTATAATAATAAAATAGCAAATAATACGTTTACACGTATAAAGACTATTTAAATTCGTAATTACGAAACCTAAAAGAACTAGTGAAAGTGATAATCTATTTTCTCCGCTTTTTGGGGACGTAACAGTGCGATGAAATCCCACATCCAAGATTTTTTCTGATTTATTCTAATAAGTACGTACTTACTCGTTCGTTTATGAGGATTTTCCAAGTAACGCATTTTCAATAAAGTATTTAAATTTTTATATGCGGTACCTAAATACGATTATACTAATGTTTTCTGAAAAGCTTTGTAAATTTAATTAAATAATTTTCAAACAGAGAATTACTTAGAATTTTATTTAATTATTGTGCATGCCATTAATAAAAAGTTTTGCTTTTAAAATTTGTTAGTATAAAAAATATTTATATTATTACATTATTTTGTACCAGTTAACGATATCCCTTCGAAGTAGACGAAACCGGTCCTGATTATTATTAAACTAAGCACTGTTGCATATTGAGTTTTTTATTATTCAACGCAATAATTAAAATGTAAAAATATCTATAAAAAGCTTTTACCAAACATTGCCGTTAATAAAGATGCTTTTTAACAGTATTTTCTTTGTTGAATATTTATATCATAATAATAATATTAAATTGATAAATGATAAGTGTTAGATAATTTCATGTTTAACTTTGCAACGTTAAAAAAGCTTCGCATGTCTTGAGATTATTAAGTGCCATAAACAATGTATAATAACACATTTAATACATGATAAGGTAAATCTAAGAAATGGAGCTTTTTCGGGTTATCTCTCCAAAGTGTCTTTTTATTGCAAACATAAAATTTTATAGATATTAGAATTGTTTTCTTTCTTCAGATGTTTATATGTACATATACAAACCTGTCTTCTTGCTTCGGTCCGCATTCCTGAAGTTCCGGTTTGACAAATCGCTGGTAGGTACTCTTACAAAGAAGTGATAGTTGTTTTACCGAACTAGAGATAAAAAATATATATATTTAAGTATATGTACACATTAGAAATAGTGAGGGCGCCTAGGTCTCGGCTGTCAGGCCTTCAGTATTTTTATTTTGCGACATATCTAACTGTACATACTCTCGAACAAGACGAGATATTGTCACCGTAATGGATTAACTCGCTTATTATTCGGTTAATTAAACAGTTTTCGGCCTTCGAGCTTTATAAACAAGTTAGATAGAAAGATAAGAATATACGGAGAACCTAATTAAAAATGAAAACTGTATACTACATAGTGCATTTAAATTGAATGAGAAAAAATATCTTACACCTTTTCTGCGACTAACGAAAATATTCAAATGTTGTATCCCATTCACGCACTAACAGATCAGCACCAACGTAGACACCTGTCATGAAAGAAATAATACGAGTTGCTGTCTTATGTTTGAGTGGTATCATGTTCTATAGCTGTGGTAATGAAAAATATTATGTCCATTGCAGGTACGGCCCTGGGATTTTTGACGCCCAGGGCAAATGATATGAAATTGTTGCGTCACCTCCAATAGTGTATTTTGAATTAGAATTTATACAAGTTAATGCATTGTAGAGAAAATGTTATTTAATAAAACCTAGTGCATACGTCATTAAAAGTAATATTTTTATTTGTTTTTGAAAAAATTGTGAAGAAAAATAACGAATAAGATAATTATGTTCCAGTCAAAAAATACTTTAATTTTTGAGTGATGTATATATTAAGATACTATATTATTTTATCTTCTGCAAAAATGATGTATATAAATAAATATGCTTTTTTTGGTAAATAAAAAAAATATTTAGCACCCTCCAAATTCCAGCACACCAGACCATCGCCCAAGTTAAATTTTTTATGATATAGTTTATTCGTCTGTTAAATAAATAACTATATCTATTGTTACTATCGTAATACATTACATTGGAAACACGTGTGAACCGATATGTATTATTGTTATTGTGATTGATTGACCAAAGCAGAGCTAGTTTGGTTTTTGTTTGACATTTACGCATTTTCTGCAAGACACTTTGTTTGCCAACACAAGTGGTAACATAACCGCTTCCGATTAAAAATGTAACTTCTCGAGGCTTTTTATTTTTTCGGGCAAGAGGGCGTGTTGTAATCTCGAGCTCCTTTCAATATGTTAAAAATCAAATTCATAAACGTGTATCAATTATATAAATTTGCTTTATATAGACTAGACTAGACACACTAAGTGTGTACATGAAATATGTTTCGTCGGTAAATGAAGTACCTATTATCTATTATTACCTACTTGAGTTTTCTCCGATTCACCGTAAACTAACATATATAAGCCCGGTGTCACACGATCTATTATTTCGTCATCTAAGATTGTTGTCAACTTCTTGATTATAACGTAGCCCTCTTTCAATTTTACTGCATTGTTGACCCCTTTGTGTTCTATTTATTAATACATCTCAATTTTTTTTTACAAGCTAGCTTATTTTCACAAGAGTTTAGCAATGCATTTCCTTCCTGTCAAGTATTTTATCATTTACGAATTTATTACTATGTTTTAATATTATATTTGAGGTAAACATTTAAGAACAGTTTGTAAATAATTAACAACAATTTTTCTTACCTGACCCATTCATCTTTCAAATTTGCCTCAGAAGATTACTCAACAAAAATCATAATTCATTAATAACGAACAATAAATTAACTGCTCTCTATAGATTCCGTCACCATGGATGACCTTACCATATCCAACAGCGGTGCTACAAAAGCGATCTACGCGCTGCAGGTTTTACGATACGTGGCGAAAGACCGAAGGAAATAGCGCAACCTTGTGCTTGCTTCAATGCCGAAGCGTAATAGAGTAAAGTATATAAGTAAGAGTTTAACATATTTAGACCATGCACTGAGAACACTCGCAAAAAGTTTATCTGCAAAGAGTAGGTATCTGGAAAAGCAGATAATCATAGCAATTAAATCAAATAGGAAACGTGGCCGCTGTCTTGCACATAATGGCTTTTTTTGTATTTGAGGAGGTGTTTTACCATAACTTCATTGAAATAATAGTGTTTAATAATATTTGATTATTGAAACTTTGAATTTTTGGGTTTGGGCAGGAATAATAAAAAGCGCAAGATTATTTTTATCCAGATATTTCCTACATCATTATTTAATGTTAGGAAAATGGTGCATTTATTAATACATTTTTAGTTTTTCTATGATTTCGTCCTAAAGGAACGCCATCCAAAATCACCATCATATTGAGATTTTTAGTCATAATTATAGAAAAAGTAGAGCCCCAGAATAGCAACATCTGTGGGTCTAATCTGTACTTATCCACCGCTAAAGTGATAGATATTATCAAACTTAGGGTAGGTTTGTATCAAAGTATTAGCACTTATTGTAACAATTACAATACGTTTGTTGTAATTGTTGCAATAGGCGTTACATTTTAACAGCGCCTCTCTTGCTGCTGTTAAAATATAGCACTTATTGCAAAAATATAACCAACTTATTGTAATTGTTACAATAAGTGCTAATAATTTTATACAAACCTACCCTAAGTTTGATAATATCTATCACTTTATCACTTTAGCGGTCGATAAGTATAATAGAATGGACCCACAGATGAAATTATATCTATGCACTTACACACTAGCATCGGTCGATAAATGCAGTGCGTTAACTAATTAATTAGCTGCAGGTACTCAGTTTAAATCGATTATGTAATAATTAGTATGTGTATTGTTACAAAGGTCACCGCATTGTCTGTAAAAATTAAAAAAAAAATGTTTTAAAATTGGTATTTTGCTGAGGCAAAGATCGCGACCTGGTGAGATTGTCACCATTCCGAGTTCAGGTTAGTGATTAGTTAAGGTCAAAAATACCGGTTACTATTATTATCAAGCGATGGCCCATTTTAAACTCGTTTATTAATGATACCTACTGATTCTATAATACAAATACCTTGATAAATAAGATTTAGACATCCACTGGACGTGGCTTCAAACAGTTGCAGCATAATCAATAAAATACACTAATTTACCTATTTATCAAATAAGAAACGTTTTATGCTATAATTAATGAATTTTAATTTAAACTTAACTGCGACTTCAATAATTATTCACGTAAAAACCGATATTAACTAGTTACAGGCCAATACATACATAATATAAGTGTCATGCAGAGTAGATACATTAATACCTATAACAATAACAATTACTTAAATCGTATAGTTTAATGGCCCAGAAGGTAAACGGAGTGCGTGGATACTACGAATTCGGTAGCCTGATGGCTTACAAATAGCTAGGAGTGGTCATCTGAAAAATGACAACGAAAGAACGGGCAGAGTACAGGAGTCATCTTGAGTTGGCTAAAGTCTTTCCTGGGCTGTGATGACAAGGAAGAGGAAGAAACTAATTAGATATATGTCCTCTTAATCCTTTCCACGTGGACGGTACACCTATTGCACACTACTTAATTGGCCTTTCGATATAATTAGCATGTTATTTAAATGCGGTAATTAAATAGTAATTAAATGCTCCGCAGTCAACAAGTTAAACTTGTAATCACGCACCGTCAAATTTACGTGCAAAAATACGTAATTTTGGGGAAAACAGTAAGATGTAATTAAAATATCTAATCCATACCGCAAATTCCTGCAGTTTATTAATTGGCGACTTATAGTGTGAAAGAAGATATTGCTAAAATAATTGAAACTACTATGCTTTTTTTTAATATTATACGTACCTAGTACACAGTGCTGATTTAAATCATATTAATAGAGTTTAGAGTTTCATTAAGTACTCACTTAAGCTAAATTAATAAAACAGGGTATTTTCAGACTCCTAAACCTATCAGTAAAAAATATTGAAATTTACTACCTATCATATTATGTTCCAAAATCAGAAATATAGAAATAAAAGGAATTTAAAGCACTACTAATTTACGTTGTCTTTTAAATATTTAAAAATTGCATGATTTTAATATTATTAGCCATAATATTTAAATATTCAGGTATTAATTTCAGTCAAGTTGTTAAATTAATAACTTTTTATAAGCCGTATATAGACGATAAATTCATTCATAATAATATTATATATTTTACATATGCCTACATAACTATAACGCCTTTACCCTAACAGTAATTAGGATTTATGATATCAGATTGCTACGATAACACAGTTTGTATATAATAAATAATACGTAAAGATTTATAAAAAGGTACAACAAACAGTGTTTTGATTAAAACGAATTCAGACAATCATTAGGCTAATTTTGTTGCAAGTGCTACCGTATTGAAATAATTTATTCAAAGTTATTTAACAACTGTCTAATCATACTACTTATTATAAAGCGTGAGTATTTCTCAACCTGCAATTATGAAATAAAAACTGTTTCATTAGTTCATATTATTATTGATTATTTATGGTAAATAAGAAATTAACATTGATATCTGTGATAGAAATTCAATTTAGTAATGAGCAGTGAATATATTTACATAAATATGAGATACTTTTAATTTCGATTATGTAAAACAGTATGAGTAGCTGAGCATAATGAAATCATCTGGTCAAGATTCACAATACAAGCGATAAAAAAATTGATTCTCTAGACATGATTTTGTTGGCATGTCTCTGCATAATTTTTACACGGTGCATTAATGCATAATAGTAAAATAATTACAATTACATTCCGTTTGATTGTGAGCATAGAGTGTGTGGTATGCTATTTACATCTTCTTTTTCGTTTGGTGTTTCACATATTTTTTAAATTATTTGCCATACGCACTCAAGTGTATTTTTAAGCGCGTAAGTATGCAGTTCGACGTATCACTTCACCGTGAAATGTTGTATCGGAAATATATGGCCGTATATTAAAGACCGTCCAACCTCTTTGGGTTGTATAGTACTGACATAAAATGCATGTCAAAATAAAACACGGTTCATGTCGGTTTACACTTTACAAGAAGCCAGCGGCAAATAAAATTTGATAAATAGGCCGATATTATACTGGATTGTTTGTTAGGTTAGGTTTGGTTTGGTTAGGTTAGGATAGCTTATGTTGGGTTAGGTTAGGTTTTCATTCTTGTATTTTGCCAAAAACAGCTATGAAAATGGAATTGATGTTCATATTGAATCTAATAAAATTGTAGACCGTATAGTATACGGTCTTCTCTTTCCGATAAGAAAGCTCACGGAGAAATGTTTTACGGTCAATTTACATGTAACCATTTTTAAATGGTAGGTTACGTTTTGCGGAGGCTGCAGACACTTACTGATTTCAAATATTCTGTGATTGAAATATAATTAAACCAATCAAATTTTCGTATAAAATGTAAGTTTTCATGTTTTTATTAATTATGCAGATTTACGTGGCTAAATATTTGTTTCATGTATTATATGATCACTTTATCATTATATTTGGAAGTTTCTTGAATGAATGAATCACAGTGATTAGCCGACACTGAGTGTTAAAACAAATCAGTAGAGTTGTGCTGTAAAGATTGTTTATAGATACTTAAATGTCTTAGATTTAGAAAAATACACATCTGCTTAATAAATTGAAACTTTTTGCCTTAGTGAGTACCTTCTGTATCCCGAGAAAACCTACCACTATTAATGATTGTGTAATATTATATTTGTAATAGATCCGTAATATCGCCCATGATGGCTGAACAGTTACCGCGTTGGCGTATAATGTTGTGAGTCCCGGGCTTGAATCCCGGATCTGGGAAATTTAAATATTATTTTTAAATGTGTATTTGGATCAGAATATAGGGTGAGTGAGTAACAAGCATTCATTTATCGTTTAAACAAAAATCTATTATTACAATCTTCACTCTGTGGAAACTCATAATATGAGTTTATACATAATATTATTATCCATAATACATAAATTATAAATAATATTATTATGATTTTTAAGGCTTGCGTTTACCGACATGGCAGTAATTTACCATTCATCTACTTTTACAATAACTTTGTGTATACCTAATTAATGTTATAAATAATAACTAATAATTTATATTACTTTGTAATGTGATAAAGATAAAGAATTTGTCTTATAAAGAACGACGAAAATAAAACAAAGGTAGTTTAACATTTTTATTCATCTGTCCTTTTATTTGTTAGCTAGTTTTCGACACATTCTTAATTGGATATCGACTCTAGAAAGGAAAAAGGGCGTAACTCTCAGTTTTTTGAAAATAGGTTTTTTTGCATAATAATGTTGTACCACACAACTAAATACACGGAGAATGTAAGCTGCAAATCCTGATTTATTATCTAAATTTAGCTAGCAATTTTAAAAAAAGAAGGAAGTGACGTGGAAAAAACTAATTAATCATCATTATAGTTGGTTTTTTGTTTAATTAACTCAATAATTAATAAATATCACATTAGGGATATAAAAACCAAATTATTAATTATCATGCACTTAACGTTTTTTTTTTTTTTTTTTTAATAATTTTAACCATACCCTTGAAGTTAAATGTCATGTTGTAACCGTCTTGAATTAATAATTTGTTATTTGCTCAATGTGTCTTTCTTAAATAAATAAATAAATAGATTTCTGGATTCATTATCAAGGGAAATAATATGTGCTTACACTTGTCTTCATTTTAAGCCAGTATCCAGTGGGTACGTTAGTAAGTATTTTGTTGATTTCTCACAAGATCTAGTCGGTTCATAGATAACATTGCGAAAGAAGCTGCGTTAATGTTTTCTGTCGACCCGAGTGGTCATTTTATTTCTATCACCGCACGGCTCAAATTTATAGCTGTTTTCCAACAAGCCAAGGTATTTCCTAATCACAAAAAATAAACCTGTTGTCAAAAAGCAAATCCCAATATTTATAAGTTAACTCAAAAGTTTTTTTAAAAATTTGTTATGTCTCTCTTATCGTGACGCGTTCTTTGCTCATATTTATTTCGGTTTTTAAAAAGTTTTGCCAAAGTAAGTGAGGCAGCGGTAATCAATAACTAATAAATGTATGTCTCCATATTTTTTTTTAAAATTAAACATTTCAATTAAATAAATCACAAAATAAAAATAAAATATGTGTCCCATCTCCAACAACCTATAAAAAGTCGAAGGTGTGTTACTATATTATACCTACAAGGAGCTAGATATATACATACTTATTAGGTAGTGTAATAAGTAGATACTTGTAAAAAATCTGACCATAAGTATATATACTTTATAAGGTGCTTTCTTTATATCATAATATATTTAGAGTTTATTAGGAAAAATCAAATTAGTATCGTTGGCATCTATCAAAAATAGAATAATTATTATCCTGTGCGATTACGAACCATTGAAGTAAATGGCATCACCAAGTTACACTCGCCTTGTAACACGTCCGATCTTAATCAGGCGTATCACGGGACCCTACGTTTGTATGAAGTATCGGTAATTGTTATTAATGGGAATATATCAGGAGCAGTTACACAAGACTAAGGTTGCACATGCACTCAAATGTGCTTTGAATTAATTTACAAGTCGTTAAGTTAAGTGTAACCATAGAAGAGATGAAAAAGTAAAAGCAAAATTAAAAACTGTGATAAGTTTGTAACAGAAATTAATTCAAAACGGCAGTGGTAAGGATTCCAATCCCGGGCTATTTTCGATACTTATGAATCCCGGGATTGATAAACATAATCCCGAAACTTTCGGGATTGATTTTTTTTATCAATTTTTATGGAAAATAAAATAAAAACGAAATAATACAACAAAAAAAATACTTGTATACTGTGTAAGTTGCCGATTCATTTTATATTTTCACATAAATTAATAAAAATGAGAAAGATTGGAAAAAACAATGCTTCGCACTATTAACCCATAGCTTACGGGCCGCACAAAATTGTGTTTTTGCTAATTACTTTTCAAATGCATATTAACACGTTAATTACAAAATTAATTAAAAGGGCCCGTAAGCATTGTGCTAACAAAATAATTTCACCAATATCTCATACGTTTTACGGCAGTTTCATATTTGGCTGACTAATTAGATTTATGAAATGGAAATGCCATAAGTACACCATGATTTGCTTTACTATTTTAAATCTCGCTAACCCATTCATTAAGTCTTTACTATCAGAAACAGCAATCTCATATTAAATTCACATTATTATTTATATAACAATATTATTTACTCCATTAAACTTATGTATGTATTTACTAGATTTGTTTTTGACCGATTTTATCAATGTTATTTGTAAATATAAAATTTTTATATTAACAATGGATAAAAATTCCAATCCCGGGACCAGAATTTTGGCTCGGGATTGGATTCCCTAGGCAGTAGTAAGTGAAGAGATTTGGCATTGTGAATCAATATTGTTTACATGAACAATTACGTAATTTGGAAAATTACAATACGGTATACGTACAGTATTATCAATAATATTGTTAAAGTAAGCCACCAATTGTGGAACTGTTAAATTTTATATCGCTACTAATAATTGAACCACACAGAAAAACACGTTCAATCACTATTCGTAGTTTTATTACAAAAGTTCATAAGATTCCCTGTAGTTAAAATTAAAATCTTGGTCGTTTAAAATGGAAACAAGTACCGATGTCTATATTTTAAGTATATTCACGTATTCATGTGTATTAGCTATGTGTAATTTCAGCGATCTGCACTAGAAATTTCCAAAAACTATTTCTCGTATAAAGTGTATTAAGGCGGCTCTCGTGGTGACGTGCGTAAGGCGCTGGCCTTCAATCTCGAAGTTCTGGGTTCGATTCCTGGTGAGATCAAAATATATTTACATAATCTAATATGTACATTCCTCAAACCTGGGAGTTTTACTACTACTATTGGGCTTTCCAGTCTGTTGTGGTGTTTAATATGGAAACAAATAATAATAAAAAAGGGTACTGTTCGGTTATCAGGAATACAGCGGAAAATACATTTTGAAAATACCCGATATATTGGATTATTTGTTAGTTTTGGTTAGTTTAGGTTAGGTTAGGTTTGGTTTGGTTAGGTTAACCTAACAAATAATTCAGTTTATCGGCTATTTTCAAAATGTGTTTTCCGTTGTATTCCTGATAACCGAACAGTACCAAAAAAAGATACCAAGTTGATTTGGAATCCCATATATCTTGGCTTTAAGTGAATATGGTCATTAACCATTTATAGTATGTGTGTACTTATGTAGATAACGGAAATGACAATAGATTTAATTAAAATTGACAATCACTGCCGCACAGGTATCACACATGGTCGGCTAGAGTGGAACGGCGCACACACGAGTACATTCGACAAGTTTTATGTTTGTCAAGTCAGGTGTTTTGGTCAGTCGTCAACCTCAGAGTAGGTACCGCGGCCATACGTCAGGTTGGCTTAAAAACATCTCGGATTATATCTCATTCGAGTCAATTACTGGGCCAAGTGTACATAGAATGCCTTTAGGCGTAGTCTACAAAGAATATGCAATCGATCTTATATAGATAAAAATATACTATACATATACTTAAATAAGTATCAACATAGACAACAAGATTTTGGCTAACATAAATACCAAACGTATTTAAGCACACCTCGATAACTACTTATATAGTTACATAATATAGATAATCTAAAGTTTGGTGTGGGAATTGACTTATATAGGGAGTGGGCTATCGGGGAAATGTAATACAATAATAAAAATATATATGTATACTTAGCAACTGTTAACAAAGTTGCTGCCACTTGAAATTGATGAAAATTGTACCAATTTATGTTTAGATAAATATTATTTTTCGTATAGTATTTTGATTATCTATAATTAGGACAATATTTTTTTTTCAAAGATTTTGCATGAAAATTATTTCAAAGAAATAACAATAGTTTGTACGCAAAATATCAGTATAAGATATGGAAGCAATTTCTGTTTAATGTAAATAATTTTTGAAATTGACAGTTAATTTTGAGGATCAGTTTGTAGCCAGAAAGTCAATATAAATTGTTCAAAAATTATAGAAATGCCAAAAACTTTGATTGAAGACCATTATAAAGGCTTAATTACATTAGCAGACGAGCAGATCCAACCAGATCCAACGATCCACGCCGACCGTCGTGACTCGTGACCGATGTCTTTACACTCTAAGCAAGTACATGCAACGATTCGATCGCGTTAGTCCTTGTTTTTGATTGGTTTATAATAAACATAGTGTTGCTTTTATTAAAAATATAGGTTGACCGAAAACTATTTCTTCGTTAGATTGGTGGCTACACTGAACAGTTTTCCCTCGCAATTTTACGTAAAAACTCAGCTGTCAAACCTAACCTCTGCAAGCGGGCGGTAGCTTCGGATATTTTCGTACGTTCTCAACAATCTTCGCTTGAATCTTCGTGAATCATGGCAGACAGACATAGGATAGGTTCCAATTTTCCTCACGATTGTTCACGATCCCGGAAAACCATAAATAATAGATTTTGGCAATCGTGGCAGACGATCGGGCCAGACGCAATCTGCCAATGTAATTTGAGCATAATGAAGTTCAACCAAGTATGCATTAGTTTAATAAATAAAATATTTTTATTTATTCAGTATTATTTACAAATCTGACGGCCATGATGGCCGAGAGGGTAATGTATTGGCCTTAGCATTAAGTAGGTATATTATCAAATATTAAAGGCGTTTCATAAGGGTTGGTTGTTTGATATTTGCTATTTGTAGTATTGAAATATAGTCGAAATGGAGATCTTCGATTCGAAGCGGAATATGTATTTTTTTGAATTTACTAAGTTCATGCTTTGCAACAAATATTGAAAAAAATCGAATTTCTTATACACTGGACTCGAACCCGCAACCTATGGTTTCATAAACGAGTACTTTAACACTCGTCCATTGCGGTAGTTAAATACGTAATAATATGTGATGTAATATAGAAGCCAAAGTATTCGAATCATATGCAGACTCAACAAGTTTTGATTTATATTACCAATAAAATTTACGACCATATATAAACCCAATAAGAGTTCACTTTAATTGATATTATATGACCAACTTCGGAGTGCAAGGTAAGACTGCTATTAAATAATTTATTAACTGACAAACCATGTTTTTACCAATGTTTTTCTATGATATAAAATTGGTAGTCTTACCTTTATTTACCAATATTTTTGAAATCTTGTCCTTATGGGTTTGCAATCAGAGCTATCCCAATATATTGCGTGGCACCAATACAAAAAAATGTATTTGATTTTTGAGCTGTCACCGTGGATTCTTCTTCTGTCGTTTCTTATCGTAACATAAACCATTTTCTTAATAATGAGTCCAGAACGTTGATTTATAAGAAGGAGACATGAAATATCTATAAAAATATATGTTCAGTGCTTTTCTTTGTTAAGTTTCTATGTCGTGTCGAAGCTTTTAATCGAAGATTTTAATCGGGTAGCACAAGCAAAACATATCAGTATATTTACATACTAATCATTGTAGATTGAAGAAGAGAGAAATAGAGTGCTTATTAATAAAGTGATAAATTTAATAATAATTAATGGAGAATTCTAAAAATTCTGTGACAGCAAAATACAATAATCTTACGTAGACTCTCCTTCTACCAATAAATATAGATGTCTTCGGTACTACATGCTTTTCCACCACTACTTTCTACGTTACACCCATACTGTCTTGGCTATGTATATACCGTGGCATAATAAACAAGAAGCACCTTTGAAAGTTTTTTTAGGAGCGTTCAAGAGAGAACAATATATTAATACTATCGACCGAAGGTAGGTACTTGATGGAATTTGAATTTAAATTCTAGTGGATTTAAGTTTTGTACTATTCCATTTGAGTCGTTTTTTGTATCATGTAAGAATATTATTGAATATGAATTGTTTAGTAACAACTTTTAAAGACTGATTTCATAGATATATCTCATTAGTCATTAGTTAACTCCATTAGTTACCATTGTTCCTAGAATGGACAATTTTACACCTCTTGAGTGTAGTATTTTTATTGTTTACAATTACTTATGATCTATTATTACGTTTTGACGATTTATTATTCGCTCATCGAGTGTATTATTATCGACAAGGTAGGTAAGGGGTTTTTTACATACACTTCAATTGTTCATGATTTGTTTGTTATATTTTTTATTGTGACCTTTGACTTAATAGGTATGTGATACTGATAAGTTTTTACCTACTTTATTGTATTGATTTGTTATATAAGCAAGTTAATATTCGTTGTCCGTGTTTATTTGACTTTCGGCGAGTGTACACAGTGCCTGGAGATGCCGAAAGGCAAAACCTGGGTCGCAAAGAAACGTCTCAAATGGAATAGTACAAAACTTAAATCCATTAGTATTTAAATAACTATATTATTACACCTGGATTTTGAATACGTTACACTGGAGTGTGCAAGATTTATATTTTGATTTTACTGTTATTTACCTATTACTATTACACCTATACTATTCACCCGAGAGTCAAAATAAAAAGAGACATTTCCGATTGCCAAATATTGCTGCAAATTAGTTAAAAGCCTAAAGCCGCGCAAAAGCATAGAAAATTAACTACTTTATAAAATATTTATTAAAATCAGTGTAATATTTTCCTTTAATTTTGGTTGTACTTATTTGGTTATTTCCTAATAAGTTGAGATTTAAAAGGTGTGTTTAGATAAGTTGCCGTTTTTATGATGTTGCCAATTTGTGTGTGTACAGTCTTTGTTAAATTTGTCGCTCGTGGAAATCAAATCGCAATAGCTATTGAATAGACGGACGGTATAACTGACGTCGGAACTGATCTTGTCACATCTTCAAGGAAGATTCCATCTATTTACGATGTAGAATACTTTCTTGTTTCTATGGAAGTCATGCAGCAGGTGAGGCAATGCGAGTGCGCCATAAGTCGTCACCACCTGGGGAATATTTATCTACTCAGGTACACGGCTGTGATGGGCGGATATGTCCGCACTCCTAACACGACTCATGCTCGCCCGTTGGTTTGTTGGTTGTAGGCAGCTCAGTAACGACACACAATGGATGAACTTCGATAATGGTGACTTTGTTCCCAATTGAGTCGATGACTCTTCGAAAAGTGATGGGTATTTTAAGTTAACAGTTATATTTATTAAATCATATTTTCCCGAAATTAATCTCACCAACGTATTGATCACGGTAATTAAATCTTTCGTAGGGAATGTTATATGTAACTGAGGATGTCTGAATTTTTATCTTCCTTTTGCCTTTACCTTTCCCACCTTACAAATTTTCATACATATTACACAGATATTTACCTACTATATATCTATATACAATATAGATTATAACTAAATTTTTCAACATTATTTATTTTATTTGAAGCATGGTGATATGGACGTTCTACGTTTATCACCCACGGTGGCCGCGCGGCTTAAGCGTTGGACTATCATACCGTAGGTCTCAGGTTCGAATCCTGGGTCTGGCAAGTACACATATTGTTTTTCAATTTGTGTGTGAGTCAGGGTATGGACCTAAAAGGTTGAGCAAGTGGCTGACATCCATTTCTCGTAAAAAACAAAATCTGTTAATACAAAACCTCTACACTGTGGAGGCCCATATGATCCTATTAGGATCGTACATGGTCGAGAGAAAGATATGGACGTTCAGAAAAGTTAAAAAACTTATTTATCATTTGGTATTTACCAATTCACATATCTATAAAAATATTATTGGTGAAGCTAGCTCGAAGAGGGGACAATCGTTGGACAAATTTAGTCATCCAGTGGTACCCAAAAGGTACAAAACGTTCGCAAAGTAGACCTTTAAGCCGCTGGATCGATGAAATGATAAAGTTCTGCGAAAATACGTGGCAACGCAACGCACAGGACCGAGAAAAGTGGAATCAGCTTGAAGAGGCCTTCATCCAGCAATGGATAGATTCAGGCTGATGATTATGAAGATTATTGGTAAAATGGTTGTATTAACATCCGGTGCAGTATGAATAGGTGCCTACCAAAGTGTATGTTTCAGTTCAGTAATAATGCTCGAAAAGAAGAATGAGAATATTATGTTGGGAATATAAAAGAAAAAAAAACTACTTATATTATATTAATTGAACTAGCGCATGATTGTTGATGAAGGTTCATAATAATGGAATGGATGTTAATTGCAAAATTTAATCAATTAAGAGGATTACTCTCATTTGCCTACTGTCTTGACGATAACGTGTATGTTCCGAGCATACTTATAACAAACTGATTACGTACGAGTATTAGCCACTTTAACTTTTATACAGTTTTCAACGGTATTTTATTACGTATATTTTCACTATTTCTAATTATTTATAACACGTCATGCTAAATATAAAAACAGTATTTTTGGTTTAAGTGAAATGAGAATCGAAGTTTTGAACTACATTTTCTCTAATATGTAAAATTATTGAATTTTTCAACACTTAAAATATAGTTACACTGTCTATTTAGAGAGTATGTCAAAACAATCCAATAATTTACATAATATAAGAGAAAATGCAGCATAAAACTTGGATTATGATGTATACCTATATATTGTCTTTTTACTTAGCTGGGCAATAGTTATAGTTGTTTTTTGATTTTCCTCAAAATGTTCTCTAATGTCAAAAATATTTTAGAACGTCTTAATAGTATCTTTCAGGATATGGGTGTATCGAATGAAATACAAAAAAAATGTACGCTGAACTGAATCAAATTTAGGTCAGGTTGAGAAAATGTTGAATTGACAACAATGAATTATTAGTGATTAAGAAAATTAATAATCAATACAGTGACTGTATCCGCCGAGATAAAGTTAAGTTTATTACAACGTTTTTATTAGATCGTATTCTTGTTTGTCCGGTGGTTGTTTATCCAGTACAAATATTGCAATCGATTTTTAACTAATTTCCCGACTAGCTAGACATTGGAAACTTTTAGAATATATCGGAACACGATGCCAATGCATTCTTTTAATACTTTTAGTCATCTATAAGTAGAATTGAATTAATTTTCAGTTAATTCTGTTTTGTATGAAAAGTTATTACGGAAGAAATCCGTAAAAAGTAAAATACTATTATTGGTTGCTAGGGGTCTGGGTAAATTTAACTAAATTATTAATATAAACGTGCGTTACTATGGAAATCAATATGAAATGTCAAAATGAAATTTCAGTATTCTATATTTATTCAGTATTTCTATCAAGTACACATATTTTGATCGTTTAAGCTAGTCAAGTCAAGTATATATGATTCAACAGAAAATTTAAAAACGTTGTATATAAAAAGTTCTTTTTATCTTGTAATTATTTACCATTAAGTAGTATGTTTAAATTGAAATACCCACCTGAAGTTCAAGAGTCGTGTTTTTTCGAGTCTCGTTATTGAGGAAGATTCGAATATGGGATTATAAAGATAAACTACGAGTTCCAATGACATGTGGCAAGTTGTATAAATATTGGTACATCTAATCTGACTGATACCTACTCGTGACAGGCTCACCTAACAATGTATTTTAGACATTGAACACAGTATTCTACTCCTACTTATGGGCCTAGTATAGAGCCATTTTTTTCACAATATATTTTATACTCACCATTTCTCTTATCTAAGTTTTGAATAAAATATCTAGATTAAAGAAAGACCTAAACTGCATACATACATTTGTGATGACCGATGGCAATTCAAAAAACTTTTTCTGTTACAAGAATTTAGAAACAGGTAAATTTTTATTATTTAATAATTATATTATATAAGTCTACACCACTATCATGAGCTTTCAGCTCCAAGGCAATGCATATTATAATATGGTACAGAATATACCTACGGGTTATCGTAATAGTGCTTCTTACGAGAAACGGTTAATATAAGTAATTTAATCAACTAACTGGCCTCTATATTATCCATTAAAATGGATACTTACTTAATATACATAATGCATATTTTGACACCGTAATAAAAATTCATGAAATCATTTAGTCATATATGAAAAAGATTAATATAAGGTCTTTTAAAGAGTACCTACAAGGTTTATTGTAACAAGACTTCCTACTAGTTACTATTGTTCTATTATTTGCAAAAGGTGAATGTGAAACTGATATTAAAAGGAGAATAATATCTAATGGCAAAAATGCTATGTATTGTAACCAATTTTGAAGAGCAAACATATTACCAAAATGACAAAAAAGAAGCGACTGGTAAGATGTATTGTCTTCCCGATTTGTATAAATGTCTCTGTGACTTGGACGCAAGGTAAATGCAAAGGTTAGATGCTTTGGAAATATGGTACTGGATGCGGATGAATGAATCCATAAACTAGCTCTAGATTCTAGACAGATTCTCATCGGTTTGTCTTTGGAGGACTGTTCAGTTTTTAATTCATATAGCTCGTAGAGAAGATCCTGAAAACACTCATGATGTTGGATCGGGTTGAAGGCATAGAGGGCGAAGAAGAGCTCATCGGCCGAATCATCTGGGTCAGATTCAGGTCAGATCAGGTCTTGACGAAGAAGACTACTGTTCAAATTAATGTTGACAATATCAAAATATTATTTCAATTATCTTGTTACCTCTGTTGACAGTTTGATTAAACATTACATTAACGTGAAAAACTGTCGGTTTAATAATTATTCTCATTTTGATTAATCGATTAATGTATTTGATATTTTTTTCAATTAGCTAAGTAAGAGTAGATAAATTACTTACATCACACAATATATATGCTTAAAAATTGGAAGGTATTGAAAAATTAATGATAGACAAAATGTGCTAGGACCGCATACAATTAAATGAAATAGCAGTAAAAGTGGTAGACGTCAACATATTTAAGTGGAGGTAGGCAGATCATCCAATAATATCTATCCAAATAATGGTTACAGGAATAATGGCCAGAATGGTCAGTATAAACAATTATTAACATGAAAAAGAGTGCGCTAAATACTTAAAAAATATATTACTAGGTACGCAAACACATTTTTTTAAAAAATTAAACGAACACAAAAGAAAATTGTGAAAATGCTTACATACGAGTAAAAACAAATTGACAATATAAGTTATATTAAATTCTTACGTTTGTTTTGTTTGCCTATCCTTGATAATTGTATGATAGCCGAAGAACTTACCGAATATATAAGTGTAAACAATTCAATATAATTTGTATTGTCATTATACAAAATTACATGATTTATGCAGTAAATTAACTGAACCTCTGCAGCACACTTTCCAATCACTCGTGGCACACCGGTGGGGAATGACTGATCAATGATCTTGATGGAGCATGGAGAAAAATATATTTTGTAAATATTAAAAAAACGTTAAAATTAATTAAAGCATCAATGTCTAATACTCGTAAGTACTCGATACTTGTACTGGGTATTTATTTGTCAATCGATACTCGTAATCATTTAAATACCATCAAATAAATATTATATCAAAATTTTGTCACCTTTTAAGAATAAGCATACTTATGTTATTGAGTATCACAAAGATAATGTTATTATGATAAATACACGTCTCCATATACCGTAAGACGTAAAATAAAATGTCCATTCAGCTTTGACAGCGTATTAAAAATTCCCGTGTCATTGCTTTGGGCTATCTTAACCGTCATCAAATATAGTTCCTCTCGAAGCATTTCTTTGTTTCACTCCGTTCCTTCTTATCATTATGAATGAATCAGAACCTCCGAATAGTGAACACATCCTCAGCACATATCAACATTTTTTTTTCCAACAGGTCGACCTAACGTCGTGTTATGTAACGTGCTTGAAAAAAGTGCCCTACCCACTGGAGTAATTATATTGAAAATGTACTAAGATTTTTTGCACGCTGCTTGTCATACAACCTGGATTTTATTGATTGATTTATTGAATGAATATATCTTGTAGATATTTTAGATTAAAAAATGTATAAGACTGGTTTTTGTGTAGGTAACAATATAAAAAAGAGCACAGGATATGATGTTGTGCATTGTTTATTACCAAGAATTCTCTTATATGTATATAGGTACAATATTATTTTGATCCAATGTTATGTTGGATTGCAATGGATAATTTTAATTTTAAACAATAACAGGATAGTATATACGTAATATACATATTATATTAGGTTAAAATATATTTTAATCTCTATCAGCATCATTATGCAGCATCTGCTACATTAATTGAATTTACTAAAAGCATATTATAATTTTCGAAAAGCAGAGTTATCTTTTTCATGTTAGAATTTCATTTTATAAATATTATAACATCCCTTATATTTAGTTCTACAAATTGGTTTACTAGTCGATAGCTATTTCGGATGCTCCATAATTTTGATACTCTTTTAATAATGGTGTGACACCTGAAGCAACTATCAAGTGACTGCTGAGATAAGGGATGATCTTTAAAATAAGTGTTTTTATATATCACTTCTGATACAAATAAAAAAGTAGGTAAGTACCAATTCAAGATATATATTATATTATATTGTATCTGTGGACCGCACGCCACTGCTTTCAAACTAATCGTTTATTAGCGGAAATAATATATTATAAACTGTTCGATCATGTATACGATCATGTATAGATGCAATACGTTTAGTGTATCTACTCAAAAGGGCGAATGCAACCTTTTGGATTTATAGCATGCTTTTTTGGTGTCTCAACTGGGTAATGATCTGAGCAGCACTCACATGTTAACACCTGAAGAGCTATGACTGTGACCATTACTTTGACCATATATAATTCTGGCAGGCACCACTACACCCGGCAGGAAGTGTCTGACCTTTTTCGAAAGAGATTTTTTCTATTGGCTATATTTTCTCATGAGTGTTTTCAGAATTATGTATGTTCAATAATTACAATGGTAGGTACATTCTTAAATCTTGTAAATTATTCGTTTAATAAAAGAACAGTTAATTAAAATTACTTTGACTATCGATATATTCTACTAGGGTGAAGGTGTGTTTAAGTTTAGGTCCATGACACTCAGAGGAGGTACCCACTTAGGAATACTTTTTTTATGATTTTTTATACGTAATTATATTTATTATGTTTTTTGTACATATGTGCCGATGTCATATTATTTTATTTTAATAATTCCACTTATTTATATATTTCATGTCAAAGATAAACATAATTTCATAATCAGTGAATATCAGTTAAAATAATTACAAGATAAAAAGAACTTTTTATATACAACGTTTTTAAATTTTCCGTTGCATTATTATGCTCAAACTTGTACTTGATATGAAGTAAATAAAAAACAAACAAATATAGAATACTGAAAAGTCATTTTGACATTTCATTTTGATTTCCATAGTAACGCACGTATATGTTAATAATTTAGTTGCTAGGACCACCCGCTTAGCAACCAATAATAGTCTTTTACTTTTTACGGATTTTGCTGAAATAACTTTTCATACAAAACAGAATTAAGTGAAAATGAATACAATTCTGCTTAAAGATGGCTAAAAGTATTAAAAGAATGCATTGGCATCGTGTTCTGATATATTCTAAAAGTTTCTAATGTCTAGCTAGTCGAGAAGTTAGTTAAAAATTGATTGCAAGATTTGAAATGTACAAACAACCACCGGACAAACAAGAATACGAGCCAATAAAAACGTTGTAAAAAATGAATTACCTAGAGTAGCTACATTTTGTCTTGTGGCACGAGAATTTTCAGCAAAAGGCGATTATTTGTAAATCTTCGAGTTGTGAGAGGTGCGTGAAAAAATAATTAAATTCAGTTTGTTATATCTTCTACCTATCTTCTATCGACTAATCGTACGAGTTTTACCTACCTAACCAATAAGTGTCACTAAGTAAAATGCTGAATCCCTTGAAAAGATAATAATATTATAATTTTTTCTATTTTTTTATGTTACAGTTACTCGAAACGCGATGCTAGAACCAGCGGACGTCACTTTACACATACGTTACATTGAGCGGAGTGTAGTATTGTCAGCGCAGGAACGCAGCTCGGTGAGAGGAAATGAAAAAAAAGTTTTGATTGACACGGGCTAACACCGGTAGCCGACCAATCTCGGTTCAAGATCGCCAGCGTGACCTCGCACATCACCATCAAGCCGATTCACCTTACATCATTCATCATCCGATATGTTTTATTCTGACTACCTTAGTAATATTACATGTGGGCAGGTAGTACACATTTCATGTGATGAGATTCGTAGTCAAATCACGTTATGATGATGGCACATATTATTGCTATTTACTGTGTAGACAAAACCCACAGTAGTTTGCGGTTATAAACTCAGCACTTCTGCGAAGAGATAAAAAGATATTTTTTGAAACTTACATTTTAAAGTTTAAAGTTTTTGTATGATAGAACATGGCAAATGATGTCACAATCTGGAAATGGATTTACGGCAAAATACACAATTATTGTAATAATAAATTTAACATTACAGTAACCACCAACATAGTTAACTTGGCAATTGTTAGGCAATAGTAATATATTCTTATGTTTATTCATAAGTTAAGTCAGATCGGATATGGTCGAAAAAAAAAGTATTTAAGTGTAGTTGGATGACTGATTTATAAAAAAAAACGTTCCAACTACCATTATATACCTACCTCATTAATTATAAAAAGTAATATTTATAATAATATATTATTATTATCATCTACATTTGACGTATTGCAAAAGTTACATCATAATATCAAATGGTCATTGTCAATTTTATAATGTCGATATATGACAGTTATTATTTTAGCAGTGGGTGTTTTGCCGATGTTTTAATTTTTTATAACTACAGGTTGATTTTATTTTGTACGAAAAAATAGCTAACAGAATGGTATCAAGATTCTTTTTTCGGACAATGATTGATATGAATTACTTCCGGGACATTTATTTTCGATTATTCGCAGATTCGTTATACTATAAGTATTGCCAGCGGAGAATTTTATTTATCAATTAAAAATACGTACCATCCTTATATATCACTGGAACGTTAGTAACATCAAGACACATCATGATTCATTTACATTGATAATACTTTTAAAAATATATAATCGTTCCTGTAACCTCCCTCTTCCGGACATCTTTCACTAAAAATGATGAGAAAATCACTAAACAAGATTTGAATTTGAATTTGAATTACAGGTTATGTGCATTAAAAAAATACTTAGTAGGCAGGGATTTGATGATATTGCAATAAAGAATAAATGATTTTTGGTATCACTATATAAAGCAAAATTAAATGCTGACACTGGGTTAAGGAGTTTTTTTTCCTTGGCGCGGAAATATGGCAGTGGTGAAGGGTGGAGGTAGGCTGTTAAGAACCGACATAAATAGTGCACATTAAACTTTGTCAGTCAAACGTATTTGTTTTCATTGAACTATAGTTATATCGATTATAGTATGTGGAGTTTTGAAATTCAATGAAACCTTGCCTTATCCAAGCCATAGTATAATAGTCCAAAAATATGCGTAGGTATATCAATAAAATATCTAAAACTATGCATTTAAACCATACGTAATTTTAGATATTTTATAGAAAGACGCATAGTTTTTGACTATTATCTACTATGACTTAGATTAGGCAGGGTTTAATTGAATTTAAAAAACTAACCAACACTATCTGCAAATCGTATTATTAATTCAATGAATACAAATAAGTATAACTGACACAATTTTGTGTGCACTATTTCTGTCAAATCTTAATAGCCTATCTTCACCCTTTGCCACTGAAATATAGCAGTATGAATTTAAATAGTTAGATTGCACTTTGCCAAACATCTTGTAGAGTGACTGAAAGAGAGACGAGAAAAGATTGAATAAGATCGACACCAAGTAGGTATCTAGAGTCTAGACTGGAATCATTTTTATCAAAATATTTAAATAAATAAGAATGTAAAAATGTTAATAAAAACTAACGAAGTTAATTGTAAAAAAAAAACAAACTAAATTCATTTTCATGATAAATAAGCAAGTTTTCATCCCTTACATTATTGTGTGTAACACTGCCTAATTCGATTACATTAACATATAATAATTATTGCCATTTGAACATTAACTTTTCATAATATCAAGCAACCTGTATAACTCATTAAAACGGTCTGAGTCAACGTTTTTAACCATCAATTATTATAAAACCATAATTACCGGTTATGGTTGAAATCATGATTATTGTTATTCGATTTATAAGCGTGCCAGGCTAACAATTTGTTCTTTCCGCAGCCCAAACAAAAGAAAAAAAAACACTTGTTGAAATTAAAAGTAAGTATGTAGGCATTAATAATCGCTCACTTGGGTTTAAAAAATATATGAAAAAGAGTGCTTATGTTTATAAAATGTATTAGGTAGGTACATTATTCACTTATTTACGTTTTTCTATAAACATGAATAAGTATAATATATCTTAATTTCATAATTTTACAGAGGCTTTTTCATATATTTTTCGAATTTCCCTTTATTAGACTAATCAATACTTAATGTGTTTCTTTTTAGGCCTCCAGTTTAGGTCTGATCGTCCATACTCCTTCTGATTTATTAAAGACAAGCCCTTTCAATTGTTGATTATCATTCTTTATTGAGATATTATTATGTTTTGCCCAACGTAGTCATCCCACTAATACATATGAGGTGATGCAGTGGCGAACGGTGGAGGTAGGCTGTTAAAAGTAGGTTATTAATAGTGCACATTAAACTTTGTTAATCATACGTATTTGTTTTTATGGAATTAAGACTGCAATTTACAGATGGTATTTGTTAGTTTTTAAAAATCAAGTATTTTTGACTATTATATATTATGGCTTTTTAAGTTTAGTATGCAATATTTATGGCGGATCTTTACAGCCTACCTCCATTCTTTGCAACTGGGTGACAGGGGGATCATTTTACAATACAGACAGATGGTTTAGTAGTACTTTGCAGTACCGCCTTCATCACATGCCATCTTCCTCGCAAACCACTCCGAATAGGTACTCTATTTAATATATTGATTTTAAGGATATCCAGATTCCTATCTAGGGACCAGCACTGCCATATATATCAGCATGGTCTTGATAAAGGTTTTATTATGCTTTATTTTAGTTTTTTTTTCACAGTATCCTTGAGAGAGAATGTTTTTGTGAACCGTCTACTAACAGTTTGAATGACGTTGTTTTGAGAAGTGATTATATTATTATAAATTCGTCAAATTTCCACACAACTAAGTGATAATCTTAAATTTTTGTAGTACCTAAGTATTATATTGTAATGATAGTGTGAATTGCATTTAATATAACCATGTTATATACATGACAGTTAGTGTATCTAGATGAACTTATTCGAACTTCGATTGTACAGCCGGCTGTTGGATGGGGTGACGCAGATTTGCATAACTCCTTCTTCCGGCGTATAATGCTAAACCGGATGTCCACGTCAATTAACGGCGTGGAACAATACGACGGCTGCGGTGGACATCGCGATACAACAAAATAATCTACGACTCTTTGAACTTTAACATGTGAAATAAATCACCTCACTGCTAAACTGATACTCCAGCTGCTAAGAAAACAAACATTAGTTTTAGAACGAAATCTACGTGACTCTGTAGTTAGTATTAGCAATAAATAATAGAAAATAACGCCATTAATTAACGAATATTTTCTTTAAAAATCAAGTTTTCAAAATAAAAACACGTTAAACGCGGGCTAAGAACTTGGAAAGTTTTAAGTTTATATACCTAGTACGATCTTAGAATAGAATATCTCTAATCTTAGAATAAACCACGTTTATTTTTCAAAGGTCATAGAAAGTGTTATTCATTTGCATAGATTTTCAGTCAAATGAAAAAAAACAGTAGAGTGTTGTAATAATCAATATATACCGTCTCTTTTCTTATCGGTTTTCCCGGATGTATGAAAAGCTTGACCAGTATGAAATCATTTTTTGATTAACCAAGACTCCCCCCACTAACTGCTTCCTGAAAAATCTTTCACTTAGTCCGCTCTTCTTCTATTTCGCCTTCTCTGAAGACAATTAAAAACATCTAGTTTATCTACTCGTAGGTTCTTCAGTCCACGACGAGTGACTTGATATCAAAATAAATCAAGAATAAATCTTAAACATTCAGTTAATCAATATTAAAAACTTGATAACATGATTTGAGTTACTCCATCTCCATCCGTCATGTACGAGTATAATATACAGCCGCTATTTGTGCACGGCCACCTTCAATAACGCTGTCAGAATGAAAAGATTTAAGTGCCACACTCGCTTGACCCGAAACAATTCTGCACGGGACTGATTTAGCAACCATGCACCTCAAAGAAAGAATTTAGAACAGTTTGCAATAATAAATACTTATCTAAGTTTCACATATATTTAAAACAATATACCTATAAGTATAAAAATTAAGGGGAAGAGGCATGCCAGCAGAGAACCTAGCGGAAAAATACGAAGCTTGCAATTTGAGATTTTTTTGATAATTTACAATTTCAACTGTATTAATTAATAAATATGTACCTATCTGAAAACATTAAAAAGATTTTTTTTTTAATTTAAAGATAAACCTACAATTGTAAAAAAATGTAATAAAATGTGGATTTGTTACAGGGTCACATTTTATTATTACATTATATTTTATGGTCATATTTAGTATTAAAATTTAGTTTAGATTTTCAATTTTTCGTCGTTTAGATTTTTGACTAATTCATCGTTTTAATATTTTTTATATTTATTTTAAAAAACATCGATTTTTTATAAAAATATAAATGTGTATAACTTGAAATCGTTTTTATTTATGTCAAATCGAGATTCAATATTGGGACCATACCTTAAATAAAATTTGATATAAATAAAAAGGATTTCAACTTATACACATTTATATTTATATAAAAAATCTAATAATATAATCTAATATTTAATAAATATAATGTAATAATAAGATGTGACCCTGCAACGAATTCAAATTTTATTACATTTTTTTACAATTGTAGGTTTACCTTTATATTTAAAAAAAAATCTTTTTAATGTTTTCAGATACAAATTTATATTTTATAGATTAGATATATAGATTTAAATTTATATTACTCGTATATACAGTTGAAATTGTAAATTATCAAAAAAAATCTCAAATTGCAAGCTTCGTATTTTTCCGCTAGGTTCTCTACTGGCGTGCCTCTCCCCCTTAAAATGAGTTATTTTAAAGTTAAGTAGCCATGAGATACAAATTTAAATTATAATTAATATAATACTGGAGGTATCACCGCTCGTGTAAGCGGCGCGGCATCGAGTAAAAAATGTATTGATCAATAATACTTTATCCATAAGAATTCATTGGTATACTAAAAGACGTTTGGTAAACCACAAAAGATTATTAATGTGCAAACACAATGAATTCGTTGTCAGTGTAAGATTTACGCTTCTATCCACTGCCAGTTTGGTTATAAGGACTTTTTTTATTTTTACTATTTGACACATTCCCGCTTGCGAACAAAAAAATACAATGATTTATCTCGCTTGATCAAGTTTTAATTAAATAATAAAACCGGTTTTGCAATTAGCGCTATCTTTCGATTCCTGTTTTGTGCAAAAAAAATGTTTACTATCTTGCACGCGAATCACGTAAAGTCGCGCCAACACTTCAACCGACGCGATTTGGTGGATGTTTTGTCGGGACTGTCGATAAATTTGTGCGTAATTACCTTTATGATAATAACTTTTTTTATTAATCACCAATAATAATTCTGCTCAGAGAGTGGACCTACTATAATCATTTAATGCAAGTAAAATACATCTGTTGATATAAATTAATACCCCGTTTACACGTGCATAGATTTACTGTGCACAGAAAGAAAATGTATGGGGAAACATGTATTATCCTGCAGTTGGCAAGATTGCGTGCATAAATCAAATAAGATTGGAAGATTCCAAATTGTGATGATTTTTTTCCGCGCAAGTAAGATCTGCGCGTGCGCAGTAGAACGATATTGGCGAACCTGCCGGTAAAAAACAAACTACTTATTTGAGGTTAACTGATTTTCAATACGTCCTGTCAAAATAGTAGTATAAAATGACAACATCGCGTCTCGCTTACTCTTGAAGAATGAGATTGGAGAGACAGTCAGCACTTTTACGTGTAAACAGTTATTGTCATGACAGTTTAAAATAAGTACAATTGCCGACAGTAATTCCATGCATGTGTACAGGCGCTATAATACTATTGACTGAGGGTGCTTGATGGAAGTTGAATTTAAATTCTAATTTATTTAAGTTTTGGGAATAGTAGATAATAATATATAAATTAAATCAATTAGAATCGGTCGATATGTTTAATTTGAATGAATAGAATACATACTATTAAATTTAAATTTAAATTTAAATTACGCCACTGTTTTGTGCAAGGGGAGAAAAAAAAACAAAATCTATTTTGATATACTTTTATAAATATTGATCAGATCTTAAGAGTAATGCATATGTGGGTGAATTTGAGAAACACAATTTAATAGATTTCTCTGATAGTTTTCATTTAAAATTATTAATGAAAACATTTTAATAAATAGTTTTTGTTGTAAATTTTCAATTTAATTTCTTTAGAAAATATAATTATGTAAATAAAAAACGATGAAAATATAATGTGTTATAAAATTACTTGTGTTTTTTATTATTATTGGTGACATTTTTGGTTATTTATTTGTTTAAAATAATATGACAACTTAGCTGACAATATTTTTGACTAGTAATAAATACAAGATGCAATCTTCCTAAAACCTACTTCCCTCAATGCATATAGATCCTAATATAATAGGCTTGTTCAAATTCACGTTATATGTTTATTTATGTAAAAATTCTATAAATATTTCAGAATCTTATATTGTTCAATATCTTTAATTAGGCACCTACTTAAACTCGCAGATACCACTACTGCATACTTTTATGTAAGTAATTCCAAAGAGAATGAAATATTTATTTATTTATGAATTCCATGACATATCATAGTACCTATTATAGCTTTTGGCCAATATAAGTAAAATATACTAAGTAATTAAACAGTGTATGTACTGCTATTACCTGGGATGTCATAGAACAGTGACGCGAATGTTTCATTTTGAAGAGAAAAAAAATATCTATAATAATTTAAAAAATATTTTTTCAATCGATGCGTAAACGGAAATGACGAGATTCATGCATAAATGATAGATCGCACTGTATAAAAAATAGCAGGAAAATACTCTTTCAAGAATAATCGTTACGTTTTAGTAAATCTATAATTGCACAGATCGGTCCTTAGGCTCAGGAAAATAAAAATAAAAATATTCAATCAACAAAAATTATGTAATTAATTATCAGCAGTCATTCGAATATAACAGGTGCTTGTTATTTTCCCTCAAACATAATTGCTAAAAATGGAAAACCGTTCAGTGACGGAGAAAATAATATGAAAGAAGAGTGGTTTAAATTCTTCCACGATCTCTTTGAAAATGTAAAAAATATGGAAAAAATATTCAAATAATAAAATAAATAAGCTATGCCTTCTGCTAGAAACACGGTGAAAGATAGAATCTCAAGAGCTCAATTGTAATTTTTAAACTTTTTTAATAGAATTTTTAAAAACTATTTTTTAATTTTTTTCGCCATGGAAAAATTGCTTGGCACATCAGACAGGGAAGAATATTATTTGGAAAATATTAACACGCGTGCGTAAAAAGGTTTGCCAACCCTGTCAGAGGACGTTTGGCGGATAATGGTGGTTATTTAAAAAATATACAATGACAGCATATAAGTTTTAAATATACCGAGAATCAGAGCCTGAGTGACCCATATATTATACCTACTGGATTTGAGAGATTATGATTTTACGTAGCAAAGTGGAATATTCCAACATAGCTGCCTTTCTCACACGATTGTTCAATATAGTCGAAGGCGACGTACGTTTGCAGGCTATTTTTCTGGAATTGAACACCCATACTTTAGGCAAGTAATTTTTACGAATGAAAATAATTATGGCAATTTGCAGCTAACTTCATTTATTTGGCCACCAAATTCTGATTATTACTTATTTAAAGTCTAAATATAGCTATCAATATATATATGCCTAAAATATAGATATCAGCACTTTATGTTATAAGTACCTAATCATTAAGAAAAATGAAGGTTTTTAAACAGTACTTATATATTATAAAATAATGTTATATATTTATAATGTCATGAAACACTATGGCTTTCCTTAAATTGGGTATCATGAATACTGTATATTTTAAATTTTGCTGGTATATAAGAGTTGTAAACAAAGATTTTGAATAAAAGATAGATATCGATTTACTATAACAAAATCATTGAATCAAATTCTTACACAATAATATGTGCGTCACTCTGGAAATTATTTTGATGTTATTCTAAGATTTTAGTTTTCCGATGAATATTAGTGGCAGGGTCGATTTTCAATTTACAGATGCCAATAATCGAAGTACACGGAAACCTTTATTTTTCTTATTTTATTACTTACTGTATTATTTACTCACATTACCCTGTATTTTTATTTGAAAACTTGTTAACACTTACTTTATGTCATATCGTGAACGCGTTGAATTTATAATTTATTATGTTCATTATATGTAAAATAAATAAATTTGAAATGAAGTACATTATTCACTGTTATATTTTACATGAATATAATATAAATGTACGTAAGTTTAAAACTACGAATATCTACCGATATATTTGTATTAGCATATACCTATTTATGCAAATAGAAAAAAAACAACATTTACTACGTGATACGGTTAATAATGCTTTTCTTCTCATTTATATAGGTTTTCCCATAAATATTTGTTTCGGTGACCCAAGTTTAGACTTTCGAGATACTCAGACTCTAATAATATTATTATATAGGCACCATATAAAATTTGAAGATAAGGAGAATCAAGATTTTAAATTATGATATTATTGGTGTGTTGTTATTTCTGAGATACAAATTATAGTTAATTCTGTTTCTAAAGATTCACCTTATTTATTGAATACTTATAAAAACCTGAAAACATGATAACATATTTTAATCATGATTATATTGGTAGTAGTAGGCTCTTAACCCAAACAGAGCACATAATTAATTTATATTTTCTTAAAAAGATAAAAGTACTAAAAAACTTTTTATTTGAATATCTTTTAATAGTATGATATTCATTTAATTTTTAGACTAATTCTGAGTGAACAACATCTTTACTGTATAAATAAACTTTCGAAGATGTGTATGTGCTTATTTAGAATGTTGATTTACCTGCAGAGAATAATTTTCTATTTCTCGTAGGTACTCGTAAGAAAAAAAATAGTTCAATGAATTAAACAATTCAACCTGATAAAATAACTTTAGAAAATTTCATTCAGGCTTGCAGAACGTTGGAAAGTCATAAAATTGTATGTCTAAGTGTGGCCCTGTTTGGAAAAAAAATGTTAAACAGTGGTATTTTTTGTAGGACCCAGAACCGACTTCTTGAAACGGATGATTAATATTTTATTTAATTTTTGGATACACTCATGGCAAGTCCAGACACGTGGATTAATTATTTTTTTACGTTTGACAACTAAAAATACGGATAACAACTTTAAATAAAGAATTATTAAAAATATATAACTCCCAATTCAAAGTTTTTTTTGACTTTTAAAAATAGAAATGTCAGTTATGCATATGAAATTGAATGATTGATTTTTAAAAGATCATGAGAAATAATATAACATATTATTATTATGTGGAATAAATTAAATTGATCGGATTATGTATCCATAATTGAATATTTAAATCGTATTTAGAAGGTATTAAGTTTTTTTTTATTAAATAAAGAAAATTTATTAACAACAAAATATACAGATAAATGTTATCTTTAATGATGGATTATGTAAGTTAAATAACTCTACAAATAAGAAAACTAATTTTTATTAATAAACGTAACATTTGTTTTGTCAAAATTAAATAAAGGTAGGTACTATTTATATTTGTATATATATACAGAAATAATAGGTACATTTTCTTTTACCTACTCAGGTAAACTTAAAGAACGTAAAATACTTGACAATGATTTCGTACGATTTAAGTATCCATAAAATGGAAATTTCCCATCCATTAGATTATAAGGCCTCATTCTTTTTAAAGTTTAGTTTAAGGCTAATCAAATTCTAATTAATAAGATAGTTGACATGGGTGACACACTGACGAACGGTTAAAAACATCCTCTTCAACAAATGAATAATTTTGAATGCCATTATTTGAACTCACTTGTTTTATTGAAAACTGATTGCGGAAAATTGGGATCCATATTTTAGGATATGGTATATAATATCAACTGTAATTTAAATTTAATTTTTTAATACACAATCGATAGTAAACATTTAAAAAAAATGTGGCTTAAGCTATGAGATATTGTAGGTAAGAGTAACTTATGAGAGGATCAAATCATTAAAATAAACTTTACTTCATTGATTAATCGATGCACGTCGAAGAAGTATGTGAAAATGATAGCAAGTATTTATGAGCTATTTTGGCGGGCGTTTTAAGTTATTAAATGAAAATTCCGCGGCGTCGGGGTCCGTCGCGACGCCGCCGGCGCCTCCCATTCATAATAGCGGAGCATGGCTGCATTTACGCGGCGGCCGCACTTACTATTGCGGCCACTTGTTGCGGGCTTTCTCTCACCTCTTGCCTGTACCTCGCCGCGCCCAGCCCAGCTCGCCACTCGCGGTCATAGGGATGCTATGAGAAAAAGTGTTTCGCGATACTGTCATTCGGTATTACCAACAAAGTTATAATATTACTATTGACAGAAATGAATTATTCTTTCCAAATACAGTAATTACAGCGATTTCAATGATGTAATACAGTGTTTTTTATCAGCGAAAGTTATCTTATTGTGTCACTAAATTTTCTTTTGATATCATCATCACCATTAGCCTAAATCTATCCACTGCTGGATGAAGGCCTCTCTAAGCTGATTCCACTTATCTCGGTCTTGCGCGTTGCGTAGCCACGTACTTCCGCAGACTTTAACCATTTCATCGATCCAGCTGCCTCTATGTCTATCTAGCGAACGTTTTGTACCTCTTGGATACCATTGGATAACTTGCTTTGTCCAGCGATTGTTCCTTCTTCGAGCTATGTGTCTAACCCATTCTCATTTGAGGTTTTAAGCGAACTCTATTACATCGCAAACCCTTGTCTCTTTTCTTATGCAATCATTCCATTTACTTAATAATTATATGAGTACATAATTTAAATAAAAATTAAGCTTTCTAACAACAAACATTACTTCTGACAACTCTTTACCCTTGACACACAGAACATAAAATCGGCTCACATGCTTGTTTGATCTGGTATCTAGATTATAGATGAAATGTTTGGTCAAATTGACTTAGTGTCTCCCTATTTACAGGGAATGCTTGGTGCTTGGTGCATCATGGTTGTATGGTAGATTATAAATATGTAGAAAAACACAAATTTAATATGATGATTATAATAAATTAAGAAAACATTTTTTTAACAGCCACGGTAGCTATACTTCATCGTATTGGTTATTCGTTACGACTAAAGGTCATGAACTCTTCGAAATGCAACCATCTACTGAGCGATCAAAACTTTCCATTCCAAAATGAACGCTGCCTCTAGTAAGCTTGTTCCTTTTAATTACTCCTGGCTTCACCTTCTCAAAAGTTGTCCAAAATCACTAGCTTCTCCTGTCTATCCAGTACCTTTACAACGATTAATATAATATACACATTATCTACAGCCGTAAATGATATATTAACTATTATTGTAAATACGTATTTATATATAATTTTAATTATGTTTTATTATTTATTAAAAAAAAATATTAAGAATTCTCTATGAAAAGAACACTAAGGTCAGTAAATTAATTGTTAGTTAGAGCACTCAACTCGCGAGTTATATAAGTATATTTGAATCCCACTCAGATTAATAATTTATTAGAGCTTTTTCTGATAGTTATATTTCAGAGGCTGTTCAAAGTTATGTAGCTACTAACTTATACATAATTGGGAAATATATTGCCAATATTAAAAATATATCTACGAGAACATTGATTATGTAGTACCTACATTTTAATTTAATCCATATTGAACAAATGAAAAAATACGTTGAATAAAACCTTCTATAAAAACAGAGCTTAAATATATAAAGTTAACTCAAAAAAGTTACAAAAACTAATAAATAAATTACCTCTGGTTCTCAAACTTATTTTCTCTTTTCCAGATTAAAAATATTTAAGCGAACAAACTGAAAAATTCAGTGACAATTTGTATTCGTGTGTATATTTCTAACGGAACATAGTAAAGAAAGCATAATGATTTAATTATTAAGTTATATATTAAAATGAACCATATATAGTAATATTCAAATTGAACATATAAAATGAAGATAACTGAAACATAAAAATAATCTTAATAAAAAGGATGAACCTGGTGCACTACTGCCTCCAAATTATTAATCTTCGGCTATATTTTTATCAACAGCACAGATTCCTGCGAACGCAAATTTAGTAATCACTATGAATTTAACTATACTGTGAATAATTTAACTGTACTATGAAACATGTATTTTTGCTTCCACCGTCCTCTTATTCATAATAATGAAACTTCCCAATTGCTTCCGAGGCTACTAACACCCTCCTTCAGGGCGTTATCGCTTACTTTGGGAAACACTGAATAATCCTCTAAAACTTATTTTCCGTCGGTGACCTGACCTAAGATAAAAATAAATATATATAATTAGAGATACAAGCGTATTATTTACAAGTATTTATAGGTACAATGACAATACAATTTTTTTATATATGAATGTACGATCACAAAAATCGTAATTAATAACAATAGATGAAAAACTTTTTCAGTGGCAGCACAGTATTGATAAGTATCTTTATTTGCCGATAGGATAATATAATATAGGTAAGTTTGAGGTACTACGACCAAACGGTGTTGTATTCCGATAGGTTTTTAGGAGTCGCGTTTGTCTTCCTATTAACACATACCTCTTTGGTCTTGATCGTGGGTCTAACGGTGGTAAAATGGAAAGAAAAATAAGGTTATTTTTTATAGAAGTCGATATAACGAAAACATTTTTACGGTATTACTGTACCGATATCGATGTAACGAGAAAATATGTCGCAAGCATCCTTAGACATGGGTTATGTATGACGCGTCGCGGCCCCGGCTTTGGTATACAGCCGTGTCTCCATGCTCGCCGTGTGTCTTTCCTCATTTGAAATTCAGATTTACTCAGGATCGATATGCGGACGTGAACTTATCTATCTACGCCAGTGAGGCAAGCCAAACACCGAATTCGCGAAACGACACCGCGTATGACAATTGCCGACGGAACTCTGCACGACGTATTATTCTGGAAGCCATTTAAGAAACCATTACAAATTTCCCAAACATAACATAACATCATATACTTAGCTGTTTTTTAAGTATGACTGTGTTAATTTTCGTCGGAAAACGCTTTTTGGTATCAGCAAAATCAAGTTTATAGATAGTTATAGTATTTAGCAATGAAATGTCAATCGAATAATAATTTACGATAACATGCTATTACATCACGACCACCATGTTTTATCCATAGAGTGAAGGTTATAATAACACTTGTTATTACAAGAAATGGATGTTAGCCACTTGCTTTACTTATTAAATCCATACTCTGAGTCCAAAAATTATGATCACTTGGAATTAAAGTTCTTGTTAATTCTCCATCATTTAAAATGTTTGTGGTGATACCTCTTTTAAGCTATCGACAAATTCGCTATAAGCGATCCAAATAAAAGTATTATTTATAATATTAAGTTATAATATATCAAATGATTGAAATTTCAATTAATAAATCATTTATCATTATTATCATCAGCCTGGGTCCTTCTATATCAATAGATGGCAACTTTTCAAATCTAACTTTATTCCTTTTGGTCTCATGTATTTCAATGCCCTGATTACTTCCATAGAATTTAATTCTCTCATCAATTCATCGAAGTGACCTGTATTTCTTATTAAATATTAACAAATGTCACTGTTTTAAATGAAATCGAAGGTTTTATTTAAGTTTGTTACATGACTTCAATAGTACTACAGGCAATCATAGTTTTGACATGCTATTTGTAACAATGTTTATTATTTATTATTAATTAGATAGAAACAAAATAATTTGAAAATTTAATAAGATTCATAATATCCATTGTACAAAACTGAATTTAAGTAGTTTTGGATAGACCTGGATTGAAGTGGATGATGAATGACTTCAAGATCCACACGTGGTTGTAGGACCAGGAAGAAGAAGAATGATATAAATACATTACATTACAACACCATGTACGAACAAGAGGATAATAGTTAGCCGCACGCTATTAAATAATAATAATATATAACTATAAAAATAATCGCTTCTAAATTTTTTGAAATTAAATCTAAATAGAAATATGTATTTAATGTTTTATTACATTTTATAAGTCACTCCAATATTATAATAATTATAAATAGGTTATTGTTATTACAGAAAATAAATAATGAGATATCTGCAATAATTATAATAATAACATAATAAAAGTTCAACTGGAGATTGCATAGTAATTATTGTTAACGTAGCAAAAATGAAAATGTCTTTAATAATAATAATTTAATAAAATAACAAAAAGCTGCATGAATGTTTATAACTACATTTTAAATTGATTCACTATAGTAAATAAATTACATACATACGAAACCTAGATCCAAAATAGATGCACATGAATACTATTTAATAGGAAATCAGGCTTTTTTTCGTCTAAGGTACATAAAGTAAATGAATATGTATTATAAGTGACTTTTTTCATTCAACAAATTAGAGTGATCCGTGACGTTGGTTATTAATTAAGGTAATTAATACCTAATTTGACTTAAAATACAAAAGCCGATTTTGCAATCGATTTTGAACTAACTTCCCGACTAGCTAGACATTTGAAACTTTTAGAATATATCAGAACACGATGCCAATGCATTTTTAATACGTTTAACCATCTTTAAGTAGAATTGAATTAATTTTTTGTTAATTTTGTGTTGTATGAAAAGTTATTTCGATACCATTATTAGTTGCTAGGGGGTAATAACAACTAAATTCTTAAATAATATATACGTGCGTTACTATGTAAATCACTATGAAATGACATTTCATTATTCAGTATTTCTATCAAGTACATTTTTTTTTGATCGTTTAAGCTAGTCAAGTCAAGTTTATACGATTCAACAGAAAATTTAAAAACGTTGGATATAAAAAGATCTTTTTATCTTGTAATTATTTATATTGGTTATATATTTCCTCAGAAGTGTTTTCAAATTATGTATGTTGAATATTATAAGGTACCTATAAAATATGTACGTGTATTTTCGTATGCAGAAAATATACAATGTTAACAATTATTACAGAAACTGATTCACAAGCTTATTAAAAAAACTATAACTTACTTTGTTATACTATTACCGCATACAACATTTATTTAATAATGCGAATTGGATTGCCTTCTAATAATTTCAGCTTACAACCAATTGAGTAAGTGTATTTATTTCTTCATAATGCAGCAATTATAACACACATCAATTTTAGTAAGGAGTAAGTAACGCATGATGATGGATTCGAACTTCATGCTGTTTTTTTTATGTGTGTTTATTTCGGTGCGAGAAACAAATGGGTTGAAAAAGGATTCTTCATAAAAAAATAATAAGAATACTTTCGTTTTGTAGAAACCCTTACAATGTTCTGCTTACAACTGGGAATGTTAACTTTACTTTTCTAAGCGACGCAGTTTGACATATTATTAAATATTTCGTGACTGTCTGACAAAGATTTCATTAGTTAACAGATCAGATTTGGTTCTTTGGTGCCGTTATGACTTAGTGACATACTGAAAGCTAATCAGTGTGCCTTTCAGAAAATGCATTTCACCGCAACTCGCTGTAGCACATAATTCAACAATGAACCTAAATCGATCCGTTTGCCCGATGCCTTCATAGTGTTGTGCTGCGCGCCTAATACAAATGCCGTGGACGTAGTGAAAATTTTAGCCTAGGTCATGCCCCGCGCTGAATATGTATGAAGCAAGGCTGCTCGCGTCGCCTACCAGACGATCTCAACACTACACACCCGAAATAATAAAATGTTTTGCGAAACAGCGCACCTATTAAATACAATTGGCCATCTGTCGGTGGGAGCTTTCACAGCCAGTGGGAAGCTCGCGAGCTTTTCGGTAAACCAAATATAAGCGACGTCATTGGAATTCATATGCTAAGAATACAGTGCCAGGTTTATTTTGTGATGCGGAGAGAATTCGAAGCACTGTGTTTGATATGGCATAATATGCAACTGCATACAGACATAATATAATATAATTGATATTTCTGCACAATATGATGATGTATTTAGAAATAATATAATTGCGTTGACATTTAATGTAGAATACTTCCTTCACATATAATCTGTTTCTTGAGTTATTAAGACTACTACTACTGCTGGATCCTGTTAAGCATCAGCGGCACCGTAGAGCAAGTACATAATCGCGCCACTTCCCATGGGATATCGACGCGAGTTTTTTTTGAAAATATCTAAGTATGTATAGCAATAATTAATATTAAGATTTTTTTACAAAAAAAAGTTTGTTTCTCAATATTAATATAACCATACAATTTTCAGGCATCAAACGGATCAATAATAAAAAAAATAACATTAACGGCCCACATGCTCAGCGTAGGTCAAAATGAAGCTTTTATGGAAGTTTCAGAGCGTAACCCTAGATATTCCTTAAACGTTGTAAATAATCTATTTATATAATTTTGAAGCCTTATCATCCTTTATATTTATATTAAATAATTGATTACTGCATAAAGTATTTTTACAACATAAAATAGTATTCTTTTATACCTCGCGCTCTAATGTTTTAGAATATAGTCATATTTCAGTACGTCCATGTGAGGTGGTGTTACGATTTTTTAGATTCATTAATTTTTAAACGCATTTACAAAACCATTAGTAACATTAATGTTAACATTATATAGTGACATATTTACGATAAAAAAATATATTTTATAATCTTTTTGATCCCAAATTTGACAAGAATTAGGCATTTTATTATTCAAAAATGGGCACGATTAACACATTTGAAGATAATTCTAAAGAAACTGATTATAAGCTATGTATTTGTCCATTTAAATATGATAAAAATCCTACGAATAATGTTTGTTTTACAATCATTATTGACCTAAGAATAAGGTAGTATTTTTTTGAAATACGCCATTTCTATTGGCATTTTCTAGTGGTTAAGCTACAACATACGGCCACAGCCATAAATTTACTAACGATAAATGAAGTAGGGAGTAAGATAAGAGTAAGAATCAAAATTATGATACTTTTTTCAAGTTAAAAATCTATTTGTGCGTCTATTCCATACACAGGGCGGCTATCAGCGGTTGTTTATCATATTTATGTATTGAGGTCTTTATTGTTACAATTAGTTAGCCATCTAAACTTTCGAAATCGGTAAAATGCTAGAAAATAATAATATTGACATACCTATACCTAAAGTAAAGCGGTTGGGCTGACTGCGAGAAAACACATTCTCGCTCGCTTTAAGTGGATATTGTGATGACCAGGTCGGATTGTCCAATGGATTCAACAGATGGCTTGTTAGATGTGAATAGAATCGCCATCGCACTGGTTATTTAAGAGATCACCACAATGCAGAAAGATGTGGTAAGGTATAGTAACGGTGGCCAAGATAGTAAAGCCAATGATGATATTAATTGCCAACTAAACATACCTATCTCACGGTCAATTTTGCACGCGGTTAATTATTATTTGTACGCACAACGATCAATAAAGCTGTACAAGGACCAATCGTTTTATTGACGATTACCAGTCTCTGCGGTAATTTATGTCCATGCATTGGTGCAATTTGTGTTTTGCATGCGATGCCATGTTGTGGGTGGGTGATAATTGTTAGAATGTGTTATTTAGTACCAACACAAAGGCTGGGAGTATATTGTACATGGTGTATTAATTCCGCAGTACTTATGTTATAAGGATAATAAATTTTATACCATAGGTATGTATCGCAAGTGTTCGTAGGATAATGACGGCGGGTAACAGAACAGCCCACAGACTGTTTAAGATTGCCGTTAATTTTCTCAACACGTTTATAACGTGACTGAAAATAATAATATTTTTACGACGTAAATTGAATCTTTTTTACAAATTTCAAAATATGTTAATATCATTTGGGCTTTAACTTCAATTATATTTCAGAAAATTACCATTTTCATCTATCGGAAAATAGGGCTTAGGTACAGAATAAAAACAAACGATAAACTGGACAACTTAGTTGATTATCTAATTATTAAAAGACTGCGATGTTTAAACCTAAACCATGTTGGAAGAATGGAGACCTAAAGAAGCAAACCACAAAAGAGTTCGCTAAATAGAGTACGAGATTTTTAAATAGTAAATTAATAGAATCCATATGGTGACTACTGCATTGGTATTGGAAACTGGAATGACCTGGAAGACGTAATCAATAATTGTTAAGAGCATACTTCAGTGAAACGGCAAATAATTTTCAACTATAGGTGCGACAAAATTTCAGACTGGCTGCCAATCGGAGAGCGAAAGTCGAGCTGTGAACACGTCAATTTGTTTTGTGATGGCGTCGGGGGAATTAATTCTTAAATCGTGTAAAGATGATTAAAAACCGTTACCCATTTACTTGAAAAAGAAAACATGTCAATGAATATATTATTATTATTACTAATATAACAATAAACATAACGTTAAATGTTGAATTTTTATAAAAAAATATGTTTTGCTCTGCACGCGTCGTTTACACAATCTTCGCGTCGCGTAGTCACGATCGTTTTAGACCGTGCCCCAGCTGAAGTATAGCCTTCAACAGAAGATACTTTTAATGGCACTACGTGGCGTCCATATTGTGTTAGCCAATAAGTTAGTGTTCTGTAAGAATATCTTTCGTTATTTCGAAACCCGTGAATGTTTCCTATATATTTTTTGGGTATTTAATTAAAGGTAACTTTACTCTAATAAGACGACTATAAATTATTAAGTGTTTAATTCACCATTTATATAAGCAGGTCAGAAAGTGTTAAACAATATACGTGTGCTTTGACTACGATTGTCGGTATAATTTATTCAGGCGATATAAAAGTAACTACTTAATAGGTGTAATGGATGATTGATTGATTATCATAAAGCTTATTGAGAAGAAATAATAGATTGTTTGGATAAGTAAGTTACCAAATTTCAATAATATCGTGCGCTGATCTTTATTTTTGTTTACCTATGTTCCGAAAAACACCGCGATATTATCGGCAAATAAAATATAAGCCCAAATAATTATTGTAATAGGATTAGCGATAATCAAGATTAAAGAAAAATTAATTACTCTACTAGAGCAATAAAAATGTGAGAAAAAATATTGAAAAACTATTTTCTGTTTTTATTTATTTATTTTATTCCATTAGTAGTAACAATTTCAATATGATAGTGGTGTTTCTGAGATTTGAATAAATAATTTATTTTTGGCAGTGAACTGTAATTTGAAGATGCTTTTGGATTACGGATCTATGGGGTATTTAAACAGGATGCCAGACACTGACCTTTTATGTTGCGAGGGCTGACGCGCACTGGAGCTGGTTCGGTGTTCACGCACTCACGCACTCACGCACTGGTAAACGGACGGTTCGGAATGTCACTCTACTGATTCGGGATAAATAATGATGTAATAAAGTGTGTCAGGATGGATGATAGGCGTGACGTTTGCTCAAACCATATCAGATTTGGCCTAACGAAGGTCGTACAGATGCGTTTTGGATGAGACACTCTGTGGTTGATGACGGCTTAGCTTTGACAAGCCTAGGCGTGTCAGCTGATTTAAAGTAACTGGTTATAACGTAATCACAATCAACTCCGTGACTGCTGGTCGCCTGATCTTGTGACAATATCTGGAAATTTAAGGTAGATGGGAAAAGCGACCATAATTGGTAATGTAAAAACCCTAATTCCATATTATGTGATTTGCAGCATGTAGGTATTCATGTGAATACGGCAAAGAATACCAAATCCATGTGTAGTGCTGAAAGCATTAACGCCGACACTCCTCTGCGAGTTTAAGGTCTACCCGTAGAGCTGGTGACCAGGTTCAAATACTTCGAGTGAACTTGGAATCTGCTTGGGTGTGGCAGAGTTTGCATTAAACCAACTTAAAGTCGCATGGGGGTCATGACGGTATTCTGTGCGTGCTACCAGTGAGATATGACATCTCACCATGCTTCAAAGGCCTCGAGTTTTAAGCTTTCAGAACCGATATTGCTACGACCGCGTTACAAACGCTCGAGTTTGTGAGCGGACACAGCAGCTCTTGGTGATTAAACTAATCACATGGTTGATTTAATTAAACTTATCACTTGTGTTCCGGATGCCACCAGAGAGTGCGACACTCCGTACCCTTGTGGCACAACCTTAAAATCCATCGCCGTGACCGACCATTCATTACCCTACAGCTGTCGTGCTATAACAACGATCTCCACTGTGCAGGTCTCACATGACGGGAGGCGTAAAACGTGGCAATGAAGCGAGGTTAGTAGTGCGACCTTGTGTTTGTCCTATGCCCCTACACTCGGGCGTGATACGTTAAAATAGTAGTAGATAGAAAGTTTAAAAAATTCAGAGTGTTCAACTCATATTTCTACAAATTTAGTTAAGTATTCTAAATCATAATATTATAATAGTCCGCTTTTTTTTAAAAACGGATACTTGTGTAAGTAAAGTAAATATTATCTAGTATGGTAAAACTTTATAAAACAACAACCTCTTAACTTCAACTATGTTTAAATAAAAATGTGAGTAAATGCTATTCATATTTTTATAACGGCAGTACCTACCTATTACTAAATTATTATACATAATTGAATCAAAATATTATTCAAATACAAATTTATTGTTATGTATCTATACAGAACATTATTTTGAATGCTTGATTAATTCATCTCATTTCAAATCAAATCGTTAGAGTAAATCGTTTTAATTATTTGGTTTTATATCAATTAATTATTAAAATATTAAGCCAATTTGAAGCTAAAAAGTTCATTATATAAGATTCAACGCGTCGATAGCGGAATGGATATTGGTCGATTGCACCATTGCAGGAATTGGTGAAAATGTTAAAAGTGCAATAAAGTCATTCAAATTTTAAAGAGGAAGTATTAACCATTCCAATTTTAATTTTAATAACTAGCTTACATGACGTATCCGTGCCGCAGAGGTGAGATAAAGAGAATACAAATATAAATTCTCGCGTTTTAAAATAAAGCATTGTTTCCTCTTATCATCACGCAATAGGCCCTTTGTAGTAGGGAAATAGTTTTAAAAATAAACGCCTTAAAGAAAACCTTAACTTTTTCAATGAATAAAAAACTGTTTATGCATTTGTAATGTTGGAAAACAAGTGTTTTGTGCAATACATAACGTTAATTGAGTTAAACGAAATTGTTAAACCACCATTGTATTATACATTAGAATACAAGAATGACATCTTTCCCCAGCAGTATGTCCTGGCTGCTCACCATTGTAATTAAATATGTACTTGAAAGTCTTTCTTTCTCTTCCAGAGGGTCTATTCTATACACAAGGCGACTATCGACCGCTAAAATGATAAATAATATGTAGGTTTGTATCAAAGTATTATAATTTTTTCAATAAGTTAGCCATCTCTAAACAGTTAAAACTGTCTATCTCGCTCTAAATTGTATCACAGCCAAGAGAGGTGCTGTAAAAATATAGCACTTATTGTAACAATTACAATACTTTGATATAAACCTACCTATTATTTATCATTTTATCACTTTAGCGGTCGATAAGAAGTATAGAATAAATCCACTGAATCTTTCAATTCCAAACAGAACACATCGCTAAAAAGCCATTACGATATTTCATATCCTTAATATTAAAATCATTATTTCTATATTATTTTAAGTATTTCAGGGCAGACGAGTGTAGGTAATAAATCGGTACATATTTTATTAAGTATATTTTAACCCATTTTCCGCAAAATTGGAATTAAGATAGTCTGGTTCTAAGGTACAGAAGCATACCTAGCTAGTAGCTGTTTGTCAAGTAGTAGTTTCAAAATAATTATTAGTCTAAATATTTTTCGCCAATTTTTTGTAAATGAAAAAAAAATAGACAACCGTGTCCTTTTTGCTGTCGCCAAATAGATTCTTATCAAAACCAGTTGCTAGCTTTTTATCATAGCGGGTTTAATGAGCGTGTCATCGTCTCTGATAGTATGGCTGCCCGCTAAGTCCGCGGACATCTTTTTATTCAAAACTAGTTGGACCACTGTGTTATCACCTTTGGAATGGAAAAATACAAACAGTTAATTTTTATCGATTTCTAATCCACAAGGCTTACAACCATTTATGCAATATTTGTAAAAACTATCAAGTAAACATAATATCAACAGATTAAATTTAATACCCACTGTGCGGTGGTAAAGAGCAAACGTACGAAAACGAAAAAATCAGTACTCCAATAAAAGAAAAACACCCACATTAATAAATTACTTATGGTCATAAATTATTTGGGTATTTTGATTTTACGATAATATTAATTATTATCGAAAAATATCACTAATAAAAATACTTATTAGCCACATTATAACAGCCATTTTAATAAGACTGTGTTTATTACTATTAGTAAAGTTATTATTATTACTAACAAGGTCATATCATTTTCAAAATCATTTAGAATTATTATAATATTATGTATTAATCCTGACAATGTTCGTCATAAATCGTGGGGTTGCTGCCAAAAGTTGGTAAGTCGACAATTTAGGTATTTAGAATTAACAACGGATTATATGTATATATAGAAATATGTATGCTAGAAAATAAATTCAAGGTCATACGATATATTAAACATGCATATAAAACACAGAGAAATTAGCATTATGCCTGATTTTAGAGGGAATTTCAAACTTTCAAATTGCAATAATTACTCCATAACATGAGTAACACCACGAAATAACGTTTTCAGCGGTTTTCATATTATTATTTTGGCAACATTTTTATTTATGGCTTGTTATGCTAATTTGATACGAAAGTATCTTCTTAAGGCTATACCTCAGTTGGAGCACGGTCTAAAACGATCGTGACTACGCGACGTGAAGATTGTGCAAATGACGCGTGCAGAGCAAAACATAATTTGTCATAAAAATTCAACATTTAATGTTATGTTTATTGTTCTATTAGTAATAATAATAATATATTCATTGACATGTTTTATTTTTCAAGTAAATGGGTTACGTTTTTTAGTCATCTTTACACGATTTAAGAATTAATTCCCCCGTCGCCATCACAAAACAAATTGACGTGTTCACAGCTCGACTTTCGCTCTCCGATTGCCAGCCAGTCCGAAATTTCGTCGCACCTATAGTTGAAAATTATTTGCCGTTTCACTGAAGTACCGTCTTAATTATTAAGTTCGTATCATTGAACCTGAACTGAACGAATCAAATGGTAACGTTGGATTTATTTGATTTGGAACCGTTTGGTAGAATGTCCACGGAAACGCTTTTCTGACAACTAATTAGTGCTGCCAGTACTTAAAATTAATTCATAATATATTAGTCTCTAAAACAGAAACATATTTGAAACGTCAACTTGTTATGAAATTCTAACCTCCTATCATGGTCTACAATAATACAAATTTAACAAACTGTCGTATTCATTCATTTTAAATATACAAAATATAAAGAATGCTTCATAAATAGGTAGCCATTTAGTTAATTTATAAGATTTATAGGTATGACGAGTTTTAAAAAATTACTTTTGATTAGAGCTTTTCATAATTATTGACCACTTGTTCATGTCGACAGTATGATATTGTGACTTAGACGACAATCGAACATATTAAATTCGTTAGGTAATATAAAGATCATTCCGGATTGATTTAACACAGTTTGTAGCTTAGAATCTCCGTTACAAAATATAAATAAAATGAAAATAAATTTTTTGTCTGACATAATAATTATAGTAATGATATTAAATCGAACTTGCATAGAAAATAGTGCTGGATTTTGAGATAATAACACCAAAAGCGGGGTCTTGTTCGCGTATGGTTACTTATGAATAATAGGTATTGATTATTAATCTATAATACATATAATTCAAGTGAACTCCTATGGTGTAAATATCTAACATATTAATATGAACACCTCACGATATATAAATGCCGAATAATGCTTATCAACACTTTGACAGATTGCCATTAGTCTATGGATCGTCCGAATTGGTTTGACGTTTCATGTCAAACCATTTCTGATGGTCCGAGAACGGTTTGATTTTCAATGATACACTGAACCAAACGTCAAATCTCAAACCATTTCCGGTCAACTTTCTACTCATACAATTTGTATGTATATTGTCTATGGTTTAATTTGATTTGTTTCGTTCATGTTGAAAGAAACGAACCTATTATGACATAAGCCGGCGCTCCATTGGCACGCAAGTCAGACGATTTACAGTCTTCGGACTTTTTTTTCGCGTGGAGCACCCCAGACCTGCGGACTTTTTAATCCGCAGACCAGGCTTGTTGGATTTCAAACATGTTTGATATTTTTGCCAGACTTCGTCAGTCGATCACTATGCAAATTCGATTTGACATTAATACGCAATCATTCGGACCGAAAAAAAATCTGTAATTGTTTTAAACATTTTCATTGATTAATTTGTTAATTTACACATTAGAAAATGAGAGATTTACCAATTATTTTTTTATTTGTATTTATGAAATTCATAAAAGAAATCGTAAAACTTGTGTTGTTTTCACTGCTATATTATTTTATGCAAGTCTACATATAAATAACACAAAATTATAGGATTATCGGAAGACATTACGAGAATCGTAACTTTTCACTTTTGACAGCTCGACTTTTTTATTCGTTCGTTGATCAGTAGCAGAGCATAGACAAATCGGACGATTTATTGTCCTCGGACTTTTGGCTCGCCAATGGAGCGCTGGCATTACACCTTGTTAAGGGTAGGTAAACGTTTTATGCTTTGTGACATCGTTGCACCGGTCTCTCTATTACAGGGGTTCTCATGTGCGGCCACCAGCGCTTTACAGAATAATATTTAAAAAAATATATTTATAAAATTATAAATTTGGTTGAATATTAATTGTCTTCAATTTCTTTCCGCGCTCATATGACAACTTCGCTTTTTCAGATGATGACAAATGAAAATTTCATAGGACTACAAACAAATTAACATCATTTTCAGTATTTAATTTAATTGACTGGGCTAACGTTAAATATGCGTTATTTGAAATGAGCCATGACCAAGTACTTAAAAACCATTTTAATAATACCACGGTTGAAAAATTTTGGTCGAAGTTATACGTTGACCAAGAATCAAGCCAATTCAAAGAATTGGCAACAATTATTACTTTATTAACTACTACTATGACTGTATACTGTGAAAGATCATTCAATGTAATGCACTTAAAAAAACAATGGAAGCCAGTTGACAGATGTAAACTTAGAAGCAGCCACGCGGCTCGCATTGGAAAAAAAGAAGTATTGAGGAATTTCCATTTGCATTATTTGGACGGGGCGTAAACACAAGAGATCCAGGTTCGATTCCTGCCGGGTGTCTTACTTTTTTCAAAAAGATTTTTTCTATTTGTAATATCTTTTCGTATAAGTGTTTTTCAAAATTATGTATGTTCAATTTAAATAAGTCTGCAGACTAATATTTCAAATATTGACTGTATTTATTTTGTATTTAATTAACACCCTGTTAAAATGTAAATATTGCAAATAATAATCGATTGATTTAGATGTAGTTAACACCATGTTATGAAGATAATACGTAATAAATAAGTTTTTTCTAACAGATCTTTGTTAGGTTCGCGTGAATCAACTTCATGAGGTAGGTAGCAGATAAACAGTAATATGCAACGACATTATTGGGTGCGCAGATAATGCTTCCTTCTTAGCAATACATAGAGGACAACTGATTCAAGTATGATAGTAAGAATGTAATTGATTTTAAACCAAAAAACGATAATTTTGAAATTTAATTCTGCGGATTCCTATAATTATTATTAATGATCTTCTGAGGATCGATCATGGTAAGGACAGATATTTCGACTATGGCTAGTTTTAATAGTCACGTAAACATCAAAGTAGCTATCAACATTAATTGGATAATGTATTATTTCATTCAAAGTAAATATTTCAACATTCGTCTTCTATCGAAGGTTGTAGTACACCTCCCTATCCTGGGCCATTGGAGTTAATGGCTCCAACAAACTAGACCCACCCTGTACCCTATCTAGTCTTAATCGGGCATATCACGGTTTGTGTGTGAAGTATCAGTTACCTCAAACCGAGGTTGTCATGCACTAAATTGTGTTTTGACTGGATTTACCGGACGGGTTGGTCGTTGCGACTCTCAGTAGAGAGGATATCGAAGAATTTCGACGAATTCATTATTTTATTTTACTATTGGCAGCTCAGTAACAAGATAGCGGGTCGCATTTAGGTTTGAAGTCTGTTGTTTCTTTTAGAGTATATAAATTGACGAGAGAGTATCTTTTCGCGAGGCATTTTTATATCTGATAACCGTGCAAATTGGCAAACAAAATGTCATGGTAGATGTGTGAAGTTCTCTTAAAAGTAACCTGTAATCACTTTTAGTTAACTTAATCAGTTGACCACCACCTCTTTTCATTATTCTTTCCTTTACTTTCCTCGCCACCTTTTTGTTTCAAAATCATTTATTTCTCCATCTCTAACGAAGGAAGTTTTTTTCAAAATCTTTAGAGGATACCGACTACGAATAATTTGTTAAATTGTATGTTTATTTTGAGCTCATAATATATTATAAAATAAAACATTTTTATACGTAATACATTATACTATATCTGGCGGTGCTTTTCAGTGAACTGTAATTGGGGTGGATTCCGAATGCTGGGGGAGGGCGGATACACAGGGATTCGATACAGGTAATAACCTTTGATGTTGATATTGCTGCATTTGTAAATAAATTGTTGTACCTGATGGGCTCATCATTAGGAAGAAATTATTAGTGAAATGAATCATTTAAAAAAAATACTAGGATTCTATTAATTAACATTAAAATCATTAGTTTATGATTGAATATTTGATATAACAAATAAAACATCACGGAGCACGTGAGAAAATGAAAGTGCTTAAAAATTCAGCTAGCCAATAAGAAAGTGAATCTAAAAGTAATTACATAATATTATACGAGGGTTGTCTGTAAAAGGTCTCCAAGGCACTGGAATCGCAAGGGAGGCTTTAACGGAAGATCCAGCAACAGTTATATGTAGCTTGCTTCCCTGCCTACAAATCCTTACTACTTTGAGCTCTCTACGACGCTTAGTCTTGGTTTGGTAGCCGTTCGCGATGGAGTTTCTACTCGCCGCTACCACCAGGTGTTAGTTACGTTATGTTATTCGTTTTTTGTATGCTAAGAACACTACGCCTATAGAAATTTATCGAAAGCTATGTGAAGTGTATGGGCAATTGTGTATGGATATCAAAAATGTGGGAAAATGGTGCAGAGACTTTAAAAACGGACGTACAGAAGTCCATGATGAACGGCGTGCCGGACGGTCATCGGTTTCGGACGAAACGATTGCAAAAGCTTGGAGGGTAATGCTTAAAGATCGACGGGTGACGGTTCGGGAGCTGTGAAAATAAATCCTTGATATCAGTAAAACTACTATTGACAAGTTTTTGATAGAAAATTTGCATTATCACAAGATGTGTGCAAGGTGGGACCCCAAAATGCTCACCGAATATCACCTACGGTAACGACTTGAAGAACCGACCTCATCAACCAACTTGGATGAGATAACGTCACACCCCCTTATAGCCTGGACCTAGCACTAAGTGATTATCATCTCTTTCCTGCGAAGTCACACTTGGGTGGGACAAATTTCAGGACTGACGAGGAGTTGAAAGAAGAAGTCGTACGCTACCTGCACGCCGCGGCGTGAGAGTTCTATGACGCGGGTATACAAAAAATGCTACACCGCATGCAACAATGCATATATCGCAACGGGGATTATGTAGAAAAATAGTAGAAGGTTCAGGCTTTCCAACAATGTATAATTCATTGCAAATAAACGTGTTTTTCTTTGTGAAAAAAAAATGGAGACCTTATTTTACGAACAACTCTAGTATTAAAAAGTAAGGACGAATCAATATATCAGCAAAACCATAGCAATCAAACTATATTTTACTTTGTTTGAAGCAAACATGACACGTGGCTTTGAATACATAGATAAAAAAAGCTACCTTGGATATCGTGCACTCGCCATTTCTGCTCGTACACGAGTTATGTGGATTTTCTTGTCAAGGAGTGGTCCTGACTATGCGAAGAAACTATGCTCAACTATCATGAATAACAAAACAATCACTATTCAACATTTTATGCATGATCATAATGTCATGATTCCATTTGTAACTTTAGTGGGTACGATTATGCAATTGACAAAACTTTTGAGAAGTAAATTCAATGCAGTATATTTTTTTCTGTTCTAAACTGTCTATCTATTACGTTCTGAATGTCAAATTATTTTATTAGTGCATATTTTTGATTTTTTTCTACTAACCTACTTAAACCGCAGTAGGTAATTAATACTTATTAATATTTTAATTATTTTACTTAGATAGGTACAAGATTTTTTTGATGGCTTATAAAACTTAAAATTTAAAATTTATTTATTTAGATGAGCGATCGTTATCGTATAAATTTAAAATTTAATACATTTACATCATGAGAATATGCAGAATATAAAGAACAAGTTAAAACAGTGATATTAAATATATTATAAAAGGCATAATGTTAAAAAATTATACAAAACATAAATCAGTATAAGGAAGTAGGTACCTATACCAAGTAAGCCAATTGGATATATTTTATGTATGCAATAACCTCTAGTGTTAATATTATTTAATATAATAAAAATGAAAAATATTAAATTTCTAATAATAATTACGAGTAGGTACAAGTTTGACACATGCAATTTTGTGTTTTGTTTTATGGTGTTTTCACAACTATGAATAAAACATACTATTGTTAATAATTGAAAAAATGTTATACATATTATTAATAATAAACAGAGGTAAAATGAAGAATTATCCCAATAGAAACGGCCTTTGCTAAACGTTACATTATAATATCATGTCCAAAAAAATATTATTGTGTCAATATCGCATTGGTTTTAGAGATTTGACACATAAAAACAAATTTACCTATATTAATAAGTTTATATAACATAAGTAAATAATCTGACGTTTAGTAAGATATTAGTAATATAAATTATTAATAAATGTTCAATAAAAACTAAAAAAAATAAATGCATTTTTTACATTCTTTATAATTCCAGTAAGTGTTTTGAAAAATACTGTTATGGAAATAATTGGCAGTATTTACGATGTTATGCTGTGTAAAGAAACAATTATAATTATTTATTATGGAAACCATTTTTCAATTTTAATAATCCAACTACTTGTATTAAATAATAAACTGTTTTACGATTTATACGACTGTCAATTAACAAATGGCATTTACCTGTTTCGAATCACGTGATTAAATATTCCATAGCAGTAGATAGTTGTATCTCATTTCTATCCATTTTAATGCTGTAAACACGTTAAATTTATCTATTCACAGTTTATAGATACTTACTGTATATTAATGGCATTATGGTACTTTTTACTAATATAAAAAAAAAAATCGGTGTGTGTACTTATGTACGCGTGTTAGAAGTTATACTTCTTTGGCGTAACAAAACAAAAACAAAACTTGTGATAAACTAGATTCTTCGACTAGCTCTTAATTATCTTGTTAAATTACACACTCAAGAAAAATGACCGCTTATTGGGACGCTGTTGGTTTATTTCTATACACTTTAACTTATATTACTAAATTATATAATATTTATCGTTGTTTTTATTTTTAAAGTAACAACTGCCACTATGACGTTTAATAGTTTGTTTAAGTAAGGAATTGCAAATGGCCGACAATATCTAATAAATTCGCTGCCTAGGCAACGCAACAATTCTAAACTATAATATTATACTGTATAATCGTCACAATTGGAGTATCATACTGTGGCGTAATGGTAGTGCATTCGGCTGATAACCGAACAATCGGTGGTTCGAATCTAATCGAGTGCGTTTATTTTTGTGTGAAAAAATAAATTATGTGTTACATATCACACGCCAAAAATACACTCTGATCTGATTTTCCAAACGCGCCTAAAGAAGTATAACTTCAATAATATAATTAATAGTATAGAGTTTGAATAACTACGTATTGTGATACTGTTGTATATTAATAATACCCAAGTAATATTACTTGAGTTTGTTTATTCAAGTAAGTTTTTTTTGAGAGGGTAGAAAGCAGACAATTGGCACGGTGAATTAAATTTTGAATATCTTTGGGCTAAATATTCAATTTAGACAATTTTATTTAAAATTATGTATATTTATTTTGATTACGTTTATTTATAAAGAAAATATTTTATCACCAACTTTTAAACTTTGACTATTAGTTTTAGTTATATTTAAATATATACCAGAAATGTTCAACAAATCAAACGGTGAATCGCGGGGTAAATTTTGATTGATAGCACCATAGACAAAAGCGTGTACCTACGATCAGTTGTAGTATAATATGTTTTCAGTATGATTTTAAATTGGAAGGATTAACCATCCTTGTTTTTATTTCCAGTATACACAGACAAGTCGTTTTAAATTACAACGGGGAACGGGGAAACCCGGGTGACCTCGTTGTTTTACTAGATTCATATTATTGTACTGACGGTCCACCGCAGGAGCTAAAGAGAGACAAAATATGAACCGTAGTGCTTAGTTTCTTCTCACCGTCATGCAGTAGCCTCTTTGCACAGTATGATTATAGTTTAATGATGCATGCCCAAAAGACGACGAATTAAGACTTTTGATGACTGATTGCGTAGTTCTTTGAGATTTTATTTTTATTCGTTCCTTTATTAAACACCACAACAGGCCGTGAAGCCCAATAATAGTGGTAAAACTTCCAGGCTTAAGGAATTTACATATTAGATTATTAAAATATATTTTAACCTCATTGGGAATCGAACCCAGAACTCCATGATGGAAGGTCAGCGCCTTGCGCACTGCACCACGAGATGGTGAAAGATAACCAGTGATGTTGTTTAAATTGTTTGTTATTAGTCAAATACCTACCCAGATACCAGACAGTAGATTAGAGCCAACTTGAACTTGGACTTGTCTGATATTATATGATGAAGTAATATAATATACGTCCGATGTCCTGATAATAAACTACACGCATTTATGTGTTGATGATGATTGAAATAAAAATATGTAGGGCCATTCAAGGAATAAGGCGTTTGGGAGTGTATTCGATGCTATTTATTTTTACTGACATGTCTGACATAACTGTCAAACTTTCCACATAAGTTGGAATATATTTTTTGAGTTTTTTTTATTCATGTGATGTACCTACCTATGTTTCCTTAATAAAATGCCACGATGTTTAATTTAAGAGTTATTTTGTTGCTAAAAAATCTGACATCTTGTACCTTAAGCCGTGGGAGGGGTGGGGTACCTATATGTTTTTCCAATTCATATTACAAAGGGGAGGGAGTTGAAAAAAAAGAATATGCTTATTGCTTACGTATTACTCAAATGTCTGAAATGGAAGATATATTATAATTTATAATTAATAGGGTATTGGTTTAATTCGGTTAAATTAAACTTATTTGAATAGTACCTATATTGAAACTGTGAATTTTAGCGTTTCGGTAAAGCTTCCTGTTATATAGAAAATGCTAAGTGCATTTTGTGTAGATAGTTGTTAATTTTTTTATCATTGATTTTTTAATATTTTATATTATAGACATAAATGACACTTGTACCTACATTGATTGTGTATATAAGTAGTAGATAGGTATGAAAACAAATCTAGTGTAGGTAAACGGGATTGCCTTCAACTTTTTCAACTATAAACTAATCCTAATGCAACAAACACTATTCCTCTGTCATATTGCAGTCAGCCTTGTTCATACTTTGCGAAGTTGTTTAGTAACAACGCCATATCAAAAGCTCTACGCCGTTCATTGCAAAAATTTGCGATATTACTGTTATTTTAATTAAATAAAAATAATAAAGTAATGTTTAGGATATGTGACATTATATTTTAATTTCATGAAATAATCTTAGTGTCTGAAACATTCACAAAGATGTTCACAACATGACAGGAAAATTTATAATCTTCACCCCAAATGTGTATACCTCTTCACCCCACTGTGGACCAATATTTATTAACCTTTTTACATCCGCGGACCATAAAAAAATCAAAAAATATTTTGCGGACCATCAACATTGGAATAAAATAATAAATATTTATATTTACCCTATTTTTGAAACAATTGTCAAAATATAATACAACCCCACTTCAAATATTGGGTTTCTAGATAAACCAAGCCCCCCGTTATTCTATGAATCGGTTTATGACTATATACAATAGTGTCATTCATTTCGGAAATGACTTGTTAATTCATTGTGAACCCTTGTAGGTGCACGATTTCTGAAAGGTATTTATTACTTGAAATTTAATATAAACTTTTAAAAATGGATACTAACTATTTTTGAACTGCAGAAAATTTTTGCGGCCCACCCAAAAATCTTCGCGGACCACCGGTTAAGAAGCTGTAGTGTAGAGTTTAGACCATACTTCATAATGACGTCTTAATTGCATACCTACCACATTTTTTAATATTATAACAGTAAATTGTTGTGACTGCATACAGCATTTCACAGGATATTTTAATGAGAAATTTATATTTATACGAAATAAAGAAAATGTTGTATGTGCATTGTTGTACGTGTAATGAGTAATACTGTTGTACTATGTAGTTATATTATAACTACGAAACTTATATTGATATTATAATATATTAATTAATTAATTATTTCGCACACTCCATAATCGAACATAGTCTACGGGCAGGTCTCCTGCGGCTCTGGTTGTATGTCGTGTCGACCTTGGCGCACTGTTCTGGCGGCTCACCTTCCCGCGGCAAATTCCCCTTGCGCCCCCGCCCCCCGTAATCACTCGCCTCACCCCGCTGATGCGATCTACCAATCTACCTGTGCGGCGCCTCATCATCGCACTCGATGGACTGCGTATTGCGGTAGCGCACTTGCAAAATTACGCTAAGTGCCTTACTCGAGTGGTCGACTGTCCCAACGACCACTGATTACTTCCATCGAGACTCTTTAACTCGATATACCTACTAACACGTGTTGGGAAGTTATTATTTTGTATCGAATGATATAGATATATTAATTGTAGATTGTAAATATCTGACGTATATGTTCAGATACTGGCAGGACAAACTTCAAAAAATTGTCAAAATTTTTATAAACACCTATTTATCAACCGGGTTATTTATCAACCATTTAAATAAACCATTTATCAACCAATTAAATATCGGGTGGCGGATCGATGAGGAGGTAGGGCGGATGTGTTTAATCCTCTCCGTCCACATTCGACTGGATGGATGTGGCCTGTTGTAGTTCATGATTGCTGCAGATCCGCCAGTCGCTCTTATGACATTGCCAACGCATATGTTACTAAACTTTTCGCTCGAAATACCCATTGAGAATAATGAATCGAAAAATTATATTAATTACTTCAGCTATCATAAGATTTTCATCATATTATTAATTTACCTATAACTTCTCAAAAAAAATAATAAATAAAAAAAAATCATTTGTAAGCTTGTCTAATTTTATTGTCAAATATGTTTACTCGAAAATTATACAGTTATTTTTTTGTTGCAGTACCTACCTATCCGTTAATGAACGACCATCGAGGTTCAATTAGATCAAGTTTTATTGTGGAGGTGTCTTTGTAGACATTTATGAACATCTAAGATGAAACTGTGTAGGTATAAGTCTATAAAACTAAATTAAATATGTACGTATGGAGGTACCCGTATAATATATAAGGATTTTCAATGAATTTGTTTTATTCAGTAAATTGAAATGGGCTAACTAACGAAAGTCTATTTATTCATGTTTTACATGTGTAGTTTGATACTATACATATTTTTTACAGCATAAGTCAATAATTAATGTAAAGGGAATAAAATGCTATTATTGAATGGTTTTGCACGGTTATTTATTGATAAAAATCAACTTATGTAGTTTTTTCGAACACCACAGAAATGTTGTCTTAAACAACTCTACCAATACTGTTATCAAAACTAAAAAGGTGTAGGTACATTTAATACAAAATGTACCTTGTACCTACCGAGTGACAACATATAACATCTTGAAGCTACAGGCACACAAGAGGAGGGAGAGGAGTTTTGGTCTGGACACTATCCGAAAAAATACAAATTACTTAGGTTAATGATACTTCGTCTTCCACTTCGTCAGGGCCTGATGAATTAGGATCGTAACCCGGATGATTTGACTGTCAAACAACCTTATCAGTAGGTACTTTACGATACGCAAGACCCGTGGTACTAACGAATTTGTGTAACTATCTTGGGTATCCTGTGTATGCTTTAATCACTTTAATATTCTAATGCTGCATGTCTGAAAGACAAAAAAGTGCGGACGACATAAACTGACATTAACGATGTTAATAATTATTACAATCGTAAGGCCACACACATTCGATAGCGACTGCTCGCAATTAGAGTTGGGTATTTCCCGAGAAAATCTCAATCTCGAGATTCGGGATTTCCTGAAATGATGAAATTTGGAATTCTCAAGATTCGGGATTTTCAGAAAAGAATTTTCGGGAATTCTCGAGATATCGGGAAATTTAAAAAAACCTGTAAAAATCCTAAAATCTAAAATCTAAATAATTAAAAACATTACCTACTTATTAAAATGGAATTTCAAAACACAGACTGTCAATCGCTGCGTCTGACAAGCGCATACGATTTTCAGATACAAAATTCCCTGATGCTGCAAAAATTGCGCTCATTTTGAGTCGACGTTGCCTTAATTGTGTTAATTACCCCGATCAGTCTTTGAACGTTTTGTGTTTTATTTCCACTTTTTCACATAGAAAATCGTTTTTTCAATTAATATTTGACAATAAAGAAATCCCGAATCCCGAGAAAAGATTCTTGAGATCCGGGATTTCCCGAGATGTTAAAAAATTCTATTCTCGAGATTCGGGATTGAAAATTTCGAAAATTTCTCGAGAATTCCCGTCGGGAAATTCCCGAAACCCAACTCTACTCGCAATAATCACTGATCACCCTTAAATATAGCTGCAGACAGACATTTATCACTAGACTCAAAGTGCGGTGTGATCGGGCTTGGGGAATGTACCCGGAAAAACATACTATAGTTTGTATAGTAACACAGTTAACATAGTTTGTTAGATATTTTTTCGAAATAGACCCCCCAAATCATTTAACTTACTCAAAATATCGAACAGGACTATCCAGAAGAACAGAATACCATTCTACCCTTACGTTTTTGATACAGTTATTTATATATAAATAACCTTTATCGAAAGTATTTTATAATTATTCATAGGTAGGTAATATAATAGGTATTCAGTATATTATGTTTATAAAGTAAATGTTTTAAAATTGTATACAGGAATATTATTGTAGAGTACTGACGCGTATGTATATCTTCTATCTTCATTTAAATAGAGACTACGAAGAGTTGCTGTTATCCATATTATTATGGCGCGTAAATTCTAGAGTGTTTCATAAGTTCCACGGGCAAGTGGCTAGGGATTTTTATTCATAGGAATGGCAACCGGTTTACGCAAATGTGTAAGATCAGGTTATAAGCGCAGCTGTTATCACAAAAGTCATTGAATATTTATTGTGTGATAAACATGGAAAACTAGACACGTGCTAACGTCCCAGTTTACCTTCGCGGGGCCTCTGAGGATTTCGAATTTTCCGTTTTGTTTTTCGAAATTGTTGTTTTCCATCCTGAAAAGCTCTGAAATTCGTGCGAGTGTTCGAAAAGGCGCATGTATTTGAAACATTAACCTTATGTAAGAAAGAAAAAAAAACGAAAAACAAAATATCCCTACAAACTTACGTAGGATATGATAAAAATACAAGTTTTGTTTTATCTCATAAACTTTAATAGAGGACTTTTTCACTAGATTCTGCATTTATTTGGCGACAATTTATGATAATTTACAAAATGTATTTATCATTGCAATTCACAACACTTCCAATTAAAAAATACCGATCCTCTGCACATTAATTGTAACGTGAAAATATTATCAGTTGTCTTTTTCTTACATTGCACAATTCATTTTTCTTTTGCATCAACATACTATTTTGATGATAATTATATCATTGTTGTCAACAAATGTAAAATATGTTAGTACCAGAGCTCGAAATGGACCGGAGCGGACCGGACCGGACAAAATGCACTCCGGTTTGTGAAATACTAAGGACTATAATCTAACATATATATATATATATAAATCTAATAACAGAAAAACAAATCTAATAACAGAAAAATTAAACACGTTTTAATATTTTTGGAAAACTATCGAGCGCTCCGGTTCGTAAGATATTCCACCTCGAGGGCTGGTAAGTAGTCATACATAACTCAATGCAAGCGTGTGTCTTAAATAGTTTTTACGTGGTTTAATATGTTTGGTTACAGATACATTTTATAATTAATTATAATATAGTTTCTTGCATTGGCTCTAAAGTCAAATTTTGATCTTTGTCACCATTTGAATAAATTGGTTGACAGTATTTTTTTTTTTAAATATAAATAATTATCAATTACTCAATAAATTAATCTATTAGGTGCATGCTCTGGATTCAACAATGATAACGTCATGTTAATTTTCTAGAAAAAAAACACACGACCCATGGATTTAAAAGCAGATACTCTACTATTCGTCCATACCAGGTGCAGTGGAATTAATCATGTTATGTAAGTAGAATTATTGGAACCAACTCTTTTATTGAATCATAAAAAAATGTATTTATACGCTAGAAATAGAATTATAGCAATCCTGTGATATTTTAATATTCAAACTATGTAAATAATATTTCTTTTACAACCGTAAAAATAAAAACAAATATCTAATTACAATCTCATCAACACATTTTGTATGTATTAACAAATTGACAGTTATAAAACTTTGCATTAAATTATTATTTTTGTGCGAATATTAATCAGATTTAGATAGGTGGAAGATAAAAATTAATTGCACATGAATATTGACATACGTTTGCTATTCGTATATATCCGGATATCTTACATGACATTTATATACTCACTAACATACTTACTAATATTGAATAAAATTATTGAAGTTTATTACAATTACACAATATTTTAGCAAAATTACTGTAATCAAAGATATATTAGAAAATTATCTTTGTCATTATAAAGCAAAAATTGCAGACAACAGTATAATTATATCTATTTTAAATCACACATTTTTTTTTTGAAAATACATAAGTTGGAACAGCCTCAGAAACGTATCCGGAAATTTGTACGTAAACAGTTCACCGCAGGACACTTATTCGTACGCCGCAGTACGTGAAACATGTGTTCGTGTAACATTTAATCAAATGACGAGTTTTTCGTTGAACATTTCACCGTGAAGTATAAATATTTGTACGTATGCTACAACATGTGGCGAATTTTCTGAGATGTCTTTACTAGGTTAGGTTAGGTTAGGTTAGGGTTAATCTAATTGGAACAGTACTATTTGCAAACTATCGCCGCATTTTGTAAGATACATACAAATGTATTCCACGGTGAAATGTTCAACGAAGAACTCGTCATTTGATAAAATGTTATACGAACTCATGTTTCACGTGCTGCGGCGCACGAATAAGTGTCCCACGATGAACTGCATACATACAACTTACATGTAACCCCTCAGAAATGTGCATATTACTAAAACATAATAATAATTATGTTCATACCCACGTAGCAACTGAGCCAAGTTATAATAGTATTTTAATCCTTAATGTATAAAGTATTTATGCAACAAAAGAAATTAGGTGGTAAAATTTCATTCGGTCTATGAAAATTTATAGAATTTTTCTTATATAAGTAGGTGTTTCTAAAGCTGATATATAATATTTTAATTAAAAGCAATGCCACATTTCTATATTATATTGTGTACATTCAGTTTTAAAGTAAAATACTCACTACGTTTTTGATTATATTATAATAGATAAGTAAATATTATCTCGGATAATATAAGTATTAAAAAAATTCTAATTTATTTTAATATAACATAGTCCCCCATATCCCGAAGCGGGCCCCCAGACCAAGATCTTTAGCAGGCCTCTCTACCTATCTCTAACGTTAAGAAAAGTGTGATGCTTTATAAATAGCGTTTCTCAAATGGTATTCCGCGGAGCCCCAGGATTCTGCGAGGTAAATGAAAAGTATTCCGTATAGCGATTTTTCGTATTTTAATATAAATCCATTATTGACATATCGGCATTGAACGTGATCCTCACCATATTGGATATATAATAGCAATTTTTATTAGAGTGAAAAAATACCCTACAAATAATAATGTAAAACTACGTGTTATTAATCTTGAAGGAAAATAGCGCCGCAGGCGACTTTTTTACTATCAGATAAACCTAAGCCTGGACGCCCACACTAGGGCCCTGTCAGTCCCCCCTTTGTAGGGCCATGAAATAAGTACAAGCTATATAAATTTACAGAATTACTAATTCTATATTATAATGTCTTGATTAATTGAAAATATTCAATCACCCGAGTAATTTAAAGTTTTAATAAACTAGATAATGTTTATCACATTCTTTTTATCACGAAACTTATGAACGTATAACATTCATCACTAGTAGGTACCTATCTTGTTTAGATTCAGTTTTTAATTAATGTCCACTGCTGAACATAGGCTTCTCCTATTTGCGTTTTACGAAGTCAACTCAGTTCGGTAGCTCTTCTGATATTATCCGTTCACATTAAGCTAAATAACATAGTATAAAAAATATAACCATATATATATAGTAGTTAGTGTAAAATTTATAAGATATGTCATAGGCCGCGTTTACGTATGAGCGTATGTCTGAAAATAATTTAACGCAATAGCCAACAGAAGTAAAATTTTGATGGCATTCCAAATTAACTTAGGAATACCTCAGTTTCACGAAATCGCCTCTTGATATACAGATGATTAACATATTCAAATTTATGATACGATGGACTATTTTATCAAAAAATCTGCCCTCAGTTAAATCAGCTTTATTGAAAAAGTCCCGCATGAAAAGCAATCGTTGTACATGAAAGCGTTTAATTGCGCCCTAAGAAAAAGGGTTGGATGGGCACATTGAGCATCGCTCTCATCGTTATAAATGCCAGGCTAATTGTTAAGATAAGCGTTAACTATCGCCGCAGTGCCAAGTCAATTCTGGTTGGGGTAGTTTTGACCGCGGGCGATTTGCGAATTGCCCACCCTATTCTGCATACACCGCGGATTTTACCACGGAACAAGATTCAATGAAACCAATCTTTAAATTACAATAAATATTTTCATATTTGATTAAATTCATTTTTTTTCACTGTCAACTACTTCATGAAATGATATGGTACATAATAAACACTTAATTGAAAAAAAAATACAACACAATATTTTTATAACATTCATAATTAAAAATCATTGACTAATAAAGAATAACAAGTTTAAAAAGTAACAAATTGACGTTCCCTATAATCGGGTAGGGTGGGTAATACTATCGAACCATTACTCTCTTTCTATCACCGCGTTTCCGGCATTTTACAGCGTTTTTCTTAGCTCGTATTCTTATTTGTCCGGTGGTTCTTTATCCGGTACAAATCTTGCAATCGATTTTTAACTAACTTCCCGACTAGCTAGACATTTGAAACTTTTAGAATATATAAGAACACGATGCCAATGCTTTTTTTTAATACTTTTAGTCATCTTTAAGTAGAATTGAATTCATTTTCAAGTTATTTCGACACCATTATTGGTTGCTAGGGGTCTGGGGTGCTAGCAACAAAATTATTAATATATACGTGCGTTACTATGGAAATCAATATGACATGTCAAAATGACATTTCAGTATTATTTCTATCAAGTACAAATTTTTTTGATCGTTTAAGCTAGTCAAGTCAAGTTTATATTATTCAACAGAAAATTTAAAAAGGTTGTATATAAAAAGTTTTTTTATCTTGTAATTATTCTTAATTCATATCTCCAGGGTGTAAGTAGGATATCTTTTCTGTAGCAATACCGTAGGTAGAACGAGGATACCAGAATTTATACGGCTGTGCGACAAGGGCGTGGATTATCATATTCTTCGACGGCATCCGGAGTACATGTGCCATCAACCTCTTCTTCATGATAACATCCATCAGCAACAACATGAGTTTTTTAATTATTTTATGATTGTAATGAGTGAATTTAATAAATTTAGTAGGTACCTACGAGCATGGCCCCCACATCCTGAAGCGGGCTCCCAGACCAGGATCTTTGCCGGGCCCCCTACCTATCGCTAAGGTTAAAGGCAGTCTGACGCTCTACAGTAGCGTTTTCCAAATGGTGTTCGAAGTCAAATAAAATTCAGTGTATTTTTAGGGATTTTTTAACACATCTAATTGTGGAGTTGTCGAGAATCAACACACATTAACCAAAAATGGCATCGCACAATCATATATTTTTAAAAGGTAATGACTTCGAAGTAAAATAGCGCCGCAGGCGAGTTTTTTACTATTATAGCAAATTTAAGATGTGTGTTGATCTCATTTATCTGGTCGACCCGTCACGCCGGGCCCCCTCTAACCCCGGGCCCCTAGGCTAGAGCCCTGTCAGCAACCCATTGGGGGGGGCATGTCGACGAGTATATAAACAGTTTGACAAACCAAATTTGGTTTTTGTCAGTGAATTGTATACCTAAAGGTAAATTTTTCTATCGGTTATGATACAATTTCTCAGAAGTTTTTTCAAAAGTATATATTATTATCACAAGATACATATTATGTTCAATAAATAGAATATTACATTGTTAAATCTTGTGCATTATTCGTTAAATACAAAAATAGGTAATTAAAAATTATTAGCAAATTCAAGTAAGCTACAACAAAAAATCTTGGAGTGATCCGTGACGTCGGTTAGTAATCAAAGTAATACATACTTTGAATTCAAATACAAAAGCCGATCGCCAATAGTAGCTCGATTTGGAAAGCGTTTCAGAGGGTATTAAGAGTCATTAGAATTTGTCGCAATTAAGTGTGGCACCTTTAGCAAAGATGGTCTATGTGCATGGGCACGAAACCCGAGAGATGCGGGTTCGAGTCTTACTTTTTTCAAAAAAGATTTTTTCTATTGGTTATAATATATTTTCTCATAAGTGTTATGTATGTTACATTTTTATATAATATTTTTTTTATATCAATTTCCGTCGCAAAATAAACAAAATAGGAAATGAAAAGAGTGAAAGGAATATCATATTTAATGCCCCGACTGAAAAAAAACTGCTCTCACTGACGAAATTTACGATCTTAAGTATTATTATGGAGCTATAAAACATACTAACATACATAAATAGTAGCACTGAATTAACTAGCTTAGATAAAGACACATAATACTATACGTAACACTATACCTACCGAGCCTGAAATATTTCATTTTGTGTCCATGTATTTTGCACCCCCATTTGCAGTCGGTTAGTTGATTCACACTTGTGCACCGAGCCTCGACACCCTGCGGCCTTTTATTCGAACAACCCTTCTTCGGAGGTCCTAACTTCCTCCCCTTTCCGCGGCTTCGTGTACCAACATTACGTACATAATTATATAATTTTCCTGAATGTCGATGCACGATCGCAATATGTACCTACACTGAATTGTTTATAGTATGGCATTATAATATTATTTGCGAAAATAATTATCTGCACAATAGTAATATTATTTATTGTCGTTTTTTCATTGTTGCAACGCATGAATACTCTGAATAATTGTAGCCTGATTTAAATGATTAGGATTGTCTAACCCTCACAATCCTTTTCTCTTCTCTTCTCAGGTTAGAGTGAATCCTGTACGTACTTTGTCGTGGTCGCTATTTATAGGACACTGAATCTTTCTGTGCCTTACCACATTCTAAAGATTGTTTGGTTCTTGGAGAGCAATATAACTACTTATCCATAAAAAACCTGTTAAATGCGTATGAGATAGATTTTAACAGTCGTTTCGATATTGTTAATCTTTGGATGACAGATTGATTTAGTACGTTCTCTGTTCAATAAATTAAAGGTATTTTTTCGTAACATCACATTTCAAAAAATATTGTGTGCTCTTCTGTTATTATTGTCTATGACACAATACGACTAGAGTTGGGTTTCGGGAATTTCCCGACGGGATTTCTCGAGAAATTTTCGAGATTTTCCGTCCCGAATCTAGAGAAATTTCGGGAAATCCCGGATCTCGAGAATCCTTTTTTCTTTATTATCAAATATTAATTGAAAAAAAAATGATTTTCTATATGAAAAGAGTGGACAAAAAACGCAAAACGTTCAAAGACTGATCGTGGCATTTAACACAATTAAGCCAATATCGACTCAAAATGAGCGCAATTTTTGCAACATCAGGGAATTTTGTGTCTCAAAAGGTACGCGATTGTCGGACATAGCAATTAACAGTCTGTGTTTTTTGAAATTCCATTTTAATAAGTAATGTTTTCAATTATTTTGGTTTTCCTACTTGTCTTATTACATAAATAAAAAAAATCATATTTTTTTGTAATTTGTCTGTTTTTACACTGATTTTAGGATTTTTACAGTTTTTTTGTAATTTCCCGATATCTCGAGAATTCTCGAGAATTCTTTTCTGGAAATCCCGAATCTCGAGATTGAGATTTTCTCGGGAAATACCCAACTCTAAATACGACAATGTGGTGTGTTAGTTATTTAACGCTGCATTTAACTTATTTTAAACTGTCTCCACCATACTACATCTCCATCAACAGGGTCCAAAAAACGACATGTCTTATCAGCCAGGTTTCATGCCATGTTTTGTGAAGGTCTGACTTGTATTATTCCATTCAATAGACAGAGCTATTTTGTTTTCATGAATTTCATCAGGATGTTATTGTACAACTCTGGCTGGACATGTCCACTTGCTCTGTGATATTATGTCTAGTCTAGGCCATTTCCATTTCACTGGTTTACATAATATATACTTATAAATATGTAAATTTAAATAAAAAATATTTTTAATTAAAAAAATATTTTTATGATTATAAAAAATTAAGCCGCCATTAAAAGAGTATTAAATTTAAATTACATATATATTGTCTAATCTATCCGCTTTGTAAAGCTTCAAATAATACATTTTTATTATCACTGTATTTTTCTTATTTTATTGATACTTTAATTATGCATTTTCACCATTAAGTACGTAATACTTATTGCAATAAATTGATTTAGCTGCCAGACGGGCTTAAAAGCAAGTCGACTATTTTCAGATTTTTTTTCTTTTACGAATTATCTAGTTTTATGTAAAAGACTGCTTATTTATTTTAATTTTTATTTTAAATGTCAAAATAATAGCCATAAAATTGTTGACTGTTTTTGTAATATTGTCCCCAAATCAAGAATATTAAGATAAAAACTAAAATTTATCGTCCTGATTGTAACAGACATCGAAACAGGTTCTAGGTTTTATATTTATTTATTAAAAAAAACACTTTTAATTCATTGAAAGGTCAGAGATAATAATATTTTTATATTATGTCAACATTGTAATAATGTCATAAAGTTTAGCTTGTTGTCATGTCATAGTAATAGTTTTAGACATAATTTACTTATTTACTTACCTACTTAACGTGTTCATGTCACACAAATATTGGCAGGTCCTTTTTCTTTATATAGTATTATGATTCGCATATAAACGGAAACTAGCCACTCATATTAATTCTCATAGGTAGGGAATCCAATCTCGAGCCAAAATTCTGATCCCGGGATTTCGGGATTACAATTTGACAATCCTGGATTGGCATTTTTTCCATTGTTAAATATAAAAATTTTATATTTATAAATAACATTGATAAAATCGGTCAAAAATAAATATTGTACAATTTATACTAGATTTATATATTTATTGTTAATATTGTATACGTTCAATCTTGGAAATACATAAGTTTAATGGAGTAAATAATATTTTAATATAAATGATAATATGAATATAATATGAGATTGCTGTTTCTGATAGTTAAGACTTAATGAATAGGTTAGCGAGATTTAAAATAGTAAAGCAAATCATGGTGTACTAATGGCCTTTCCGCTTCATAAATCTAATTAGTCAGCCAAATATGAAACTGCCGTAAAACGTATGAGATCGTGGTGGAATTACTTTGTTAATAGTGCGATGCATTGTTTTTTCCAATCTTTCTCATTTTTATTAATTTATGTGAAAATATAAAATGAATCGGCAACTTACACAGTATACAAGTATTACACATGGGTATAAATCAAACTTCATTCGAATTCAGTTTATTTCTAATGTCGTTATAATATATTTGTTATTAAAAGTATTTTTTTCTGTCATATTTTCGTTTTTATTTTATTTTCCATAAAAATTGATAAAAAAATCAATCCCAAAAGCTACGGGATTATGTTTATCAATCCCGGGATTCATTCATTCATTCAATCCAGGTATCGAAAATAGCTCGGGATCCCAGTATTAGAATTCCTACTCATTGGTAAATAAAAGTGTCTAACTGTTTTCAGAATTGTTTTGAATTCTAAAATGCTCTCCCAATGAAAGTTCCTCTATTGACTTAATAAAGACATTTGTGTCGCATTTCTCTTCTAAACTATCATCAAATTAAGTAGTCATCATATTTTTGCTAGATTGGTTACCTATGTGGAATCATGTGTTTGCTTTTTTCTCAACGTTGGCAACAACTAGGTACTTCTTATCATACACCAAGATGAGTGATGCCAATTATTAGGTATATAATTATCTACGTAAGTCAGCCGCAGACATCCCGTTATTACAGCCTGGTTCTTAATGGAGTTTAGAGTGAGTACCCAGGTACCTACTATTATGTTTCTTCAGTTAATTTTTGTTTATCGCCATTACCTATTCAATATTTTCATATTCAACCTATTCATTATTATATTGTCTGTTTCAAAATTTTTCAAGTTCCAGAGTTGCAAGAGTATCGTATTTCTTCTACTATTTGGAAGTCGTTAATGACTTTCCACATATTTTGAGAGGTGATTCCGTTACGCAGATCTTTTTTTTTTTGTTAATGGAGCTAGGCAATTGTGTACTTTGTCTTTTCGTAATGTAGTCAAGTGTTCTAAATATAAGTAATCATATAAATGAAATTAGGTAGATAAAGAAGTATACTTAAACTTTCAGAAATATTATAAATATTTGTATTATAATATGTGATTTACTACAAAATACCTACCACGCGACAGCAAGTGAAATTTTTTATCAAGTTTTTTCATTACTTTTCTTTTACTTTAAAAAAAATGGTTTCCACAGGATCTTCAAAATATATTTACATCATCAATATCTTCGAAAAAAAAACCTACATATAACTATCAAATTATATTATATAGTACGACACAAACAATTCGTGAAGATTTTTCAAATTGGTAGATAAGTATGGTGCATTAAAATACTTTTTATGTACATACTGATAAGGTTTAGAACAGTACGGATTTGGGGACGTGCCTTGGCCAGGAGTTCCAATAACCAATAAGTGGAAAGCAGTACTTACTGAAAGTCAATACAATTAATACGTAAATGTGACAAGATTCAAATAGTCTAGTATAACAGACGAGGCTATAATGATAGTTGAAAGGTCAGATTGTATTAAATGTAGAACTGAATATCCAATCACAGCTAACTCTGTCCCACGGTTTTATTTTGATTTTCGGGAAAAGCCCTTCCGAGAATTAGATATTAAACAACAGGTAATTTTTAGGAGTCTTAAAGAAAATATTTGGATTCAAAAAATTAAACCTTATAGTATGTAGTAATTTGCAACTAACACAGTTTATTTGGCCGCCAAACTCCGCTTCTGGCTTGATGTTGGTAGGCACTCAAATGTTGGCAGCAATATTTTGTTGAGTAAGACAACATCGTTATGTTACAATATTATGTGAGATATCCTAGAAAAAATGTGATTGTAATAATATGGCCACCGATCTATCTGTGATTTTTGCTACTTATTGCTAGGAACTACGCTGTCTAAAATATTTTTATCGAGTATAAGATTATCGAGGACTTAGGACATCATAACAAAAAAAATCTTCTGAGGACCACTGTAAATCGTGTTAGTATCACTTTCTTTTATTTAAATTAAAATTTTGAGTCGGGATTTATAATTATTGACAATTATTCGTGAAAATGAGTGATGATAAGAGCCATCACTCGGAATAATCGATGGGAAACAATCTCAGCTTATTAATTATCTATTAGGTTTTCTAAAATAATTTTATATTTTGAGGATATTTAAAATTGAATATTTTTTTTTAACTTTTGACAATAATGTGATTTTCAAAATATATATTTTTAATATTAGTACTAGCGACCGAATGTACTTGATGGAATTTGAATTTAAATTCTAATGGATTTAAGTTTTGTAGTAATCCATTTGAGTCATTTTTTGCGACCCGGGTTTCGCCTTTCGTCATCTTCAGGCACTATATACACTCACCAAAATGCAAATATACACTGACAACGAATACAATTAACTCTAACTTTTATAAAAAAAATCAGTAGGTACCTACAATAAAGTAGTTAAAATTTTATCACCTACCTGTTAAATCAAGGATTACAATAAAAAATATATAACAAACAAATTATGAATAGTTGAAGTATTTGTAAAAAACCCCCTACCTTATCAATAATAATGCACTCGTTAAGCGTAGATATAATAATAAGAATCGTACATTCTTAGATCTTGTTATTGATGTTTTAATTTCAGTAGTAAAATTAATATGACAAATATAACTTTACTATTGAATTACGCAATAGAATTAGGTATATCATGAAAAAACGAAAACTGTTGAAAATCATCGGACATTTTTTCATATCTGCCGACAAAACATCCTGTATAAAACTAATATATATACCTACCTGTTAAATTTGGCACAACATGTTCGCAAAAGTATGCGTATATAGAATCTAAGAAATTAGTTCCACCACACAAAAGCGAGTAGCATTATAGATAGATACCTTATTCTAAGCTTGTCCAGTAATCCCCACAGTAATTACTGGCACACAGGAGCTGGCCATACTCGGGTCAGCTGAGAGTCTGCCCAGGCGACCAAAGATTAAGACTAATTCCAGAAACTTCCACATTGCAGTATCTAGAGATTCTACAATAGAGATTCTAGACTCTCTAATGTTTACTGGAAAAGCTCTGCGTATTTGTTTGTTCAGGGGATGAAAACTGTGGGATGTCCATAAAAATATTTACTTGGAACATTTATTTTTATAAATATTATTTTTCTATTATTTGAATAGTATCATCAGCCTGAATCTATCCACTGCTGGATGAAGGCTTCTCCAAGCTGATTCCACTTGTATTTGTCTTGTGCGTTGCGTTGCCACGTACTTACGCAGAACTTTATCATTTCATCGATCCAGCAGCCTCTAGGTCTACCTCTTGGATACCACTGGATGACTATATTTACCCAACGATTTTTTCTTCTTCAAGCTATGTGTCCAGCCCATCTTGATTTGAGGCTTTTAATGAACTCTATCACATCGCAAACCATTGTCTGCTTCTTTATCCAATCGTTCATCTTTTTGTCTTTTTGCCTTATGCCCAGCATGCACCTATCCATACCACGTTGTGCTATTCTATGTTTCTGGATCTCACTTTTACTTAGGGTCCATATTCCACACGCTTATGTGATTACGGGAAGCACACACTGGTTGAACACTTTGCGCTTTAGGCACAGTAGAAGGTCACTTTTGAACACATTATTCAGGCAGCCAAAGGCACTCTAGCCTAGCTTTACTATACGTACTTATACCTGCTTGTAATCATGGCCCCATAGAACAGATTATTAAATAGACTGATAGGCTATATCCAAATACAGTACATTTTGACTTTTTTTATCTATCGTTATCGCATATTAAGCATACCTACATGTTTTGAGAAAATCACATTGTGACCTACCAGTGGGTCTATTCTATGCTTATCGACCGCTAAAGTGATAAAGTGATAAATATTATCAAACTTAGGGTAGGTTTGTATCAAAATATTAGCACTTATTGTAACAATTACACGAAGTTGGTTTTTATTGTTGCAATAAGTGCTATATTTTAACAGCACCTATCTTGCTGCTGTTAAAATATCGCACTTATTGCAACAATAAAAACCAGCTTCGTGTAATTGTTACAATAAGTGCTAATATTTTGATACAAACCTACCCTAAGTTTGATACTATTTATCAAGTTAGTGTTCGATAGGTATAGAATAGACCCACTGGAATCTAGCTCTGAGCTCCCGGATGAGAAAACAGTTCCTTACGCACTAGACTACGAGATCCGGCTTTTATGTTTCCATTTATAAATCATAATAATATAAATTTATAAATAGGTGGCTCTCGTGGTGTAGTGGGCAAGGTGCTGGATTTCTATCCGGAAGCTCTGGGTGTTTGTGATTGTTCAAAATTACTAACAACCGCCTTGTACAAAAAAGCAAGGCATTGGTATTAATTATTAGTGTACTTTTTACATGGCTGTATCATTAAACTAATAAAACCCAACCCGATCCTTCCCCATTCGATTGAGAACTTCAACATTTATCACCCGGTCAGTCCAAGGAATTTTGAGGATGCGTCTATGCAGCCACATCTCGAAAGCTTCAATTATCCGTTACAACTCTTGGCTTAGCGCCAAATCCATTAAAATTGGCTTTTTGTGACGACAAAGTCAGACGACTCGATGGGCTCAACACCCAGTTGACCATCGTGAGTAACCCTTTTCTCTCCATTGCAGGGCATTCCCAGAGGATGTGGCAGAATACCGCGATTCGGTGCCACAAATACATAATAAACTGATAAGAAACTCGAAGAGCTTGACAACGAAGCCCGCATTGCCAGTTAAGAATATTCCAGTATTCTGGGAAGTGCCCTAAAAAAATCTATGTTATGTAAGTATTCTAAAATAAGGTTACTTACTATTATTTTAATCTTCGTCATTTTCTTCCCTGCCGTTCTGAAAAATGACTTCGTGTGCTTCAAAGAAATATTTATTCTTGATTTTTTTGCCTTTTAACTTCTCCTGTTTGATTTACTGAAACAGTAAATATGTATTTGTAGGTTTTTATGTTGCGGGAAAGGAATTTAAGTTATCATTTCTTTATAATTGATAATAAATTTTGGGTTTTTCTTTATGATCGATTGCTAGGTATATGAAAATAACCCGATTTTCTTTTTGCACACAAAGATACAGTTGACATATTATAAGAATCGGAGTTAGGTTTCTCTGCTTAAAATCAACTCAAAATATGGAATTCTCAAACTCAACAATAATATATTTTTTTCTTCATTAAAAACTTCATCAGCTGATAATTCTGCGACATATTCAATTGTTTATTTATCAAAGGCTTCTCTACCAATTGCGTGTGACAACATGATACTATCAGAATGTAATTCGGCCTTATTTATGGATACAAGATTTTTGAGTTTTACACATTCTACCCAAAGTTGTGTCTAGCATGCATTCAGAGTAGGTAATTTTTGTAAAATAATATTTTTTACGTTTTTTGGACCGTGTGCTAAAAAGAGTTTGGTAAAATATGATAGAAAATAATCAACTACATCTAATCATTTTAACTCACCTTGCGAAAGCAAAATACATCAGTATCCGAAATATTTTTTACACAACTATTGACATCAATTATTGACATCACCAATAGTAGTTTAGATATTTTGCACAATGGGAAAATAAACAACTGATACTTGAGAATTATGATATATTTACATAAAACAGACTGATAAAAATATGGCAAACTTCTCATTTACATCACAAATAGATAGAGAAATCAAGATTTTTTATAACTATTAAACCTCAATACGTAAGCATGCTTATAATAAAATCATCTAGATAACGGCACGAATTTAAATAGTCTTGAGCAAAGGAATCTCAAATATTTCTTCAGAATCTTATGAATCTTAAATAATATGGAAATTACTATCATTAATTAAATGTCATATAAGAATTTATTTATATATTTGTTGTCAGTAATTGAAATAATAAAACATTAAAACATTTGATTTTACAGGTAAATTATTAATAGGTATTAATATAATATACTCGTAACTAAACTTAATTAATCTATTAGTATCAGGAATATTATGTAATTTAAATGAATAATATTGTATTACTCATTGTTTGTAAGTATACATTTTTTTATATATGAATACTATGTAAGGTCATTAGTCTTGAATGATTTAATAAAAAAAAAACTCTTCAATTACAAGTGTAGTGTTGTATATATTTTATTCATGAAATATATAATAAGGAAATTTCAATATATTACGGCAGCGACTAAAAAAATATCATTCAGCTCTTCAATCAGTAATTCAAATTTTTGTATTACAATGACGTAGACTTACGTCAGTTTCTATTACATTGAATATATTATTACTTCTAACGGTACCCAATATAAATATTTAATTTAATTTATATTTAACTGTATGAAATACATTTTCGCGACGAAATAATACGTCATGAAAATGAATGCAAATGAAAACAAGCTACTGCTATTTACGTTTGTATTCACTGTTTTTTTTTTAAATAATTAATGCTAAAATATTAACGTTATATACGAGTAGGTATATAAACATTTAAATTTATATTGAAACAGTCACAGATTAGTTAGCAAATAAATACTATTTTATGTTGTGAACGATACTGGAGTAAATTTATTTGACGAGCTTGCTCTTGTTTGTCAAATATTTTGGCGAATACGTGAATTTTCAAAGCCTAATAATTATAACAAACTCATATATTTTAACAACTATATAATGTTAAAAATATATATAAGCGATGCTTTTAAACGTTTATTTTTAATATTGAAAATTTTGTTATTTTTTATCCCCAATGAGTATACGGCTAACAGTCACAGCAGTATCAATGCAATTTTCCAATATAAATGCATTTTAGCCGTTATATTTTAATATAATATAGGTATGTATATATTAAAATAGGTATAAAAACCGGGGTATATTTTAAAGTTACTCAATGTAATATTTGAGTTTCGTCTTGATACGTTTAGTATTTATTTTAGCTAAGGCATGCAAAAGCCGATAATATACTCTTATAAAAGGATTTGTTTTTGTATATATTGGAATCATTAAAACAACAACCTATTATCGTTGTCAATTTTCCATAATGTTATTACTTAAAAATGTCTTAATGGTTTTGAAACAAAGTAATTTTTGTTAACTCTACTTAAATTGAGTCATTTACGTGACAGCTGTTTCGGGCTATAAACCCATATTCGAAACCGTTAACAATACACGGCGATGGGTTTACATTTAATAAAAAAATACTCAACTAGAATTTAAAAAAAATCGTTTGTTTCAAAACCATTATAATGGAGTTCTACCACGTAAACGCCAGCTGAAAAATTAATATCTACTCGATTAAACATATCTATTTGTAACAATATGTATACCCATAACAATTAATACATGCTGTGTGTTTTTTTTATAAATGACTCACAATCGATTCTCGTAGAAAATCTGTTAAGGTGTCTGAATATCATGAGGATTGTATAGTAAGTAGCGAAATAAATATTAATGCAAATAATAATTAGGTAAGTACATAATATCATTAGGTATATTTTATAAAATTTTGCATATCCGATATATACAGTGCTATAAACATACCTATAAGCAAATTTAGTATTCCGTTAAATCAGTGGTTGCAAACCTGCGCTTTGAGAGCTTCAGAGAGGAACTGAAAACTTTTGGATTTTCGTCGGGATTTTCCCGATTCGTAACGCTAGAAAATAAAAATTATTTCCCAGTGGCGCGTTTTCGTTTCGCCGTCGGAAAAAAGGGGCATAATTTTGATCGTGCATCTTTGAAAATCCATAGAACAGTGGCCGGTATTGATCGGCCGCGTCGGCGCCCCCGCCTCGCCAGCCCCCCTCGCCACGCGCCGCCCTGTGAGCTGCATACAAATTTACTTCGCCAGTAGGTAAAGGTAGACGGGAATGGGGGGAGCTTCGCTCAAGGAAGGCTCTGTGGGTGGTGGAAAAGCGATGGGGGTGTTTAGAAATGTGTGCGACCGGACGTACTGCCTGAAAAACCTACAAGACGTCGCAATCAGGGTCTTTCAATTCCCGAACACAAAGGCAATAGTGTAGTACCGTTATTACCATCTATTTTTAACCACCTTATGTATACTGATAATTTGAATTAAGCTACATAAATAAAATACGACAATAATTATAATAAAACATAGGGAATTGTCATTTTCAGTCATTGCCTCATTAAAGAAGATATTGTTCCTGGATTCAGCCGAATGGATTGCTGACACCAATGAAAAATGCAGCGTTTAAAAATAAATCAACATTTAAAATAATATTATACCTAATACAATATATTAAAGAATGTAAATACGTATATGTATGATTTATTCTTTTTTTTTTAATATACGTAAATCAGCTGTATAAATTTATTTCAACAAGCAGTCTAAAATAAGACAACGCAAGCAATGCATGTTATGTTTATGCTAATTAATCATTGATTTAGCATCATGAAAAATATGTAAATGTGAACGAGACACTATAACAGAATAGTTTTGTCATAAAAAGGTAATCGACTAGGTAATTAAAAATAAATTTTAAAAAACATGAACATAAATAAATATTCTAACATTGAAGTTGTTATTGAGATTCGTTTAAAAAATAATGGCATTATTTGAATATTTAACCGACAAAGTGACAATAAAACCGGTATTTTAGTATTACATTCAATACGATTACTGTAATCCCTACTTCCGACGCCGGAGACGCTAGTGCTGCTTACTGCTTTACAGTTTACAGTTGTTGTGTAGATTCCTTCGTATCTGGAAATGCAAGGAAGAGTAAGTTTGATAAAAACTTATGCGTGAGGTTTTCTTTATGTTTTTACTTAAAAAATAATAATATCAATACTTGTAATGCATTCAGATGATTAAATAAAATGTAAAAGAATTATCATATCGTTCTATCATTAATTGTTTAACCGATATATTCTTCCGATAGGTACCTACTAACAAATTAATATATTATGTAATGCGGCGGACAAAACATCAAGAGCGTCGACAGCTTCAAGTACCTAGGAGTACATATCATGGGAGATGGAATTTTGCAGAAAGAGCTCGCTATCCGAATGGGAATGGCTGGGGCAACATTTAACTCGATGCGGAGTGTCTGGAACCAAATACCACCTATTCGACGCTTGCATTCTGACGGTGCTGCTTTACAGTAGCGAATAATGGCACCTTACGAAGGCTCAGAATAAGTGGATACTGAGCTTTGAAAACAGATGTTTGTGACGGATACTGGGTGTGCGGTAGTATGACTTTAGGAGCAACGAGAAGATAACAGAACGCACCAAGCAGTCTTTCATTACGCTGAGAATGAAGAGGCGACGTTGGACGTGGCTCGGCCGCGTGCTGCGGATGCCAGAAGAGAATCTCAACCTGCCTTGCCTGTTCTTTAAGCCGACCGGATTCCAGCGTCCTGGAAGGCCGCTAAATACTATATATATAGAGTGTATACAGCGGAGCTACGGGGTGCTTGTTTTATCTGGAAGGAAGCAAGAAGACAGTGATTCTTGGAGGCGTCGCGTGGTGTCCATATGCTCCAACTATGGGGCGGATATGGCCGAAGAAGAAGAAGAAATAATAATATGATAATATAACACCTGACTTTAGTCGATTCTTTATCACATTATATTAGTAGATTCTGGCCAATGTGCTTTTTTTTTAATTTAGCCACTTGCGTCCTACATAATTACGACAAAATTTACTAGTAAGCGACTGGCTTTTGATTAAATTAGTATAGCCCAGTAACACCACGGAAGAGCAGTAGGATCAAATTCAAACAATATATATAATAATATTAAAAAAATATATCAATTTATATATTGTGAACTTAACAACTTAGAAATTCAAGATGCTCACAATATGACATAAAAATAAAAGCAGTGACTATCTACCTAATAGAAAAACAGTATATTATACAGAGTATCATTTGTATCGTGCCTTCACTTAACGGAGGTCGGCCAACGTCAGAATGATAAATATCATCTGCTACCCGGAACAGTATGGCGAACGTACACTCGTACCAATCATAGATGTTCTTGAACCGCATAATGTGGAACAGTATGGCGAACGTACACTCGTACCAATCATAGATGTTCTTGAACCGCATAATGTGGCGTCATTTTCTGTTACGCTAATTATTGTTGATCTTTCTTTGGATAACAAGTTGGGAATGCTGTACTTTTGTTCTCTCATAAAGTTGTCGAGGTACCTACTGTTGTTTTCTGGAAAATTTCGACATTTGCCACCCGGTTAGTCCAAGGAATTTTGAGGATGTGTCTATACAGCTCCACTCTCTGTGATATATCAACGTCTAAAAAAATACGGAGCCAAATATGGATATCTTCTTACGTTTAGCTTACAGTGTGTAGCCAGGCGTAGTCAACCTGGTTCCTACCGCCCACCAGTGGGCGTTCCAGATTTCATGGTGGGCGGTAGGGGTTTTAGAAATTAGATATGATGAAAAAGTAAACATAAATTCTATAGAAATAATAAGGATATGAAAACCTATGGCAACATAAAAAATATGCCTGTCTTCTATCCAAATATGTGAAAAATGATATTCAGTTTATTGGTACGTTTCCCTAACTCATATCTTGTGGAATCAGGCTTTAGTGATGTTTATCATATTTATTTATTTATTTATTTAAGAATACAAAACATTGTGGACATAACAAATCTAAATTCAAGACGTACACAACATGAGATTTACATTATAAGTCAAACATTACCCTCACAAGAGAGAAGATAATATAGAAATAGAAATATATAAGAAACAATAATAATAACAAAAAAAAAAAAATCAAAACATACTTAAGTACAATTGAATGCAGAAAAATATAATTTTTGAGAACGAAAAATATACAATTTTATACAGAAAAATACAGTTTCAAAAATAAAATGCAAAGTACATCATTGAAAATGTCTATGTCTTTAGGGAGCGCATTTACTAGTCTTGCACCCCTCGCTAATGGTTCCTGATAGGCTTGACACGAGGAAACGGTTCCAATCCAGAATAAATCATGACTGCGATAACGTAGGTAATTGACAGGCGCATGGAAATTCAAATTCATTAGGACACCAGGATTGGAAACCATCCCTCGCGATAACAGGCAAAAGTGTTTCAACAGCAGAAGAGACCGACGAGATTCAAGAGAGTGAAAAGTAAGCATGTTTTGTAGAAAGGCAGTCGGAAAATAATCATCTGACGAATTATCGAAAGGAAAATAGTTAAATGTTTTAAAATAAAGACATCGAAGAAATTTCTTCAGGACGCGTTCTAAAATAAGCTTATAGGAAACCTCATAAGGACACCAGATAATCGACCCATATTCAAGAATGCTACGCACTAATGAGACGTAGAGTGTACGTAATACATTAGGATTCTTGAATGGTTTGGATTGTCGCATGATGAATCCTAGAAGCTTACTCGCACGTAGAGCCGTGGAAGTTATATGCGAGTGAAAGGGTAATGAAGAATCAAAAATTATCCCAAGATCTTTCGCCTAAGATTGACGTTTTAAAGAATTTTTTGACATAATATAATTGTATTTAATCGGAGTTCTTGACCTAGAAAAAGTAATACAAAAGCATTTGTCAGTATTAAATTCTAATTTATTCTTTTTTGACCAACTTTCAATTGAACAGAGATTTCTCTGTAACATGAAACAGTCCAACTCATTGCGAATTGGTGCATATAATTTCAAATCATCCGCAATAAGTAAAAATTCTACTCCATCCATGGCTTTAACTACATCATTGACAAATATGAGGAACATAATTGGTCCAAGATTTGATCCTTGGGGAACACCTGAAAGAGTTTGAAAGACTTCAGATGCACACCCAGCGTACTCGACATATTAACAACGATGCGAAAAATAAGATTTGAAAAAATTTACAAAATTAATAGATCCGCCTACTGCACTCAGTTTAGTTAAACATTTAAATTAAAAAAACAGTTAAACACAGTTAAATATGATATGACTTAAGAAATAAACCTTCTGAATATTTCCGAAAGAGGAGACCTTCGTTTGTTCCTCATAAAAATTGAGTTAGATGTCCAGTATTTAGTTTCGCAGCATCAGCCTCAGGGATCTCAGTAATAATTTAATAATTAAATCTAATTTCATCAGCCTTCATGCTACTATATATGCAAATTATAAATAAAAAGATAGATTTTAACTACAGTAAGTTGTTTTCTAAAAATTTATTCCGCCAAACTTAGCGAAAGTGTGATATTAAGTATTTGGTAAGTAATTTTTATTATAATATGCTTTAACTTGTCTTGCTGTAACTCTGCTTTATAATTTTTATAAAGTAAATTTACTTCCCTACTTTATAAATCTCCATTACTGTGGAACCGATGGGCGGTTAGAAAATTTTACTACTAACAGAGATACAAAAGTGGGTGGTAGGTATAAAAAGGTTGACTACCCCTGGTGTAGGCATACCTACCTAAGAGAAAAACAGTTTTACAATGCCACGGATAGTATCCATACAGTTCTATACCATACGTCTGTGCTTCAACTAATGCGGTACCCAAAACTATGCGTAAAAGAAACCGAAATAAAATTATAATGCCCAAGTATTTATTTATATTTTGTGTGTGTATATTCTGAATATTTAAATAAATTATTTGTAATAGATAGATGAAAATTAACGTGAAATTTTGTTTCCTGTTTGTTCTAATATGGTGATGCTAACAATGTATTAATTATGCTTGACAATCTTTGCATCGTTTATGCTTTATGTAAGTATAATATCGCATTTTATCAAACAAAAGTTCACCGCGTGTAGTAACGTGAAATGTTATTCCAGATAGTATAGCTTTCCATGATCAACTACTCAACTGTTGGTAGTTTGCAGTTAAAATCACAACCCAAGAGCAAGTTGTTTTCTTTGATTTGCTCCAGTCAGTAACAATCTTGATTCTAATGAGAAAATATCAATTTGATTATTAGTAAGAAATTATGTTAGTAATAATTATTAATCTATTCAAGTTTACGTGAAAGTGTAGTAAATACTATCTATGGATTTATACAACTGTGGGAGTCATTACTGTGGGTAGTCATGGTGTGGTAGATGAAGAGGTTGTCAGAAGGAGTCGAGATTTGGTGGTTGCTCCGATGGATAGAGGAGCGAGTTTTATTTGCAGCGTAAACAGTCGATACAAGAGTATGTTACAGTAGTTAGGTTACAATACTTATGATACGGTTCCAAGGTCGGAATCCTGGTAGGATGAGATGTTGTGCGGAGCGATATAGAGACTGAGATACTAAAAGACTATATTCGAGTGACATGTCAAATGAATTATGATCCGCTATTTATTGATATACTCATAATCAAAGTAATATCTTGAAAATAATATTTAGGAAATAATTATTGTAATTGAGTCAGCTACTATTATCGAGGCCTTAGTGTCAAAAAACACTATCTACAAAAGTGCAACTTTACAGGAGAGCCAAAAAACGTTATTTTAGATTCTTGTAACTCAACAAAGGAAATGTTTATTTAAAACCTAATGTTAATATTTTATAATTTATTGTGTATTGTACATTTATCTTGCTTATGATGATGTTAAAATTTGTAGGGATAGTTTTAAAAAAATATGAAAACAAGGGTTACTTATGTAGTTAGCGTTAAAGTTTACTGACGATTTAATAAGAAATTAGAAAAGATTGACATAACGTTGTTTGACTATCATGAGCCGTAAATGTAAAATAACGTTATCTCAAAAAAAAAAAAAAACACTTTTTTGTAGATAACGTTGTCTGACTTTAAGCACTCGATATGAAGTTTGCATCATCGGATATAGCTGACTATGTGGAAAAATGGATATCGCGGAAACAGTCTGCAATAAGCTATTTACTGAGCTTACAATAATTGGACACTCCGGGAAATTGATATTATTAGAGAATTTGTAATTACGGTAATATATTTAATATCACCGATCAATATGCTGACATGGATTGAGTTGCTTACAACCACACAATTGAATTTATATAAGACACACTACGTATAAAAGTTAAAAATTTTTTTATTGCATCATCGTCAACACTACGTCGGTCTTAGCCACTTTCATCAAATTTACTCACTCCTCTCAGGGCAAGCTTCCTCCAAGGTTGCAGCTTCAGAAATGATGTGTTTCTATCTATACAGTTCAACTACTGCAGTGTAGGTATTCTGATTCTCATTTTTCTTTCTAGTCAGTTGAAGAGGTTCCTCTTTGATGATTTGGTGTCTTATATACCGACTTGAAACATGGTTTTTGAATCCGACACTTTCTGTATCATCATAGAGTGCGTATATTTTTTTATAGTTGTACCTACTCTCCGCGCTTTGTGCCATACTCTTCGCATACGGCTCCGAAGATCCTACATACTCATATCTCAGAGATATTAGTTTTCTTAGGTTCAGCATTTAGAACTATAGGAGATCTAGACGTAGACGTAATGCCAACAACTACGATAAGCTCAGTCAATAATTTATTTATCAGCACCTATGACGAAATTGCTTTTAGAACTAAACTGGCATGGAAAATATTTGGGTGACTGACTACTATCCTCAAAAATGATCTCCCATTATTTTTGAAGCATATAATGTCCAAGCCATGGCCTGAACAAAAACGAACCATAAGTGCGAATGAGAAAGCATTCGACATGGTTATACTCGTATCTCCGCAATAAACGGTAGAGTAAGATAGAATTTCCACGGCTGAATTAAATATTTTTTGTACACGTAACCGATAAATATTAATTTGAATGACCACATTCGTTTTAAAATTGCGAGCACGTGTTGCTGAAATTTATTGTTTTTGTGTTAAATATAAAGTAAGTGGTAATTATTTTTAGTTAATTTAGTTGAAAATATGGTTAACTATGTTGCGTTTAAATTTGGTAGCCATACTGAGAAGCTACATGATGGTATTACGTTTCATTGTTAAGTTAATAATAATAAAATTGATGTATTACTGTGCGTTATATATTATAAACAATACCCTTTCTCATTATATTATTACTTCTGAAATGCAAGCACTATATGCTGCCTGTATCCCAGCATATTACGTATGTAAAACATGGATCCAGTGATCAAAATAGAAAGTTTTATAAACTAGATATATATAAATTAGATAAAAAAATAAACTTGTTTGTTATATATCTACCTAGTTCAGACGTTCAACTAGAATAACAGTATTTTAACTTGTGGCATGCAAAACATGCTCCACAAGTGAAAAATGGATTATGCAACACGTTAAAAATAAGTATTATTTTTTACCATGAGTCCGAAAAGCTTTATATTAAGGGGGGACATGCTCGTCGAAGGTCAAAATTGAGTTTTTATTGTATTTTCAAACCATGATTCTGGACACTCCTTAAACGTTGTAGATAATCTATTTATATAATTTTGAAGCCTTATTATCCTTTATAGTTATTTTGAACATTTGATGACTGCATAAAGTATTTTTGTTACATAAAATAGTATTCTTTTAAACCTCTCGCTCTAATGTTTTAGAATATAGTCATATTTCGGTACATATCTGTGCAGCGGTGTTAAGATTTTTTACATTTATTAATTTTTAAACGCATTTATGAAACCATTAGTATAATTTATTACGAGATAATTTTTGTAAAATATTCACGATAAAAAATTATATTGATAATCTCTGTGATCCCAAATTTGACAAGAATTAGGCATTTTATTATTCAAAAAATCGGCAAGATTAACACATTTGAAGATGATATCGCAATTGTTCAAACACGCGCGTCAATATCATTTTAGTCCCTACTTCAATTATAGTTTGTTAATTTATGGCTACGGCCGTATGTTGTAGCTTAACCACTGGGGAATGACAAAAGAAATGGCGTATTTCAAAAAAACACTACCTTATTCTTAGGTCAATAATTATTATAAAGCAATCATTATTCATAAGACTTTTATCACACTTGAATGGTCAAAGACATAGCTTATAATAAGTATCTTTAAAATTATCTTCAAATGTGTTAATCTTGCCGATTTTTTGAATAATAAAATGCCTATTCTTGTCAAATTTGGGATCACAGAGATTATCAATATAATTTTTTATCGTGAATATTTTACAAAAATTATCTCGTAATAAATTATACTTATGGTTTTATAAATGCGTTTAAAAATTAATAAATGTAAAAAAATTTAACACCGCTGCACAGTTATGTATCGAAATATGACTATATTCTAAAACATTAGAGCGAGAGGTTTAAAAGAATACTATTTTATGTAACAAAAATACTTTATGCAGTCATCAAATGTTCAAAATAACTATAAAGGATAATAAGGCTTCAAAATTATATAAATAGATTATCTACAACGTTTAAGGAGTGTCCAGAGTCATGGTTTGAAAATACAATAAAAACTCAATTTTGACCTTCGACGAGCATGTCCCCCCTTAAGCTTTGAAAGTTTTCGTAAATTTATTACTTTTTAATAATTTTTAAACGGGGATATGTAATTTTTCTACGAGATAGATAATCTCAAATGAATCTACATTTCGAGATCTGCTTGAATCCATGTAAGAAGAATTCAAAAACTACTAGTAACGCAACGCGTCATACATAAATGCATGTTGGGTATAACGCTGAAAGACAACAATATAAATCAATAGATAAAAAGGCAGAAAACAGTATGCGATTTGAGTCTGTCAAGCTGATGAAATGTGCAAAGAACTTAATATATCGCTCGCTGAGTGGACAAATACTGGAAAAATTAAGTTATACAGCAGTACCCATGAGCTACTTAGCAATCCTTAAATTAACGTACAACCCTATCTAAAAACTAAAGTCAATAAATATTTTGAGAAACCTAAGTCCCCTAATGGTGTTATCAAAAATATGTTACTTTTGTGATATACACATATATTGAGAAATATCACATTCGTCCTGCGTTAATTCGTCGAATATATTCTATGAGTGGCATGAAGTCTACAGAGTTGGGCATGGAAAATAAAATTGTTAGTATATAAGGTTTGTAAGTAAATCGACAAATTAGAAAGAAGAACAATCGCTTGATTGACAATTATTTTGTCTATCGTTGGCCCATACATATCGTGTACCTACTACATAGATCCTGAATAATACAATTTATCCAAAGATTGTCCATATTTTATTATCTAGTTCATTACCATAAAAAAAGTTTAAAAGGAATGCGAAATCCTTAGAAAATTTCTTGCAATTACAGAGCCAAGACTTTTAAATTATATTATGCCAACATGATGTACTTGACTATGGTCAGTTTCATTTTTTTCTACAATCAACTTAACATAGTAATAATATAATAAATCATTTTGTCGTTTTTAACATGTAACGAAAAATGCTTTTTTTTCATTGTCTAATAAAAGCGACCCTTTCTTGCGTTTTATTTTAAGTATTACGATGTTTTTTTCTGCAAGAATCGACAGTTAATACCTTATTTTTTAAGATCATAATATGGGCCTCCACAGAGTGGACGCTTGTATCTATTGTAACTGAATTTTATTTTTATTACGAGAAATGGATGTTAGCCACTTGCTCAACCTATTATAACCACACTCCGACTCCAAACACAAATTGAAAAACAATATGTGTATTTACTAGAACCAGAAGTCGGACCTGGGACCCATGACGTTATTATAAGCCAACGAGTAAACCGCTCGGCCATCGTAGTAAGTAAATTATATAATCAAAATTGTAATATATATTATGTGATACTCGTATTTTAAAAGCTGCTTTATTTTGCCTTATGTACGAAGCATTAAATTTGTTGACAATTAAAAATATAATTAATTTTCTTTAGTAACATTGCAATATTTTAAATGTCAATATTATTCAATAAATTATAAAAAATATGGATCCATCTGAATATATGAATCATTTATTTGAAACCGCAATCAACGTTTCCATATAAAACCTCGTGCCAATCATTTCCTTATTCAAATTTATAATTACGTTAAAGAACACACAGTACAAACCAAAGTGTAATAATGGGGTGAAACAGGGGGTTGTGGGGGGAGGGTTAGGGGTGGCGAATTTTTAAAAAACGATGACACGTATGTCAACCGCCCTTCGCAGCTGATGTTGACAAATGAGAGAGACGAACACAGGCAAGGGTGTAGAGGGCAGAGGGATGGCGAAACGGCCCCCGTTTACCTACCCTCCGAGAGACAAGGGGATTGTTTTGCGGAGGGAATTTGTTTTAAGAAGAAATTAATTTGACTTGACAGATATGAGGATATTTTTTTCTCTCGCCGGCCAGAGAGCGACAGATTGTCGACACTTTTTTCGGCAATTATTTAGAAGTCAGTTTTCTTTTACGCACAAGGTTATTATAGGATACCTTTATTCAGAAACAATAATGGATTTTGTTATTACAAATAAACCCAATAACGTACGTCATTTTAATTGCTAATAAAAGTCACGTTTTCGTATAATTTTTAAAATTGGTGAGTTCATAACTTATATTAGATAAAAAGTTATGAACATTTTTTTGATACCGTGTTTGTAAAAAAAAACAAAAGATGCAAGTCCGAGTATCGCTATCCAGTGACGTCACGTGGGGGTAGGCAGATTGAGCGTCGCTTGGGGGCGGCAGTTACTCTAAGGGCGGCAAATCGAGGGGAATCATTTCGTACATATATAAATAGCTACCTAAACTTAACTTTCTATTAAAAAATCAGCTCATTGGTTGGAAACAAAATGTATTCATTAACATAAAAGGTTAAACAGGACTGTATTTTTTGCCGGGTTCGCGATATGTAAGAAGCCACTGTATTATCAACGTTAAAAAATCCCACTTTTGGGGTAAAAATATTTATAAATTTAATTTTGTATGTTTTAGTGGTACACATTTTGTTTGTATCTAGTACTTATATCAATACAACACATTTTTCAGATTTTGGAGTTATGAAAGGATCATAAAAAATACTAGATAAAAAATGAAGCGGCATTCTGGCTCTGCCTAGGGGCGGCATTTTGTCTAAGGACGTCACTGTCGCTATCGATAACTTCAAAGTGCGGTCCTTTACCATGAAATTGGAATGGTAGTATAAAGGTGGTACATTATAATATTAAGCATATTAATTATTGGAATTGGTTTAAATTCCCTGCAAAATGTTTGGAAGTTGGTATTTCTTCATATTAACACTCTTTATTTAAACATATTCTAATGTTATAATAATATATACTCGGGTTACTATAGGAGTTTATTTTTGCTTTTTGGGGGTGGAAATATAATATTCACTCTCCAGTATAAAATATAATGTGATCTATTGAGGGAAACTGAATATAATTGTATATAATATATTATTATATACACTAAACATATTTTTGGTTGCGACTATACTAACGATTCTAGAATTTAAGAGTATTCTCAATATGCTTACGTTATTCAATAAAATAAAAACAAAATATTTAGGCCGAAATGACATTCTGGATTTTAGAAAGGCTAATTTCTGGAAGATTATCAGGAAATATCGTGAATTGATCTACACGGTCATTGCTATCTGTCAAATTGTTCTGAAAAAATACTGAAAGCTTGACAAAAAGTGTAGTTTAAATAAGTTTTTTACTATTTATTAATAATATCAATTTAAAAATATGTTTTAAAAGTTGCCAGAAAAAAGAATTTCTACCCTTACAAAATGACAATCCCACATTCCAACGCTTGGATGATATTGATGTCTTCCGTCATTACTGTGTCCATCCATCAAATAATAATCTACTTATTTAAGGAAATACGTTTTGAGAAAAACTTATTTCTTCTGTCAAACTGAAATAATAACTGTTGATTAGGGTAGATATAGTTAAAATATTAAACCATGTACCTAAGTTTATTACCGAGATAAATAAAATTAAAATACCATTATATTATATTGTTTAATAGAGTAGCTTACAATTAAAAAAAAATAGAATCGGTTCAATAATTAAAATAAAATATTTGCTTTATTTCTCATTTTTGAGGATTTTGGATTTGAGTTTTCACTGATATATGTAGGTATTTCGCCGTCCGCATGGATGAAGTGACTTGTAGTATCCTTCACGTGTTCGAACTATCGTGTAATACTGTACAAGATTTCCCTCATCCACGTCGTTCCTTGATGTTTACACCCATAGAAATCCTCTCTAAAACTGTTATCATGTCTTCTGGCTTCTTTGCCAAAGCACTGTATTAGTATTTTAATTAATTATGTTAGTGATTGGCTACCTATATAATATATGACCAGTCGCGAGATCTAATAAATGCTTGTAATTTTTTCAATGCGAGGAGTTGATTGAACGAATCGCTTACAAATATAACTCATAAAAGTAAATTAATAATATATCCTTTACTATGTGAAGGCCAATGACATATTCATAGGTAGGTACATTCAGCTTTAGTATGAAAAAAATAATTTATGATAGTTTGTGTATACTATATTATATACCTATATAATAAGAGGGTTCACTTTATGCTCTACCATAGGAGTAATCTTTGTGCTGAAGGATGTACATAGAAAGTAGCGCAGAATGTCTTACTGTGTTGGAAGAAATGGTACAACTTGTGGTTGCCAAAATATGCTTCGAGACAGGAACGTGGCAGTGTGGAGTTAATTATTAAAAAATATTACCGATCCATAAAACTAAGGTTATCTTTAAGTTTACCAATGAAATGCAATACTTCTTATAATAATATGACGTATCTACAAAATAATATCTAATAATATGTTCATATTTAACTTTCCTACGAAATAAAGAAAGGCTCCCCGTAAAAGTTTCGATAAACATTAATTTCGTACAAGTATAGATATCAAGTTAGAAACAATGAAGTGTCTTAAACAAATGTTGCCCAATCAAGTTAACAGCGTAATCTCCCCATAACTGGATTGTTATTTTATCATATTATATGAACGAGGAAGGGTTCATTCAGTAATACCATGGCAAAGCTTCAATCAATGCTACTTGTATGACCACAATCAAATTTTTTTTTTATTAAAAGCAGTCTGTCACAATGTATAATAATATTTCTAAATTAAAATTTAAAAAAAGTATCTTGTATGGTATTATTTCCAGTGACATAAATAATAAGCATGACAATATTTTATTATCTAGATTCAATTATCCAAATATTGTAAAATTTCCATTCATAGCTTTTTCTTTATTCGTTGCTTGTGGTTTTGTTATCACCATATTATTCATTTTAGATACCTACATAATGTTCTGATAGTTATATTATATTAAGATAGAGTGTAGTTCTACTTGGGATATCTAGCGATATAATAATAACAATTTTAAATAAAATTTCAGATTCTAAGAAGTTTTGATCAATCTTAAGCCATAAAAAATCTTAGATAAACTTAGGTACAATTTAAAAAAAAAATGGAACGTACGTTTTTTGAATTCTTTTATCATATTAATATGATTAGGTATATATTATTTTTAAGATATTTTATTCGTGAAAATACATTTGATAGGTCTTCTAGAATATACATATTAAGAGTTTTTTGAATAATTCATAGTTTTAATATTTTTTTTAAATTAAAGTATAATCATATTATTTAATATTACAAAATAATAATTGTGTTTTTTCTACTTTGATTCAACACAAACTGTATCAAATAATATAAATTGGCGTGTCTCTTTTAGAATTTTAAATATTTAGATTTTAAAGGCAATTAATGAATGAGTTAGAGTTAGATGAATGAATTTTATTTTTAAATAATGCAACAAGCATTTTAATTGTTGAAATGGATTTTAAAATCTGCATTTCAAATTTTATTGTATTTTACCAATTAGAACCGAGCGCTATATTTTTATTGTTATGCTATAAAAAGGGGAAAATGACTTTTCTTAGAGTTGAAATAAGCGCAGCATCACATATTTATTTTCATTTTCCACTTGGGACCGACTGCAGGGGTTGTTATTTCTTCGCAATATTTCAATGTTCGACGTTATGTTACTGTGTGCAGATAACAATGTACGCACGCATTAATATAAAACTACCCCAAACAAAAATACCGAGACTTGTTCCACCAAAAGAGAGAAGAGAAGCCCACCCCCAAGGTAAAAACGTTCTAACAACCAATACATCTCCGCCGAACAACGCTGTAAGTCACATCGCGTTGCTTGGTAAGTTAGTGCGTTGTTCCGCGGAGTTGGAAGTTTCGATAAATCGTTTTTTTCTCGCAATTGGATTTCGACAAGCTGTTGCCAAAAACCGCGTCACCACAATATGGTTTGTTTGAAGGTTTAAACATACAATGTATATAAGAGCATATACATATAGGTAGTGCAGATTTTACCTTCTACCTACTACTAGCGGTATTGGCTGAGAGAGGTTTATTTATGTATTCTGGAGAGCACTGGTTTTTTTTTGCTTTTTCATTTAAAGTTAACATACTTTCTAAGCCACAGCTTTTTCATATTAGCCGGTAGAAGAAAAAATACACAAGAAGTTGCCGTAAGGCAATAATGTATTGGTGCTATTATTACAGGATATTAAAATGGACTATTAACTATAATTCGTTCAATAAATACTTAGGAAAATTGACTTAGATGAGTGAAGATTATATTTAAATTAAAAGTTAAGAACACAGCAGGAAAATGGAAAATATTAAGAAATCTAAATAACAGTGATTTTATAATAAATATAAAAAAACTGTGTGTTAAAATTTTTATAACATCATAATATTATATCGAATAAACTAATGGTATTCTATCATTAACAACTTACGGTTAATAGAACTGAATACTATTAAATTTCATGGTTTTAGAGGTTTAAACAGGAATACACAAAGTAAAATATAAACAACGAGGGTTTTTGTTGAACCCACAATGGCTTAGCAGTAACGTGTAGGCTTATAATTTAGTAGATCCCGGATGCGAATCCAGGGTCTGAAAAATTCAAATGTTGTTTTTCAATATGTATTGGGACTCAGAGTATGGACTTAATAGGTTGAGCAAGTGGCTAACATTCGTTTCTCGTAAAAAGAAATCTGTTACTTAATACAACCTTCTCTTAGAATCGAACATGGTGAAGTAATAAGTAGTTTTTGTTTATTTTGTCACTGACAAATTGCCGTCATGAGAATATAATAAAACTTAATTGTGACTAGTAATTTGCGTAACAAATTACAATAATTTATACAGAATTTCATTAATGTATTGATTCGATTTCTGCCGTGTCATTTGTATGAATATTCAGTCAGTGCCTTTAGATACGTTCGTCAGTATTACACTTGAGTGAAGCCTTGCGATTGACAACGGTAGGTGTAGGCACGCTCTATTTTACCGACGCTCCATAAAGCGCAGCTAACTGATCACTTTTCTTTCTCATATCACGATTCATAGTGTATTAATTGTTGCAAGTGCGTTTCTATTGATAAGTTTTTTTAAAACTTCTTAATCTTTTGGGATAACAATGATTCGATTGGGAGGTACTTACAATGTAGTCCGTAAGCTGAGCAAGTTTCATCAATAGGATTGGTTTGGAAGTTTTTGCTTATTCAATAGATTTATTACTGGGCAATTTTATAATGGTAGACCAGGTTTATTTAGTTTGCAATAGATCTATAAGGAATATTATATTTACATTTCTCTCAGAACAAGTCACAGTTACGCAATTCGTTCCAAATCCGACAGGCTCCTTCCGATCTTGACTTACGAGCCTCTTGCAGACGGCCAATAATAAAATGTGCCCCCAGAGGGGTCGAAGCCCGCGCGGGAGGAGGCGGACGTGACCGACAATCCACCCCCTTGCACTTGAAATAATAATTCTCATATCACTCAGTGGCCGGGAGACGGCAGTTTCTCCCACCCCTGAGATATATGGCGTTCTGATGATACAATCGAATCAAATAAACCCGCAATAAATCAATGTCCGCGAGATTTTTTTTCTTCCCTCCGCGTGCTACGCGAGAAATATATCGCTCTCATATCTGAGTGATTGTAAGGTGCCCGAGTGTATGAAGTGAACGATGACAAACATGTCGGAAACACTTTTCTAATTTTTTTGAAAGGGCGTAAAATATTTATTTTTATTTTTTGATCTTCAGTGTTAATTGAAATTACACTAGAATTTCATCGTTGGTAACGGCAAGTTTTAAGTGCGGTAGATATGTGTTCGAGGATTGATAAGCTGTGGTCTCATTCACTACCGTGGTGAGTTGCAAGTGTTCGACATAAAGAATATCTCTATATTCCATTTGAGCAGTAAAAAAAATACAGCCCTCCACAAATCTGTCATTCCAACCTAATTATTATAAGCAAATATTATTAGACTTAATGATTTCACATTAGGTATTTAAAATATTCGTCTTTCGATGACATACGGTCTTCGTCCAGTCGCACATTAAAAATTGTCCCCACTAGGACATAATTCTAAATCAAATCGGCCGGTAATGATGCAACTCTCCGACGTTGTAAAGGAGGAACCTTGTTTAGACAGTTTTTGCACATATTGTGCCGATGCAACATTTTACTATTTTACCAGCAGAGTGATAAATTTACTACATATGACAAGACGATGTATAGTCTACAAAAAATGTCGCATCGATGCTATGTGTACATTAAGTTACACATCGACAATAACACATCGATGAATTCGACGTGTTGCAGTCGGACGAGTTTATAAATATGCGACCTATCGTAAAGTTCTTTAAGAGAGTTTTAGGAATGGACTGAACAACGGATCTTTACCCGAAAAAAGTCTTGGTAAAATTAAAAATATGTTTTGATAACAACCAAAATTAATAGCTATCGACTGATTGTGTGAATGGTCCTATTTGTGGACTTTACTTTAACAAAAAACCACAATAAAGTTTTCAGCCATGTACAATTCGCAATGTAGATAATATAAAAGTGTGTATTGCAATGTTTGCTCCGTTAAATGTTAAGACGTATATACCGAGTTATATAGATAGAGGATTTGATGTCTTTACTCACACGGCGATAAATCGGCGGTTGGATATTGAAACGTATGTTTCATCGTAGATTTTGTATCGCGAGTGCTTTTTGACGCACCACTGTGCTACTGCATCAATAAATGATTGGTCGGCGGTCGGGAAAGCCGGGAAAGTGTTAAGTAAAACAAACCAATCTTGTGAAAATAACTTAGTGCGTACTCTACTCACTGAAATGAAAAAATCATGAACTATTTATCAACTGAAGGAAAAGTTACAAATTAGTTTTAACTTTTTAAATATTTTTTATTCAATATAATGCAAAAATTAATAAAACCATAGAGACATGCATATTATAAAAAAATAAAATAAAACAATTTTATAACGCAGAGTGTAATTCTAAAACACGTATTTCGCTTGTTGGGTGAAAGTTCTAACCACTGAGATGCTGAACCATGTTTAATATTACTCAAATAATATAAAATAATAACAGCTGTCAGAGGGATCAAATTCCAGAAAAATATGATATACAAAGAGGGCATCAAAACAAATCTTGTCCATAGTAATTTTATTCTGATGATATTACATATATTTTTTGAATTAAATAAATGATAAGACCCATCGCTCGGAAAAATATATGCATGTGTTTGAATCCCAGTTGGTCCATGATTCTTTTGAGATTTTCTTTACAGGTATGTTTTTTAAATGTTTTATATGATCAACATTTTTAGGCTCTACTAATACCTGTAAACTTGATATTTAATAATTTTTCGACTCTCAAATGATAGTAGGTATTTATTTAAAATGATAGGAGTTTATAATTATTCATTTACGTATTAATTTATCAAAAATTCACTATTGTATAATATATAGATGTAGATGATAGATATCCGATGAGTATATTATTAAGTATAATATATTAACCAGTGAATTATAATTTATACTGAGAAAAAGATACATATATTGAAGATCAAAGCATTTTCCTTTCTTAGAAAATTGTATTTCATGGTTTCTTATTAATTTATTTTACTGAATTAACTGTCAATTCTTCATGAGAATACATGCATTTAATTAAAATAAAATTTGTAGTATTAATTCCACTTACTTCATTAATAATCAGAACCGGCTTTTTATGCTTCAGAGGGACATATTATTATTATGGTAAATTATTTTTGTTCTATCTACATTTTCTATCACGTGTATCATGACCAGTTTGATAACAAAAATGGTATAAAGCGTAAACACCGTTAGTTTCGGGAAATTCCCGACCAATTCTAGGTCTCATATAATATATTCCATTTTTTAGATTTAAAAGTAATAAATACTAACATGTTTGCTTTTTGAATCAAGTGAATTATTTTGAATTCATATTTTTTAAGAGTAATTAACTTACATTATAAAATAAATAAGATAACGGTAGAAAAATGTTTACATTGAATGCTTTGGGTAGGTAGCTTGTTTTGGTATATTGTTAAACTAACGAACAACGGCTAAACATTTGATAGTGGATTCTGAATTAAAATTCAAAGAAAGTTTTCCCGACAAACTTTTTTAGTATAACAAATCAGGTAAAAGTTTCACAGAATCATCAGAGGGAAGTGGATAGGTAAGACTAAACAGAAGCCTTAAAAATAAATTTATTGAGGCATTTCGTATCACGTCCCAGTTGGAGTGGGCATCCACCCTTTTCAAATTTGTTTTCCCGTGACAATTAACCCTTTAGTCCCGTAAAAGATAGAAAAAATACACGAAAATTTTTCATTCATACTAATGATCGTTTTATTGTTTAAATTTATTTTATTAAAATATATACTCATAAAATTATAAAACCTACCCAAATAATATATTTTATATAAGCTGTATCTACCATTAACAATTAATAATAGAAATCTTCATCAGAGTAAAAACATAATAAATTATTGACCAAACTGTTTGATCACCATCATCGGTATTACAACATTTTCACATGAAAATTTTTAAATACTTCTTAATCTGTAATCTAACCATCTTTGTGAAACTCTGATTACAATACATTTTCTTTCTGGATTATTGAAGAGGAAAATTTTAAGGTTATTGGATGTCTTTCAACCTTGACACATTGTTTACCTAATGGAATCATCCCACTTACATAATAATAGACCGTATAAAGGTCACCGAAAAATGTATACAGCATTATGTGTAATCTTCACACAATTTTAGATAATAAAAATTTTTCTATTAGAAGATATTCTATATATAGACGTTTGCTATATAATTCTATAGGCCTTTTTGAACCTAAAAAAAGTTTTATATTATATATTTAATTTGAGCGACTTCCTAAGACATGCTTTGTAAACCGTCAATTTGTTTGTATACGTGATTATTTAGCTGTTATTATTATGAAGAGTAATTATATAATTTTCTAGACAGCATCAAAGGCATATAATATAGTTATTGACCGTGGGTTTAAGGGTTGAATAAGTATCACTTGCAGAGATTATTTTTATTTTGGCTTTGTTAGTCAGGAGTCAGGAGTATCCTGTCGTTGGTTGCTCAATTGTCGTTGTTGCTCAATTTTGCTGGTATCAAGTACAAGTGTGAGCATATTGAGCATAATAATTCAACAGACAATTGAAAAACGTTGTATATAAAAAGTTATTTTTATCTTGTAATTATTATTGTAATCGAATGAGTTAAGACTAAGTTAATATTTTTGTGACATTTTGACAAAGCTGAAAAATAAAGAATTTTTTCCCAAATTGTATTTTTCGATAACGCATGTTAAAATTATTGTTTTTTTTATGGGTAAAGCATAACTCAAGATACTGTTTACGATTTTTAAAATGTATAGATGCGATTCGACATAAATTCAGGGCTAATAAGGTTAAAGGGGGCACGGAATCGCGGCGGTCATTACACACGGCAGTCACGGATTGGAACCAATAAAAATACACTAAAAGAAAGAAACCAGGAGCGGAACCCTTCCGCATATTTGGACGTGAACGATCGAGCTCGTCATACTCCATAAACCTGCTCCGTGTCTCTCTTATCACGCCAATTCGGGGCAGGGACTTAATTCGGGATGAGATATTCCCGGATTGCGTTCGGCGCAGTGGGGGCAATGAATCAGGAACCTGGAAGAAGAGTGAGAAATTAGATTTATCTAAATCATATGATTGGAATTTAAAAACAAGCAATTCAGAATACTCCAACCTGATATTCTACAATTGGCTTATTTATAAAAAAACTATTCGATAAAATTGTATTCTTATTCATAATGGTCACCTATGTCACTTAAGATCAAATTATTTTGACTACCTTAATACATAACAAGCCTAACGAGAAATTTTTGAAAAGAGCGTTTTAAAGGTAACATTATTTAACATACTTACATAATTTTGAAAACACTTATGAGAAAATATAATATAACCATATTAATACTATCGACCGAAGGTACTTGATGGAATTTGAATTTAAATTCTAATGGATTCAAGCTCTGTAGGTACTATTCCATTTAAGTTTTGCGACCCAGGTTTCGCCTTTCGGCATCTTCAGGCGTCGTCTACACTCACTAAAGGTAAACACACACTGACAACGAACACTCTGAACTCTACCTTGTATAGTAAATTAATACAATAAAGCAGGTAAAAACACCATTATCTACCTATCTAGTCAGAGGTCACAAAAATACAATTAACAAATTATAAATTGTTAAAGTGTCAGTAAAAAACCTAATTAGTAAAAACCCTATCTTATTAATAACAATAGACTGATAGCATATTATTATAATAAATCGTCAAAACCTAATAATAGATCATTATTCTTTATAAACAATAAAAATACTACACTCAAGAGGTGTAAATCGTCAATTCTAAGAAAAATAATTAATGGAGTTAACTAATGAGATAATAATCTTTAATAATACTCTTACATGGTACCTACTTTTATAACATTATTTAAAAAAAAACTATACATATAAACTCATTTAATATAATATATTATATAACTCACCTAATATAATATATACGTATATACTCACCTATACATACCTAATTTACCTTTGGTGAGTGTACACGACGCCTGAAGATGCCGAAAGGCGAAACCTGGGTAGCAAAAAACGACTTAAATGGAATAGTACAGAGCTTGAATCCATTAGAATTTATAATATAACCAATTGAAAAAACCTTTTTTGTAAAAAATACGACACCCAGTAGCGTACGTAGCGCAGTACCCAGAATCGAGCCTGCGTCTCTCGGGATTCACGACCACGCACATCGATAAGTTTTTGGATTTTAAATCAAAGTAGGTATTAATTACTTTAATTACTAACCGACGTCACGATTATGAATTTTCAATAAAAATAATGTTACATTCTTAAATCTTGTGAATTATAAAAAAAAAGATAAGTTAGTTGACTTGTTCATTACCTCTAAAAATACTGTCATATCGTAATATCGTATTTAAATGATAAAACTAGGCAAGTCAGAAGTCAATAGAAACTGTATTAATATTGTGTTTGAAAATATTAGATATCTTTAAAATCATAAATCCATTAAATAAATAAAATAAAATATCTACAATATTTTTTTCATTTTATTGAACATTATTTAATTGTTCCCAATTAGACAAATTTTCCATTTTTATTTTAAATAATAATTATAGCCTAGATTTGTGTAATGATCAAGTAAAGTTTAAATTTCATTTTCCCAACAATGACCAAATCAGAGTTAACTAGTTGGAGTATTGAGCTGACGATTATTTGAACGATTGTTAATTAGCACTTACTTGGTTATAATTGATTAATGACTTAATGTTTTTTTTTATAAAATATATTTGTTAAATAACATGTACCTACTACATGAAGAAATATTTATCTTAAACTGACAAAATATTATGTTAGGTACATTTATAATGGTTACGGAAACGAGTTATTTTAAAAAAAAATCGATTTCAGATATAATGTTTCTGTATGGAATTTTAAGTGATACATTAAAAGATTCTTCAAGTCATATGTTTGGTAAAAATGCCATTTAGTTTTAGTAGTTTTTCGTTAAGTTGACAAGGTGATATTTTTATTATGATTTCACTATTTTTATCAATGTCTGATTAATCAGGAATCTTGAATGTCAAAAATTGAAATAAAAATAGTTTAAAAACTACTTGTGCCACAAAACAGATTAATAAATAAAATTCCGATAGTGTATTCCCCAGTACACTAGAGGGTTTTGAATGTGTGAGTGTCATACGAAAATGAATCACACATTATAGAAGTGCAATAGTGTGTATTGCTCCCTTCAAATCCTACCAGTGTTAAATGAGCGTCAGTGCATCAAACGAGAGCAGTTGTCAGAACTAACGACAATCGTATTCTTTACACGTGTTCAAGTTTATCCCATATTCTCGCACAATCGAGATCGGTTGCCTGTTTCTCCATGCCCGTTAGGTATTTCAGTTCCCATTATTTCTAAGTTCCCTGGTAGGTATATGCTCTTAGTAGTACAAAATATGCATGATCATTTTGTTTATAACCTTTCATACCATACATAGCACTACAACAAAACCTATATAGTTCACAACACTGTGTGATGCGTCCGATGTATTATTATCACGAAAATTGCATAGATATATTTTATTAAAACATAATATATTAGTGAATTTAACATTATTTTATTTTATTCTTATAAGATAAAATCAATAAATGACTTACAAGATTTATTATGTATCCTTGGGTGACCTAAATCGGCTATTTAGTTAACTAACACCCCCCACAACATGTATATGTATACCAAACCAAGTCACACATCTAAACTCGTCTCTATCACAATATTACGTTGAATATGTCGATGTAATTTTGTCGGTATTCACAAAAACACATGTAATTTAACGTACATCTGCATACAAGTCAATTGCGATAGTTATTTTAATTTAAAAAAAAACCAGCTGATGTCGCAAGCAACAAATTTTACTTGTCATGGGACGCAGGTCCAATACCAAAACGTCTCAGCTATACGTCGTGTACAGGAGCCGTTTTTTCATTCGTTTCTGCTAGCATCGTAATGTCACTGTCCCACCATGGTCTCGCCTATGCGCACAGAAGATACGAGTAATTGCGGCATTGCGCCTATTTTTGATTTATGAATATATCCCAGTCCAGACGATTTTCAATATGCAATCGGGTTAAGAAATACAAGAGGCAGTTATGTAAATAATAAAGAAGGTAGGTCTATCGCATACAGAATTCAACCACATATTGCATTGTATTTCATATTATTAAATCTCAATTTAAATAAGAAACATCAAGGATATCTCGGATGTACCTATACAATGAAGCTTACTTTAGAATGTAATCCATATACTTACCTACCTAGGTACAATACATTACTATTTTTTTTAATTCTGTGTGTGATATACTTCCAACAGCTGCCACTTGCTTTTCTCAATTCTACCAATACGCATGGTAGTAATAGCCACTAAACGGAAGATTTCTGCCGTTTTAGGTTAATTCAAAATGTAAGCATGTTCACTTATTAGTTACAAAATTAAGTTTGACTAAGCAACCTATTCGTTATACAAATACTCTCTATTCCAACATTCAAGAATCAATATTAGGTACTATGTTAGAATACCTACCAACTTATAATTAAATAGTTACCTACTTACTTTATAAAAACATTAAACATCAAAAGCCATAGAATTCGTTAACTGTCATAATATACTGCCCGTTTAGACTTTCAATGTTTCAAAAACTTTAAAGCTCAAATAGAACAGAGTTGTTAATCTCAATACTTAAAATGCCCACTCACGTTGGCGTGTATAGTAAAAAGCTTTTTATGTGTATATAATAGGACAGTGATCAAATATTAAACATAAATGAACCCGAGTAACAGATGGGGAGATAGCATATTATTAGTTGGAATATTAGCTAATTTAATTCGATTTTGGAATGGGACGTCTTGCGTCTGTTTTATTGGATAATTAGGGGGGACCGCAAAAGAGGGGCTACTGACAAAACAAAATTTGACGATTCGGTGCCTACCGCTCCCTCTTTATATTTTAAATTAAATGTATTTATATAAAAGAACTTGCAGTGCTAATCAGTCTATATAGATTATTATATTCGTACTTCATAAATTTAGCATTATATAAACGTTTTAAGATGGCATCAATCCCATTTTCTAAGTAGGTACTAACTATTTTGTCTTATGGTACTAAAAAAGTGGTTGAAATAAAATAAGTACAGTTAATCACTAGAAAATGTCACTTTAAAGATGACTTTATGGCTCGGTTTTAAAAACACTAGTTGATTAAACAGTAGTCTACGTTCTAGTATAAAATTTACTAGTCGCACCCCCGTTTTTGGGAGGAGGTAAGTAGGTATATATTTTTTAATAATTAGTATTTATTGCAAAATTAAAACTGATATATATATATATTCATATATTATTACGTAATCTATTTATTTAAAATTGATTTTGATAACTGTGAAATTAATCTGTGTTGATATAAGATTTAAATTATAAAAAAATTAAACATACTATCCGATTTTTAGAGTTGTGTAGTGGAAGTAAAATATAGACGAGGTGTTGGGATAAACATTTCATTATTAATAATAGTCACTTTTCAATAATTGATGCTGTTTTGAATACCTACTTAATATTACGTTAAGTTAGATTAGGTAGGGTGACGCCCACGATGACAGATCGGCTACTGCGTTGGCTTATAATGTTGAGGGTCTCGGGTTCGAATCCCGGGTCTGGAAAGTTCATATGTTGTTTTTCAATAAACGTTTGGACTCAGAATATGGACCTACCTAATTGGTTGAGTAAATGGCTACCATTCACCCAGTCCATGAGGTCCATATAATCATCTTAGGATCAAGCATGATATTATAATACCTAATAGATTAGGTTATAAATGATAAATTTAATATTAATTGCGAACATTTAGTTTTATATTATGATTTAAAATTTATTTGGCATTGACACATCATAACGACCATGAAAAACATAAATTTTATAATTAAAATAATTACAAGATAAAAAGAACTTTTTATACACCACGTTTTTTAAATTTCTGTTGAATCATATAAACTTGACAATTCTATGTATTAAGGGGGGTCATGCTCAGCGTAGGTCAAAATGGAGCTTTTGTTCTATTTTCAAAGCATGATCCTGGACATACCTTAAACGTTGTAGATAATCTATTTATATAATTTTGAAGCCTTATTATCCTTTATATTTATTTTAAACATTTGATTTGATTGAATTATTTTTAATACATAAAATAGTATTCTTTTAAACCTCTCGCTCTAATGTTTTAGAATATAGGTAGTCATATTTCAGTACATAAATGTGCAGTGGTGTTAAGATTTTTTACATTTATTAATTTTTAAACGCATTTATAAAACCATTAGTAAAATTAATGTTAACATTATATATCGTGAAATATTTACGATAAAAAATTATATTGATAATCTCTGTGATCCCAAATTTGACAAGAATTGGGCATTTTATTATTCAAAAATGGGCAAGATTAACACATTTGAAGATAATTATAAAGATATTGATTATAAGCTATGTCTTATGAATAATGATTGCTTTATAATAATTATTGACCTAAGAATAAGGTAGTTTTTTTTAAATACGCCATTTCTTTTGGCATTCCCCAGTGGTTAAGCTACAACATACGGCCGTAGCCATAAATTGACAAACTATTATTGAAGTAGGGAGTAAAATGATGTAAACGCGCGAGTTTGAGCATGTACCGTTTAAAAAAAAAAATCGGTTAGGTACATGTTGAAAACACATGCAGAAAAGTTGTCAATTACTAATAATTTATTAGAAAATTAATTATTATTTTAAGAGGTTGTTGAGATAAGTTGAAGATTTTTTTCTGTTGCAAAATCTATCCGTACAGCGATTGAAATATGTTCAGTAAGATTACTTTTAATGAGCGCGACGAGCAGTGTTACCGATTTTATAATATTGTCAACTCTAGTCAGGTCACTACTTAGTAATGGTGATTTGGAAGAATATTTTTTAAAATTAGGATTCTAAATATTTTTCTAAGCATTGTCCCAAAACCCCAACAACCAACAATACTTCAAAGAGGGTGGAGAAAAAAAAACTATAAAAAATACTTCCACCCTTCATTCAGAATATATGAAATTTTCTCAATTTTCATTTAAATCTCTCGGGAAGTCACGCCCTTGTCTCTTTTTGTTAGGTTTTAAGACCGCATAGCTCGTTTTGCATCATACGGAAACAAAATAATTTCAGTTGGCACTTCACAAAATAAGCTCTATTCGCGCATTCACCAAAGGTTAAAGTTGCGTGATGCACTTTTTTAACAGTGCCATGGGGTTGCTAGAATTCCATAACAGAACGGTAATGTAAAAGTACAGAAACGCATCGAAAAGGGATGAAATTAGTTGCATGTAGGTAGGTACCAGTGGCGAAGGGTGGAGGTAGGCTGTTAAGATCCGCCATAAATAGTGCACATTAAACTTTTTCAGACATACATATTTGTTTTCATTGAAATAAGACTACAATTTACAGATAATGTTGGTTAGATTTTAAAAAATCAATTAAACCCTGAAAAACCAAGCCATAATAGATAATAGTCAAAAAATACACGTCTATCAATAAAATATCTAAAATTATGCAATTAAATCATACATAACTTTGAGCATTTTATAGATAGAATAATATTTTTTATTTATTATACTTTGATTTACGCAGGTATGATAACCAACAATATGTGTAATATGTAGTTTTAGTCCAACGAAAACAAATAACTATGAGTGAAAAATTGTGCACAATTTTGTCGTATTGCCCAAATTAGACCAAATCTATTATGGTTTCGTTTAGGCAGGGTTTAATTGATTTTTAAAAACTTACTAACACCATCTGTAAATTGTAGTCTTAATTCAATAAAAACAAATAAATATGACTAACATAGCTTAGTGTGCACTATTTATAGCGAATCTTAACAGCCTACCTCCACCCTTCGCCACTGGTAGGTACATGGTATTATGATTTGAATGTATTTTATATTATTTATTATGATTAAAGTTTCGTACAAAACTGACCATTATCAGTGTATCTTGAATACAAATTAAAAATATAAAACTGACCATGACCAAACTAAATAATTATAATCCAAGAGAGACAGATATATTTTACTTTGTAATAGGTATTACAAAAAAACGTACTCTTCAGTGTAGGTACCTACTTATCGGTATATTGTATGCAACATAATACTGTGGCTATTGTACTAAAGTGTGAAATCATTCAGAAGTATTCAGTTGTTTTTTTATATTAAGTATAATATTATAATATAGGTAGGTAGGTACCAAATAATTATTAGCTAAGTATGTACATAAAATTTGAAAAATATTATAATATATGATATATATATCATTAAATTATCAAGAATAAATGCCATAAGAACTGTCGAATAAAAAATTATTAAAAATCAGAAGTGAGTAGGTAATATGCAGTGATGTATGGTCTATAGATACTGTTAATGAAAAGCATTCTAAGAAATAATCGATAAAATACTCTGGGTTAATGTTATGTAGGTATTTATTATGCCATTAATCGTATTAAAATTATTTTTGTTGTTTGGTAAATTTTAACATAATACCTATACTTCTAAATGTAGCACATTATTATTATTATGTGCGTAAGTATATACAAATACCATAACTACTACTTCTTCATCAGTCGCTTGAGATTCAATTATTTATTACAATACTCTAAGAAGAATATGTAGTAGGTAAGATTATATATGGCGAGTTCATATAAGTAAAAGTCACAGCATACTAGATAATGAATACAAACATCCGTTATCGTGTAATGATATTTTAATAATGACCAATTTTTAGCTTTATCATTACTTAGCGACTGAAAATTACTAACTGATATAGTATTACAAGTCAAAATAGCGCCCTGTAACTGAAACTCATTAAATAATATTATAACTATAAATACATAAGTATTTGTTTTTCATGAATACTTATTAAAATGTCTTGTTACTGTAGTTGCAATGACCTATTACACATTCACTTGTAAATGTGTGGATCAGAACCAGACTTGTTCATCGCTATTAAATATTCACTTTTTGTCAGGTTCAAATATGACTATCACTAAAAATTATCGTCTTATGAAACTACCATCTACACCTACAGTCATTTCTTGCAATCACATAAAATAATTCATTATATTTTGTGTCATATTTATCTACTCCACATAAAATGACGGATAAGTTTCAAGTGATTCATTTGATAAATTATCAGGTATTATTCTGCGGTAACAATATTCAGCTTTTTCAATGAATCTATAACTTTAACATTAATTATCTCAGAACTGAATAATAATTGTGGGTTGGACAAGTCTGATTCTAGTCTAGTAAAATATGAAAACGATTATGTACATGATTTTTTATCGAAATTTTTTGTGAAAGATTGCCGATGAACCCATTCGGCATGAATATTTCTCTGCTATTTGAGAATCGCCCAGATGGCTTCGGTCGATTTTCCTTCGTACAAGTGCTTTCGTACAAATTACCGGATACGTAATAAGTAATAACACTTCCTGTCATTATTACATACTGAATTAATAGCTTGCACCGTTGAACTGATCGACTGCTATCAGCCATTACTTCGATTGTTAGCGTTTTCACTTTGTTTGTCCTGGCAGCGCGACTCGTCAGGTAAATCGAAGGCGTCACACAATATCTATTGTTCGTCGCCCATTATGGACCTTACACCTATCCGTCGGATGAGTAATGTGTACCGCAGAGTCGACACGCGCCTCCATTGTGGCCTAACCTCTGACCGACATTGTTACCGGTAGGAAGTGACCACGAAAGGTCGGGAAGCGAACTTACCAATCATTGAAACCGTCCGTTTGTAAAATACCTGGTCGTAGTTTATGTTCCAATATGAGATAGGTACTTGCTTTTTAAAATCAGAACAAGTCTCCAAAAAAGATTCTTAGGAAAACACAATACTTGTGTGCAAATTTACATATTTTATTATAAAGTATACTCAATTGCAAACTCAACTTAAATAAAATCAATAAAAATATTTAAATAACATGTAAACCAAGATGCATGGTACATCATCATAGTATTTTTACAAAGAATACTAATCGGCTGATAAAATTATATCGATCTGATATTTTTGTTAATGATTATTACTGTAAATATAAAAAAGTGGAATAGGTACCTACTTATGTATACATATATACGTATAAATATATACGTATACATAAATATATGACTACATAGTATTGAGATCTAAACTTTCTTCAAATAAAACACTTACAAAATACGTAATAAAAATCACCGGAATACAAGAGAAAAACAAAAGAAAATGGATACGCTCTAAAGCGGGAGATTTTGGCACCACGCTACATAGTAGAAGTTATAGTAGCAGACTATTTACAGGAGTGTTGTCAGCCATTCACCAAACGGGTTCAGTTGCATATTTTTGTACCTATGTCAAAAGAATCTTCAGAATAGAAAAATAAATATTCATGTTGCATATCGTGAAATCGAACTTGCTACCCACAGCACAACACCTCCTACGTATAAGGTCGGCACTGCAAAATGCTAACTTTTCAATAGAGCCATTTTAGTGTTGCAATTAACACCGCAATGTTATTTTTAATGCTGATTGATGATTACGACCGTTAATATCTTCAACATTTACTTTTTTTATTTTTGGTTTTATAATAACGTGTATAAGTACTTAAAAATTATTCAATAAAATACAATTAAGTAAAAATAGCCAAATACGCTGTTCCGACCTTTTACGCAGGAGGTGTCGGGCATCAGAAACGGTTGCTCTATCATCTAGACCAGTGCTCCGCAACCTTTTCTCACCCACGGCACACCAAAGGTCTTCTCAGAATTCAACGGCACATCACATGTAAAACAATTTACACACCAAAACATGGACCCCACATCCTGAATTGGGACCCAAACCCAGGATTTTTGGCACCCCCCCTACCTATCGCTAAGCTTAAAGACAGTGTGATACTCTAAAATAGCGTTTTTCAAATGCTGTTCGAGGTAAAATTAATGGTATTGATTGTATGTTTAGCGATTTTTTGTATTTATTAATATATCCACTTGAATTATAGACAGTAGTTGTCGGGTTAAGAATAATTTTATTATTTGTCGAGTATTGACATAATAACAATTAATTGTATCCTACAATCGCATGTTTTCAAATATTAATGCAGGCGGCTTTTTTTACTATTAATGCAAATTTGTAATTTGTCTTTATCTCACTTATCTGGTTGACCTGCTACGCTGGCCTCTCTTAAGCCTGGGCCACAGGCTAGAGCCCTTACAAAATTACATTAATTTATGTTTTTTTTTTGATAAATAATTAAATATACAAACAACATAACACACGACGAAGAACTAAAAATATACATATTTCCATGTACCTATTTGAATTATCAATATAATAACTAATTAATGTGATAACTGACCTTGTTTCAATGAACGTAGAAGTTTTATATATTTTGACTTGATATTTGAAAGAGCAACCCGAAGTTCTACCCTTCAAGCAAGACTGCAAATTATTTTTTAATTATAACTTGAGTTGAAAAACTTTGCTCACCTAGATATGTAGTAAAAAATAGGAGCTAAACTGCGATGGCCTTGTCGGAAATCCGAGGATATTCTTTATTAACCGAAATCCAGAAAATAGCCAATGGAACATCGGCGAAGGTCAGTTTTAGCGTCTCTTCGTTTCTCAATCCAAACAATTCCTCTCGAATTCATGGGGAAAGCATTTTTATAAAATTTTGAGCATTGGTTACAAAAGGGTTTCGAATCCAGTCATATTGATTGTATGAAAGTAATGATGAAATTTATTTTGCAGCAAAATTTTCAATGATGGTCTGGTAGGTCCTTTGGTACATTTGTAGAGATCCTTGTCTTAACTCCTTCTACTTTACCAGAGCACGTCAATATATTTTCATTCTGACCTTGCATTGTTTTATTAAGTTAATATAGGTGCTTAAATATATTAGCAGCCATTTACGAAAATTTGGCTATTAAGTGGTTATTGTACAATAATATACAAAATTATTTGTATTTTTTTTGGGAGCAATGTGCCGCGGGACACCTAGCATCGTCTCACGACACACCGGTTGCGGAGCACTGATCTAGACAGCTAGAGCCACAGAGGGTGCTCAAACTTTCGAATAACCAAAGATTAGGACCGGTTTCGTTAAGCAGTTGAAGTGGTAAAATAAAGTTTGTTTTTTAATTATTTCGTAAAAAATACCTACAACAAACACTTGGCTAAGACACTTTTTGTTTCCCGTAGTCGTTAGTTAGTCTTGAAACTTGTATTAATTTTTCAAATTATGTTCGAGTGTTTTGATATTATTAATAGTTATGTTGTATTTAAAAAAAACATCCTCATTCACCGCGCCTTTGGTAGGCAGGTTGATGATACCATAGAAAACAAAAAAAAAACAAATCGACAGCACACTCGATCGACGTTTCGGTAATGCTATAATTAATTTTGGTCGGAGAGAAGAGCGTTTAACTTTTTTTTATTATATTATTATGAACATCTAAGTATCGACGTAAAAGATATAATAATACTTGAATATTTTAAGGCGATAACGCCGTATCACTGATAAAAGTTAGGCGATTACCGATGCGATGTGAGGCAGCGAAATCCGTTCAAATCCCCCGGGGTCATTTTTGATATTGGTGCGTTCGATACATGTTTGGTTCGGCAGGGGTTAAGAAACCAAAAGAATAATATTATATATCTCATAACATATTACGTTTCGATCCATTTTCAAAATATAGAAGATTGGTAAAAATAAAGTAATAATTTCCATACTTCTTCTTATTCTCTTCAAGATTGGTAATTTAAGTGGAATAACTTCTACTGCGTACGAACTATTCACCTTTTTCAAGCCAAAAGGGCTTAAGTAACATTTTGGTGATTTTGAGTTAAATATGAGGTTAGGTTTACAAAAAAATATCTACAGACTGGCAAAAGGGCGTTATTCATATATAATTGCAAACAGAGTTACGATTTTCCAATTTGGGCGTAAGTAATAACCCCACAGAAAGTCAATGAGAATTAACGTACCACTAACGTAACGAACCAAAATTAAAATAATTATAATAAACAAATAAAACATAACAGAAATACCTACAAACAAAAACATGAAGTAAAGTAATGGAAAAAAAAACAGTTCGGTGTTTTCTTTATGAACTTTGTATTTTTCTTAGACAGTCAAAAGGAATTAAGTGATCTAATTGCAAATAAATAAATTAATTAACACTGCATACTCCAAAACAATATTAATCTACCATAAATGAAAGAAAAAAAACTCCAGTTCTAAGAAACGAAGTTTTTTCTCATTAACATGACATTTTTTCACTTTTCTTGATCTGAATTGCAGCGATTTGTCACTAACGCCATTTTAGCTTGGAAAAGTCTATATAGGGCAATTTTAATTATTCTTACCATCATTATTTCCGACTGTTCTTACATAAAGCGTATTACACCGTTTTCTCTATCTTTTCTTCTTTCTTTCGACCATGTCCGATCCTAATAGGATCATATGGGCCTCCACAGGGTGGAGGTTTGTATTAACAGATTTTATTTTTTACGAGAAATGGATGTCAGCCACTTGCTCAACCTATTAGGTCCATACTCTGAATCATACACAAATTGAAAAACAATATGTGTACTTGCCAGACCCAGGATTAGAACCTGCGACCCTCGACTCTATAGGCCGGCATTTAAGCCACGCGGTCACTCTAACTACGTTATATTTTCAGTCAAACCTATCTAGCTTCACGCTTATGTGATATATGTTTAATAGGTACTTAGGTTTATTGAATTTCAGTTGGGGATCAATCGGCTTTCGATATGGTATCTATAATGCGAGATTGAGAATAAGTTGACTAGTTGGACCCTTTATGAGTTGAAACAAGATATTTATCAGGCTTCTCTATTTGGGGATTTATGGATTCTGTTTATGGTCTTATTCAAATGACTTTATATACTGTTGTTTAAAACTTAGAATGGATCTTTATTTGTTACACTCAATATCAAAATCACCTTCATTTGTTTTCCAGGTATGTATTTCAAATTAGTTATACCTGTTTATGTATGGCTTGAGTTTTATTGTCAATAACCGGAAAAAAACGTCAATATTGATTTGCTACGTACCTACCTTACTAATTATACTGAGATAAATCTAGTTTCTAGACTAAGCTTAAAAAGTCTGTATATTTTTATCAGAACATTTATATTTATATATATGAGATATGTATTTTAGTAGGTATATAAGTACCTAGGTATATTATGTTTCTGTTTTCATTGTATTAATGTCTAAAGCTTTTAATTTATAGGATTTTCTTTCGTCAATATGAACTTGAATTTGTAATCGAAGATATATTGTTATTAAAGCTTGGCTAAAATACTATATAATAATATTATATTAGTAGTTGTAGAAAATTGGAGGTTGTGACTATGCCTCCTTAGATTTGAGAATTCGAGAATATTGAATTTTTGAGAATTTGAGATTGGTTTATTGGTCTCTAGACTCTCGGAAGAAAAATATTCTTGTCTTTTTAACCATTCAATTAAAATAATCGTTTAGAAAAAGATTCTTTATGTTTTTTTTTTAAATTTTCATCATTCAATTACAATTATTTCCTTCAGAACCATATTTATAAGATGTTGTTTATTTTTATTATGGTTTATTGTTTTAGTATTTTTTAGAGAAACAAGAGTCTTGACATTTCTTATAATCTCGAAGCGAAGCAGGGTTGGAAATGTCTCAAGAATTACCGACTATAACCTATAGAGAAGATTATAGAATAACTTATTTTTAATTAAGTGAGTACATATTTGAAGCATATTATTCATTTAATAGTAATAATGATGAAATAAAATGTAAATATTGTTTTATATTATTTTAAAGATGTTGACAAAGTCTGCAGTTTTAGACTTGGAAGTGATTCGCTGTTTGGCGCTGCCGGGACCTGGCCATCCCAGTTAGTTTATTCGGCGATTATTAACTACACACCACACCGCATCGGCGAGACGATCCAGTACGAGGACCCACCCCGAGGACATTCTCCGGCCGGTGGAAGGCTAACTACCGGCCTGATGTGGGACGGGACGGAGGCCCCGGGCACCAGGCGATGGTACCCGCATTTTGTGGCACAGGTATTACCTATATAGGCGAAGACTTCGAAGTTTGATATATGGTTGCTATGTAGACGAGGTGGTATTGATATTCGATTGTATTTTAATTTAATATCATAATGAATGCGTTTCAATTATTGTATAATTGATATTTTGGCTGTGCCGCAATCATTGATTCGTTTTAATATCTTCACGAGAATTGTAAGTAGCATATTGTGTTACACAGTAAAAAAAATATTAACATTACATAAATTTGACACTGTGAATACTTCGAGAGTTTTATGTGTGGGATGACAATACCAGAACATTTTTAGTGTGGTTAAATTGATAGCTATTACATTTTTTTGCATTGGCACAGCGATATACAAATACTATTATGAAGGTAGATGCATCAGTAAAATAAAACAATACTGTCGTATAGGGCCAATGGCGGGAGTGAACCCCGGGCCCGCTATATTACAGTGCGAATGGTGGAGGTAGGCTGGATTCAACATAAATAGTGCACACCAAACTTTGTCAGTCATACTTATTTATTTTCGTTGAACTACGAATACAATTTGCAGATGGTGTAGCTTAGTTTTTTTTTTAAATTGAATGAAGTCCTGCCTAACCAAACCATAATAGTTTAGGATTGCTATGGGCGATCCGACAAAAACAATGCACATTTTTTCAGTCATAATTATTTATTTTCGTTAAATTATGAATACATACCTATTACATGCACAATAGTATAGAATATATAGGAGGTGTTTTTTTAAAAGTCATGCCTATACCAAACCGTAATCGAAAAAAATATTCTTCTATCTATAAAGTATGTAAATTTATGTATGGTTCAATGGTAAAACATTAGATATTTTATAGCTAAACGAATATTTATTGACTATTATATTTATATACCTAATATATATTTATCTACTATGGCTTGTATTGGGCAGAGTTAAATTTAATGTGAAAAACTAATAAACACTATCTAAACTTTGTAGTCTTGTTTCAATGAAAACAAATTCGTTTGACTGAAAAAGTTTAGTCTGCGTTATAAAAGTCGGATCTTAATAGCCTACGTCCACCCTTGGCCACTGCCACATTATAAACCGACACGTTACCACTCAGCCATTTGGGCAGATAAACTATTCAACCATTGTAATTACCATTACAATATTTGTACTAGAATCAAATCGATAAGTCATATTATACATTACGTCAATTTGTGGCGACATTCAAAAGCCGCAAAATAATTATTGTCATCATACATTTAAAGTCAAATTAAATCGGCACGCTGTGTCGTGACTAAGTCCCTTAACCCTTTAAGTGGCTAGCTGATTCGCCACATTGAGTTGAAGCATAAATAATAATAACATAAAAAACTAAATCTTTGAAAAGTTGTTCGCCGTTTGATAGCTGGACTGTTATTATTTTAGGAGGAGCCTGAGGCATTGCAAGAACAGTTCTATTTTTTTGTTAAAAAAAAAAGAATTTTCATATATTGTGATACGTAAAAGGCTTTTATTTTGTCGTCGTGTCTATTATTTATGCCGCACTTAAGTGCTGTCCAATTTTGTATCGATTCTTGACAATTTGCAGTGTGTTTTTGTTGTTGTTGTTCTTATTTGTTTTAATTTTACGATCAGGTAAAGGGTATTGGCATTTAAAGCATTAAAAAAATAGTTTGCCTAATTTTTAAAATTATCCAAGAAACATAACAGGTACCTAAATATTACTTATAAAAATATGTTTTTCAGTTTGATATAAGGTTAACATATAGCTATTAAATATTTAATATCATATTGTCACATACAAACCAACTTATACAATAAGTACTAAATAGTATTTGAAATATAGTAAAATGATAAGTCCGATTCTAATAAGTTCATAATATGGGCCTCCACAGATTGGAGGTTTTGTTTTACGAGAAATGGATATTAGCCACTTGCTCAACCTATTAGGTGCATGCTTGGATTCATACACAAATTGAAAAACAATATCCAATATCAATAGCCAGACCCAGTATTCGAACCCGGGACCCACGACGCTTATGCCATACGGCCATTGTGGGCGACTCTTCTCGGTGTATCTGTTTACTTTTCCTCTATTATTTTGTATAATATATTATGAAAGCTGTATCATATTTATTTACTTTCTTTCCTCTCCCCATGCCATGTTGTAAAGACGTTGAATTTATAATTTGTAAAATATACTATAATAATAAGTATGTATAATAAAAAATAAACCTATATCAAATATAATCAAATTAATTGCATTGTTTAGATAATTTAGATAAAAAAAAATATATAGATACTTATATAAGTATATTCTTTTTTTAACATTACATCAGGCCATGATGACCAATTACAGTAGTATGATAAGACTGATAAGTAATATAAGTGAAACAATCACACACACGCAGGTTTTGAGAAAATCACATAGATATATTGTGACCTCACCGGCATAGAACCCAGGAGCCCCCGGATGAGAGACCATTGCCTTACACACAGGACTACGAGGGCCGATTGTATTTGTTTACACATTATTATGAACCAACCCGCAGTAATATTACAGTGTGGGAATTGAAACAGATTTTATTTGGAAACAAACTGCATTCTGACGTAGCCAATTTGTTTGTTGTATAGCCAATGCGCTGTAGGTATGTAATGTGTAGTCTGTAATAGACAAAAATACATATTTACTAATAAGGTGAAATATATATTGTATAAAAGTAACCTAATAATGTTTTGAAAGAAGGTACATACTTAATGTTGATAAGAGAAACGTTTAAATTCATTAAAAAAAACATTATGAAAAAAAGCACAAAATTTTAGTGGTGCTATCAAATAAATAATAGCTATTTGTTTCTTCTTGATTTTTTTTTAATTTTTAACATCACGTTTCTTCTTCTTCTTCTTTTTCTTCTTCTTCTTCAGGGCTTCTTTTTCTTTTGTTGTGTTAGCTGTCAATTCATAGTGGAAATTCGTTATCCTATTATTTTAATTTAATAAAATGCATTTTTTATCACACTTCATTCACTTTTATTTAATATCTGGACCGGTTTTGTCTGCCTCATTGTCACTTTTTGAATTTGTTAATATAATTGCCTGTTGTATTCAATATTCTTTAGTTGAAAATATCCTTCTGAGGCGGACGAAACCGGTCCAGATATTTAATAAAAGTGGAATAAGTAAGTACGACAAAAAAATTGCGGTTTAATAAATAAAAATAATAATAATCTCGTCTTTTATTATGTTGTTGCATGAAAGCTCTAGTATACACGTAAGCATGATAATAATATGTAGGTTACTGCGTATAATATATCTACATACTTATTGAGAATTATTATTAATTTATGTCTCATAGTAAGTATATTTTTCGTAATTTATCTAATCAATTTCTAACATTTGGTGCACATACTTACCAATTTATTGTGTTAACAAGAATATTAGGCAAAGCGAGACGCTTAATTAAAGTAATAAGTATTAATAAATGTGTTCGCCATTTTTTGATAACCATGCCCTTGCTTTTTCATACAAGTTCACTTTGATGGTCATTGTCCAAGTTTGTCCAACCTTATTTTGACTAAATTGCAAAATATCAAGCCATACCAGACAGACTAGAAATGAGTATTTTTTCTGACTCGAGGCAATATTATATTTCTATACCAATTTTGGGTTGCTGCGGATAAACCCTTTCTTTGTACATTTAGAGGAGCAAGTTTTTACAGTTTTTACAAATTATAACATATTATTATGATTTAATTTGAATTTGGAATTTAAAAAAAAAGTTTATCAGTCCATGGCTATTTTGGTATGTTTCAATAATGGTGTAACAACAAAGATAGCGAAAGCTAATTTTACTAAATTTATTATTATACACACTGTTATAAAATGAAATTATATTAAGACGGTACTTCAGTGAAACGGCAAATAATTTTCAACTATAGGTGCGATGAAATGTCGGACTGGCTGGCAATCGAAGAGCGAAAGTCGAGCTGTGAACACATAAATTTGTTTTGTGATGGCGACGGAAGAATTAGTTCGTAAATCGTGTAAAAATGACTAAAAAAACGTTACTCATTTACTTGAAAAAGAAAACATGCCAATGAATATATTATTATTATTAGTAATAGAACAATAAACATAACATTAAATGGACGCATGTTGACTGTTTATGACAAATTATGTGTTGTTCTGCACGCATCATTTGCACAATCTTCGCGTCGCGTAGTCACGATTGTTTTAGACCGTACCACAGCTTAAGTATAGCCTTAAGTAAATGCTTTCAAAAATCGGAAAATCTGAATTAAATAAAAAATTAGGGTACAAATCCATTTACTGAAAGTCAGGCGGGAACAGCGCCAATTTTAATAGCCATAATCACAAGTATTCATGAATTCAAGAATTTGAACCTAACCTAACCTAGAACCTAACAAATAATCCAGTATATCAGTGATTTTCAAAATTTGTTTGCCGCTGTCTTCCATTAAAGAGACAAGAACCAAAATAAGTAAATAAGAAACTATCATTTAGTTAAAAAATATTTTTCCATATGGGACAATTTCTGAATTATGTTTGAACCAATTTAATCATTATTTAATTTAATCTGAGATCGTTATAACACAATATATAAATTAACTGAGCAATGGCTACCTCTAGCATATTTTTTTTTACATGTAACAAGATATTACTTTGTAGACTTATTTTTTATTTACAAGTGACAACAATATTAACAATTTCAGCGACTTTTAATATAGAATGAAAATTTTTCTATAGTTAAATTGTGTTTAACAAATTTGTAGGTTACATGCTTTCTGCATAAAATTTGCATAAGCGACCATAAAAAAATCATCAAATTTTTACCACTATTTATGTAAATTAAATATTACATAATCTATTGCCACCTGACTTAAACTGACCATAAATACAAATGGTACAATCGACAGGTTACCCGCGCATACTTATACGGTATATTAATTTTATGAAATATTTATTTACATAAAAGTGAAAACTTCATATTCGGCCAAATTTATTGAATACGTAAACGTATTCACAAATTGATTTAATAAAAATATTACCTACCTACTATACAGAAATAAAAAAATCTTATAAAATTTATAATTTTGTTTCACTACAAATAATTTAGTACCTAACCAATACGTACCTATTATAAAGCTTTATTTAAAATCTCGAATTTCAAATAACTCGAGCTAACTTAAATTTAAATGAATGATATCAGTAGTTTTTTCATTCTATTCATTTCTGAATAATGCAGAAATATTAAACTAAATAAAAATAGGTAAGAAATAATCTAAATGAAATAAGACAACATAAACCTTCGGTACATTTTCCATGATCCGAAAACTTTGGTATCGGAGTGTATTGGATATGTGTCATATTATTCCGTGCGCCTAATAGGCGAGCACAAAAAATCGAACCCGAAAAATCAATGTAATTATGTCATTTGAAAAAATTTAAGCTATTAATTTTTGTAACATAAATCGCTCCAAGCAAACCACTTTAAGGTGCTCCGAATATCTTCAAAGAAAGGTATTCGTTATTGCCACGAGACATTTTTTTTATAATTCGTATTAGGTAGGTACCGATATCCAGTGACGTCCCGTGGGGGTAGGCAGATTGAGCGTCGCTTGAGGGCGGCAGTTACTCGAAAGGCGGCAAATCGAGGAGAATCATTAGGCACATATAGAAATAGCAACCTAAACTTAGTAATAACGGAAATATCTTTCCATTAAAAAATCATCTCACTGGTTGGGAACAAAATATATTAATTAACATACCTACAAGGTTTAACAGGAGTGTATTTTTTGTCTGCTTCGCGATGTCTAGTTTATTTCCGTTGTCATTGGAGATCACGTTCTTTATGATCAACAATGACACCTACAGATTTTTGAATTATAGGGAGGTACATACTTGCCTAATTTAAAATTGATCCAAATATTTTTTCCAGTCACTCGCGAATTTTGGAAGTTGCCAGGTGTATTTTTAAATGTATCTGAAACCGTGGACTTACAATATTTCTATTGAAGCAGAGATAGCATTTAAATTTAGTATGTATTATATATTTTGTCGGTAATGTATCTATACAACACATCTTTTAGAAATTTTAGTCATGAAGGATAATGAAAATACTGTATAAAAATGGGGCGCCTTTTTTCGCTGTCTAGGGGCGGCATTTTGTCTCGGGACGTTACTGCCGATATCAGATTAACAATGAAATAACAATATGGTTAGGTATCATAATTGTACTTCCATATTTTAGATGTAAAAATCTATAAGTTATCATAAATTCTACATTATATTAGTGGTTGAGCTTTTTAAGTGGATTGTTATTATTTTTAGGGAAGATGAGGAGGTCGGATCTAGGGGTGGTGGTGATGGAACAGAATGCCAGATACTGACCTTTGTGATGATGTTTGATGGCTCCGTGGTCTGGTTTCAACTGTCACTAGCGCGGTATTGTTGTTTTGGGTCACCCGGTTCGTACACTCACGCACTTTGTGATACAGTTTTATGGATTATATGTGATGGTGTATGAATGATGACGATAGATTCTGAATGAGTCTGTATCTATTGAGTCAATCACTTAAGCGACGGAAAGCTATTAGAAGCCCGCTCACGCCCGCTATCAAGAGGCAACACAATGTTCTTTGTAACACCGTCTCTCATGATCCGTAATTGCTTATTGATTGTCTGGTAACAATAACACTGGGGATTAGACGGTGGGTGAGGAGCTAAGGAGTGGAATGGGAACAAAAATGGTCCAACCAATTAGTTTATATTTATTAGTCAATAGCTACCTACTTCGGTTGTTACATAATTATGAAAACAAATATGTATATAAAGAAATAGGGTGGAATAATACATAGGCACATAAAAATAGTTTGACAATCGATGTAGTTATCGAAATGTAAACCAATCTTAAAAATTTAATTTAGGTATATTATCATTTTATAATACGGAACTCGTAAATGCTAACTAACTCAGTCAATAAACAAAATTATTGTTAATAAATTGGGTATTAATTCAATCAATTCCATTAAAATATGTTGTACGATTTTTTTTATAAATAACTTATTTGCAACTAATAAACACAGTAAACAGTCAATTAAAGTTGTCAGGTACCTACTTATATGAGATATTTTATAAATCTGAATATTGAATCATCATAATATTATTAAATATTCATAATAATCTTAGCATTCACATTATATACAACATACATAATAAATATTGCTTTATATAATTATATATAATATCTAAAAGAAAAAGAAGCGAAATTTCAAGAATAAAAATTTTAATATTTTTTTCATTTAGGTATATAAAGCGATCACTAGCTCTTGGTAATTGTGATTTTGTAAGGTAAGACTAGGTTATGTTCATTTATTACCACTGTATGATATTAAAAAAATAATATCGTATTGTTTTTTTAATCTCCAAGAAAAAGAGGGTACAAGTCTATTTACTGGAAGCCAGGAGGGAACAGTGTCAATTGTCAGAGACGATATCGGCAAGATTCATAAATTATTCAAGAATGATGACCTGACCTAACATAACTGGCGGTGGTGCAGTGCGTAAGACGCTTGCCTTCGACCTGAGAGTTATGGGTTCGATCCCGGTGAGAACACGATATTTATGTGATTTTCTCAAAGCCTGGGTGTTTGTGATTGTTCACAACTACTTATCAACCACGCTGTATGAAAAAGCAAGGAAATGGTTATTAATAATTAAAAAAAAAACCTAACCTAACTTAACAAATAATCCAGATCGGCTATTTTCAAAATTTGTTTGCAGATAGACAAGAACCAAAAAAAAGTTTTAATTCAATAATTTTAAATGTTTATTATCATAATAATTGGTTTGCATTACATTGATTTAAAAAAAATATTAATCACTTTAATGATATAAACTGTCAATCATTGGAGACTTTCTTATTTGTATTAAATTTCGTGAAAAAATATCTAGGTATTATATACTTACTTATTATTATTTATAAAAATATGTTTTATCTTTACCACCCAAAATCGACTGCGACTTGTTTCCGACGTCTGAGGAACGAGAAGACCAATTTCGTTGTTATTTTGTAGTCATCGTAAACGGGATTGTTAAAGGACCTCTGATTATAGTAATCTGCGAGGGTCGACGGAATGCGCCAAAAATGCTGTTAATGTCGCGGAGGTGCGGACCTCAGACATACCAACCCTAAATAATTCAGACACCAAAGACATCTTCTCCTCATACCATTTTGTTTGGTATGTTGATTATAGTGTAAATGCAACTCTACACCTTATTAACTAAATTAAAACTATAATTACTACTAATCCTAATGCCTGTTTTCAGATTTTCAAAAATACAATGTGTGAAATATTTTATCTAAAGCCGTAGTTATATCAAAAACATATTGATCATACTCCAGATAATTTTGAAATATCAATCATTAATCTCGTTGATCAGCGTATCGTTAGTTGTACGTGGTCTCTTCTTTAATAAGCTTTTATGCTCAAATTACATTGGCAGATTGCGTCTGGCCCAATCGTCTGCCGCGATTGCCAAAATCTATTATCTATGGTTTTCCGAAATCGTCAATGATCGTGTGCAAATTGGAACCAATCCTACTTCCGTCTGCCACGATTCACGAAGATTGCCGAGAACGTACGAACATATCCGAAGCTATCGCCCGCTTGCGAGGTTAGGACAGCTGAGTTTTGACGTTTTTGACCGATTTAACGAAGAAATAATTTTATCTATATTACAACATTTTTATTAGCTCGTATTCTTATTTGTCCGGTGGTTGTTTATCCAGTAGGAATCTTGCAATCGATTTTTAACTAACTTCGCAACTAGCTAGACATTGGAAACTTTTAGAATATATCAGAACACGATGCCAATGCATTCTTTTAATAATTTCAGTTAATTCTGTTTTGTATGAAAAGTTATTTTGGAAGAAATCCGTAATCCAATCCTCTATTATTGGTTGCTAAGTGGAAAATCTTAGCAACTAAATTATTAATATATACGTGCCTTACTATGGAAATCAAAATGACAATTCAGTATTCTATATTTATTTTGTTTGTTTGTTTGTTTTTTATTTACTTCATATCAAGTACAAGTTTGAGCATATTGAGCATAATAATTGAAATGAAAATTTAAAAACGTTGTATATAAAAAGTTCTTTTTATCTTGTAATTATTTTTAATAATAGCAACGCTATGTTTATTTTAAACCAATCAAAAGCAAGAACCAACGCGATCAAATTGTTGCGTGTAATTCCTTATAGTATAAGGACGTTGGTTAGGACGGTCGACGTGGATCGTTGGATCTGCGCATCTGCCAATGTAATAATTAAACCTTTACAGTAAATGCAGACACGACCACGTGTGATAACCACAAGCAGAATAATACATTCCCTATATTATTTGTATGTGACATCCGCCCACGTTTTTTCGCGTATATCGACCGAATGCAACTCGCTACGGTTTAGGACGTCGACAATCACAAATCAAATCTCTTTTTCTGTCCACCGTATCACGATTTTATCCATGCAATGAATATCTACCTACGTAGTCTGCAGCTATAACTATCACACTATTGATAGTCAAATTCATTTGTTTGCGATCCGTCGCCCTCGCTAATAGGTACATATTAAGAACTCTAGAAAACTGACACAACCGAAATAAAGAGGTAGGTATGTACCTACATTTATTAGATGGGTTTATTTGGGGATATGTTATATTTAAAAATAATATTATAAAACAGTAGGTATCATGTAAGAATATTATTGCATATTAATTGTTAAGCTAATAACTTTTAAAGACGGATATCATAGTTGTATCTCATTAGTTAGCTCCATTAATTCCCAATACGTTACCATTGTTTCCAGAATGGACGATTTTACACATCTTGAGTATTGTATTTTTATTGTTTATAATTACTAATGATCTATTATTACGTTTTGACGATTTATTATACGCTTATCGAGTGTATTATTATTGATAAGGTAGGGGGTTTTATACATAATTTGTTTGTAAAGTATATTTTTTTATTGTGATCCTTGACATAATAGGCGGGTGATAAAGTTTTTACCTACTTTATTGTATTTATTTATTTTATAAGTTAGAGTTAATAGTATTTTTGTTGCTATTTGCCTTTTGGTGAGTGTACACGGTGCCTGAAGATGCTGAATGGCAAAACCCGAGTCGCAAAAAACGACTCAAATCAAATAGTACAAAACTTAAATCCATTAGAATTTAATAAGTTCACGTTATGTATACTTTTGTAAATATTATTTTATTGTATAATAAACTCAGTCAAAAAGGAGGCAGACAAGAGTACCTTCTCGACGCGATGGTGGTCGGCTAGCTATATGATGAAATAGTAAAGGGTTGGATATGTCGCCCGATGGATAGATAGTTAATGGACTTACGGTAGAAACATTTAGCGTTCACAGGACTGCATTAAAATTTGCTGGATCCGCTTAAAGAATCGAAAAGAATAGAATTAAGTATACCTAGTAGGCATTGGATCAATGGATCGAGCCTAGCTATTAATGATGAAAACAGAATTTAGTAAGTAATTGATAATTTTCAACCAAATAACAAATGTCTAAAAATGCACCGTTTTACAATAAATAATGTAAGATATTTGAATATACGTAATTACATATCGAAAATAAAAGAAATCTCTAATGTAAAATTATATAATATTATTCTGATTAAGTACTATTTCATAAGAAGTTACATAGATTGCAAGAAACTGTGTAAAATCACGAGGGTCGCCAGAAAGCTTTGAAATAATAGGAGAGCTCGGTTTTAAAAGCTCCATGTTGTATCCGACACGCTCTTTTAACTTGCGCTCTATTTTTAAAAAGCTGCACAAGAATTGTGGCCTCAGCAACAAGAAAAAAATGTCACCCACACGCGCGTACTGAGGGAAAAATAATAGGGATGGTTTCCAATATAGGGGTGTAGTTATTATCCACGATAATTTATTTAGAATAGGTACATGTAATCAAAGAATATATAAGAAGAATATAGGTACATGGGTTGCCAATTCATTTTATTTTTTCACATGAATTAATAAAAATGAGAAAGATTGGAAAAAACAATGCTTCGCACTTTTAACAAAGTGATTCTACCATATTTTTTAATGCATTTGTAATTTTTTGTATTTTATTTGAACTTGTCTTTGTTATCTTTTCATAAATAAATAAAACTGTTTTACTTTCACACTATTATTTATACATATTACAATATTATTTACTCCATTAAACCTATGTATTTCCAAGATTGATTAAAATAATGACAATACCTATTACATGAAATACGAGTACATTTACTTACTGTTAGAAGTTTTCGACGTTATTTTACGGATTTACTACTATCACAAAATTGTATCTAAAATATAAGTGACTACTAGTAAGTTTATACTTTCAGTAACCAACTAAAATCATGTACAATAAATAATTGGTAAATATTCATGAAAATATAATATCAAAAGCCATTTTCTTTTGTATACCTTTTATATATATACTATTTATAATTATTTCATCATGATTAGCTCTAATTTCTTAGCAATTATTTTTTAAAGCCATTAATTAACCCATGTTCTGAATTCAAACACGTATTGAGAAAATAATAATATGTGAATCTACGTCTCCATGATTCAGAAACAACACCATTTTACATTGGATAAATTATTACCATCTATTAAGCGTAGACAAATATCTTTTATCTATGTAGTTTTAATAATGGTGTTACACCGTAATTAGCTATCGACTTAAAAATCCTGTAAAATGTAATATAATTTATATTATCCTTTGTAAGTATGCTGACTCAATTTATATTAGCTACATACCTATCAATTATAACGTGCAAAAAGTGGTACGATTGCAAAAATATACTCAATATAAAAGATGAAATGTAAAAAAATTGTGATAACAACAGCTGGATATAAATTAAAGTAGATCTTAAGTATTCCTAATTAAGTAAGTAGTATGCAATGAAAAAAATACACCCCCAAACTATTACATTTTAACATCAGCTCAGAAAGCATTACGCCGTAAAATGCTGTCGTTTAAAATAATTGAAATGCGGAAAAGTGCATTATAAAAAAGTGGCAACCCACTACCCTAAAACGGCTTTATGAGGGAGTAGTTTTTTAGCTGCACGATGCATTTGAAGGTTTCATGTAATACGAAAGAAGTGACCGAATCGGATAACTAAGTATTGGGGGGTTAAAGCTTTTTTAGGGACAAAGTTTAGTAGGTAGTTGATAGATTGACCATGAGGTTCTGTTATGCATTGTTTATTATTAGGAGAGATAAATTACAAGATGAACGGAGAAAAAAAACAGTTACTCAGTACCTACTTAGTAGTAAGATTCTAAAAAAAGAGAGAAAACTGAAATATTAATAGCTTTTAAGTTGGAGATGAGCAGGCTTCATCATAGAAAGAATAGATTATCGTTTGATCTCAATATGGTACCCAAGAGTTATTAAAATACCTAAATAATGACCAACGGGGTCCGCTAGATCGACGAAATAAGAAATTTCAACGCAAGAACATGGCAAAAAATACAAGAGTCTGAAAAGAGAGGAGAAAGCAATTTGATGCCTTCATACAAGACACCTTCATGGTGACATAATAGTAATTAAATTATATTTTAAGGAATTCCATCATTTATTATAATATGATATATTGCTTTACAAGAAGGTCGTGTGAGTAGGTACTTAACATTAATAGATTATGACCTTTTTATTAACATTAACAAGTTAATTCATATTATGAATTGAATTTTCCTTTAGATAGTGCATGGTATAATTTCATTTGCCAATGGCACTAATTTAGAATCATAGTATTATTTTCTACAATAATAATTATATTTCGAGCATATATTTTTATGTATACCAATTCTTCCGTCAAATTCTTAATACAAGGGTTGATTTGAAATACGAAATTAGTGCAATATTATCCTTCTGATATTATCGTAAAATTTCCCAATTTTCGTAATATTATTATTATTAATAATAAAAAAATAAAAATCAATTAGTATATTGAGACACAGGTAGGTATTGTAGAGACGACCATATATTCAATGTTTATATATCGATAACTACGTAATAAATATTAAACTTTCACATTAATATGCGCTCTCCACAACTAAATGAAAGTTTTTGAAGAATTTTCACAATATAACCATATATTTTATATATACCATATATATATACACCATATATATTTTTTAACAAACATTGATAGTTTATCGTATACGCAAAACCTTTGCAATTCTCCGAGCATTTGAAAAATCTTCAAGCCTGCTAGAATATCCCGCATCCAAGTATCTCACCACTGTCTATCGAAATCTGTACAATATAGTACGTACGTTAAAATTGACTACTATATTATAATGTTATATAAATATTGATTGCAGTAAGTATACAAAATTATCTTTAGTAAGAGCAAGCTATTGAACGCGAGAAATACAGATACCTCCGAATGTCCTCAAATATCACCAATATTAAAATTTGCAACATATTCTTTAACACTTGTTTAATTTTATCCCATATTTCTCCACACTCGAGATTCGTAAAGCACTTTCTAATATTTTTGTGTTTCCTGGCAATAACTTATTTTCTGGTATGTATTTTTCAATAGAAACTTCCATCAATTGCATGTTTCGATGATAATACCCATAGCTACAGCTTGTAAAAAATCAAATAAAACTTAGTTAGAAGTTTTTCGTCTTACTTAAGGTTTCTCCGCTTCGGCAGGGGTGGGAAATTCTCGTTGGCATTATGTGAGGGAGTTGATTGAGCTATTAGTTACAATGAGCGATCTCTGGAGGCTTGAGCAACTGATATCATCCCAACTCGAACACGAATGAAATAGAAAAAGTTCTCTGTTATAAAAACAAATGTCCAAATGATTTAATAGAGCATTCCGCTGGATCGAAAGAGAGGGGAAAACTTTCCTAATGAAGTATTTTGAAGACTTCAGACGATTTTTTGGGGAGTGAATTTTATGTTACAAATTTAGAGAAAGTTTTTCTTGATTTTAAAATAACAATGTTTACATCACCCAACTGAACTATTTATTTTAGTTGAGTCTTACTCAATAATAGTTATATTATTTAATGTTGAAATTAATATAATTAAGTGATATATTAAAAGTGTTTCAATTTTTTAAGGTAAATCGAAAAATTGAATACTGAATCATTTTGACTTTTTAGTGGTGTAGGTATATGAGCAATTGAGCAAACATACTGGATTGGTTTTTTACGAGGATCAATTGCTAACTGTTTGTTCAATTCATTAGGTCTTTGATCTGTTCTATACATACACCCTGAAAAATAAAAGTATGTATTTTTTGGAAACAAAATATTTTAGAATTATTGATGTCATTGTTTATTCGTGCGATATTTTTTGGCTAGAATAGAAATGGAAAAAAGACTTCTAGGAACGATTAAATATTAAAAAAAATGGGTAGATTTCAATGATGGTTATTTTTTATTTAGTGTTTAGTTTCACTCGGTGAAGTATTAATTTATCCAACTGAATTTGGCGGATGCTGAAGGAGGCTAAATTTACAATCGATTATAGACCCAGGAAGAAGAAGATCTACGATGTTGGTATTTGTGACAGAGTAAAATTTAGAGTAGAAGCAACGACTTAAGAATATTGATTGAATGGCAATGTCACATTAACTGAAGATATACCAAAATAACACACTTGGGATAATATACGAGTAATAATAAATAATGTAAAATAATGATAAAAAAGTTATATATTTCGCTTATAATAAGTTAGAAACAGGATGTCGATATATAACAAATAAATGTAGACATAACTATTTTTAGTTACCTACTTTTTCAGTATTCATACCTATAATATGATAATTTTGAAACAATATTGCTGTTAAATCTTCATATTTTACACTACCAATAATTGATAATTTTAATGATAGTTTTTAGTTCAAAATAGTTGATGTGAAAATTTGAAAAAATATGATTAAAAAGTATTTTAATGTACTTCTTTTTATATATATAGCATTTACGCTAGTATAATTAAAATACAATTTCGGGTTGTCAAGGGGAATTACAATTAGCAATAATTCACAGCGAATTGTGTTTTATTACAGTAAATAATATTATCCAATTGTAGTGGGTCCTTATTGTCTCAGCTTGAACAATTCAAAACGTATTATTTGTCTCCTATCGTGGGCGTCGAAAAGAAATGAATGATAAAAATTGAGGCTTCATTGGGCGCATTTTGCCACACGAGCATGTCACCAACCATACCAATTTAAATGTAGTATATAAATAATATTAATTTACCCTTCTTATATAACGGTATTTTTAAATCATTATTATCACTGTTAATCATTTTAATTTTAATCGTATCGTATAAGAGGTTTTTAGGAGATAATGTTTTAAAACTCAATTATTATATACCTAGGTATTTTATTATCAATCTTTATTTTATGTGGTTAATACCAAATGATATACATACTATGTATTGCATTTCTTATAATATAGGTACCGTTCGAAAATAATAATAAAAAGATACATTTTATTTATTTTCATAAAACATGTTACAAACAATTTTCATTTCAAAAGTTTTTACATTCTGAAGCTTTTAAATATGAAATAGTTATACATTAAATAATATGTATCTAGCAGATTTCACCAGTCGGTAGTAATATACAATGCAATTACATAATATCACGATTACTTTACACTTTTTTCTTCCTATATTTTTGCACTATCTATTACAGAACTTATGAATATCACGTGAAGCTTGGGTGAAAGCTAACAAACTATTCATCATTGATAGATAACTTTCACTCTATGGAACCTCACATGCTTAAAACAAAAGGAGTAAAAATTATTATGTACATACATACCCTTTTTACATTTTATAACACTGTTAAATTTAAAACAAGTAGGTACATTACACCGTTATCAGCTTATGATATTCAAACAGATTTACCCTGTGACAGGCCAAATTTGAATAACCGATGTACGATGGCAGGAATTGGCATGCCTTCTTGGAATTCGGTTAGCTAACATTCTGTCGATTGTCGATTACAATCAAACTAATTAAATTGGATATACATAAACATGTAATATAAAACTTTATTATTGTAAATTGTATCAAACTTCTGATAATGAGATATGATTTGATATGATAATGAGGTTTTTTTAGGGGCTAATTTAGTGGATGTTACTACCCAAAGTATCAATACAAAATACCTAAATAAGTTGACGAGTATACACTTGGCAACGTAAGACCGAGTAGACTAGATAATTCAAGGCATCATCTGTCAGTGGATGAAGTAACTAGGATAAGAACATTATTATTTTTTAAACTTGATATAATCACGTTGATAGAGTTGGCTATGCATGTTCGAGAGAGTGGCAAGTGGGTTGGTCGTCGCTCCTATCCCACTCAGATGACATATCACAAACTTGATCGCTGTCATTACCGCCTCTTTCGCATTAACGCTCTCTCACTCTTTTTGCTCGTGAAGTTCATGACTTACCCACTGAATGATACAAAATAATACTCTTTTTGATATTGGTAATGCTGCCTTGTAACATTATAAAATGTTAAACAGCTACAAACAGTGGTAGTTTTAGTGATGTGTAAGACCAACATTCTACTAATTTTAAAGCAGTAAAAAAAGATGTTAGCCCCGACGCACATAGAAACGAATCTCGACTTCAACACGTCGAATTTGTCGATATGATTTTGTTAATCGATGCGACATTTTTGGTAGAAAAAATATCTGCTTGTTACGTGTAACAAATTTTAGTCGACATGTAGAATTACAACATCGGCGCATGTGCAGATGCTGTAGCTGTTTTTTTTTCGTTTTGGATAACTGTGTGACATCACTGTCCCGGCATGGTTTCGCACGTCCACGCGAAAGAGAGTTGCGGCTGGGTTTTGTTTATGACCATATCCCAGTCGAGACGATTTCAAATGTGCGACCAGGCTTACATGTAATAAAAAATTTAAAATCCAGTGACAATATAACATGTCAAACCTACCAAAAACCCAGTAATAAACAGTCACAATAATAAGCAATAAAACCTGAAGTAAACGTTGTAAAACCTACTAATATCATTTTAAAAATATGTTGCATCCACAGAACAGATCATAAATAGAATCCGATAGGCTATATACCACTACAGTAAATTTTGAGCCGAGATTTTGAATGTGTGAGTGTCCTACGAAAATGAATCACGCATTATACACGTGCAACCGTGTGTGTAATACACCAATATTAAATGAGCGTCAATTCATAAACCGAGAGGAGTTGTCAGTAATCGACATATGCCGTATTCTTGACACGTGTTTAAATTTATCCCATATTCTTCGTTACCCGAGATCGGTTGCCTGGTTGTTGCCTCCTTACCCGTTAGGTATTTCAGTTCCCATTATTTCTGTGTTCCCTGGTTGCATATCTTTTTATGAACATACTACTATTTTAATATCACGCTCACCTACCTATCTGACAAAATATAAACTTTTGCGTAGATACGTGTCTAATTTATGTCGATGTGTTGATGTCGTCGATGTTTACCGTTCATGATTTATTAATAGTATCTACCTAATACATATTTTTGACAGTTGTGGCGATACCCTTGTGAACTTTATGATAAAGCGACTGCCGTATATTACATTTCATTAAAAATTGTCCCGTGTTACAGATATATCGAATATAATACTTTATGGTATTTAGACAGATCGGCAAAGGATCTATAATGAACATAATCATATGCGCTTTGTACGAATATGGTCAAAATACTAGAAGGTACCCACCTATTTTGTGTTAAAATTTTCAAATGTTTATTGTAAGTGAAATACGCTAAAAAGCTCACTATTTTAGCTACCTAAGCAGATTAGCCAGTTATATTCCTTAGACACAAAATGTTTAAGGTAATTCGAATGAGTTTATTTACAACTCTCACCTCCATATTATAAGCCCATTTATTTGTAAGTACAATTTTATTAATCTATATTGTTCGATTTTTTTGAAATTTATTAATACAAAATGTTTGTAAGCCAAGGAGCTTCTCGTCAGATTGATGGTGAAGAAACTGCAAAAGACCTGGATCGGACTTGTGCTATGAATGCATCAAAATTCTGAACTTGATCTGTCTTTACTTCAAACCATCCCAAAGCCTGCTTTATACAATCCACAGTGTATACGAAGGAGTTGTGAAACGGAAATTATAATTTGGGAAGTTTCTATATACTTGAATAATCATAATTTATTCAGACATAAATCTTATAAAATCAATAATAACAACAATTTAACCTTAACTAGTTTTTAAATATGTTTATTGAATTTTGACAGAATTCATCATATTAAATAACATATTTGTGTTCTGTACAACAATTTCTTTCTTAATAACGTATCAGAAGCTTTGATTGAACTTACAAAGACTAGTATTTAAAGCTTCCGAAGTTCTTATAAACCTTATACAATATTTTTGTTTTATTTCTCAATCGCACCATTTCATTCACAAAGAATTACAAAGTATACCATCAGTGTTACATGAAAGGAAAATAAAATATATTTATTGTAGCACGCACTTCAATAACACGGCGTGAACATAACCGATTCATAAAACCTCCGAGCGTTATTATGAATGAATGAATGCCGAACGAGACGTCGCGTATGAAAAAAAATAATAATATAAAAAGGAGTATGTAAGTACCGAATGAAAAAATAAATGAAAGAAAATAATAAGTCGAATATCATTCCTCAGGATGAATGGACGGATGGTGCGACACACCCTCCCCTCATTGGAGGCACTCCGAGGCCAACAATGAACTCGAGGTACCTTCGCTGTAAATGTTAACACAATACAATAATGCATTGCTTTGTACTGTTATACCTACATGTAGCAAAGTGTTCGATGTAGAAGATTGTAGTATGTCCAAACTAACACTGAAGATAAAAAAAATAATAATTTAATTTAAGAACAATATTTTTTAAAGTAAGGACTTGCAGTACCTATGCTTGAATTGATATTTGTATAAATAAAAATCTCTTGTTATGTATATTTAACTAAAAAAATAAGAAGGTATTGAAAATTAATTTGACAACGTTACGAATTCCTTAGAATCGCACCAGTTAGCGAAATACTAGAAAACAATCTTGGACCATCGAATTCAAATAAGGTTTTTCGTTTGCCTGGGGAAAATCTTGCAACGATTGTTTTTAAAATTGGTCGATAACGGATACCATATTAATTTATTGTAACATCACGTCATTACTAACTTCATTCATAGATGACGTTGGGATAAATTAAAATATTGTTTTACTTCACTTTACTTTACTTTACCTTACTTTAACTTAATATGGTTTTATTCTTAATAATGTTGTAATGGTAATGAAAAATGCATTTCTTAATAATTTAATAATCATGTTTTTAAAAGTAAAGACGTGTTTATATGCGTTATAGTACCTAATATTTGCCACTTGGAGCGTCTTTATGCTTCACGTGGCTGGGGAATGTGTTCCGGATGCCGACAGAAAGTGTGACACTCCGTAGCATTGTGGCACAGCCTCAAGGGTTCCGTCGCCGTGGCCGGCCCTCCCTCACCTTGCAGCGGTGCTACAAGACCGACCTACGGCTGTAGGTCTTTGCCTATACAAAAGAGATTTACTCGCTGCGGGTCTCACATGGCGGGAGATGCGTAACGTGGCGATGGATCGAGGGAAGTAGCATGACCCTGTGCAAGCCCAATGCCCCAATGCTGAGGCATGGCAGGGTGAAGTAAGTTTGTAGTACCTGATAATATTTTCTTAAAACCTTATTGATCTATGTCCACTTCTTAATAATAACATTATGGACATAATGCTACGGGTCTCAGAATCCTTGCACTTGTCCAGTTGGCTTGCGTCTTTCCAGGTTATGCCAGCATTTCGTTCCACCATATAATATACCCTGTTGTTAGTATTAAATGGTCTCCCAGGACGCCAAAGTTCAGTCGACTTAAAAATACTAACAATGTTGAGACTATCTTCAGGTATCCACGACCGAACCGGGTCAATACCGGTTCTTCACTTTTCATATGACGGTAGGCTGCATGGTTCACCTACTTATCTTCACATAAATAAAAGAAATTATGATGGTATACATTAATATAAGTCATGCAATTTTTATAATATATCACTACAAAAAATACAAAACGCCTCATAAAACGATATTTAAAAAAACTGTAAGTATCTTCTTTTAATTACTGATTACCTAAGCATTAATGTACAATTATTGAAGATATAATATTAAAACTGTAGAACTATATTTATCATTATATCCCAAAATAGTCGTGTGCTTAAAAAAGACACATTTCTTATTGCTTGAAGGATCTTTCAAAAACGATCTTACATGAGACATAGTATACAAGACGTTTATTCGTATGGTAAAGATGGATATCAAAATTGTCACATCTAATTTCATATTATACATGTGGACCTATCATTACGTTTATTTTGTTGCTTGCATTGAAGACGTGATTCATTTAATTTATTCATAATGATAAAAGCTTTATTTTTTCTTTGGAATTCATCCTTCATTTCCTGTTTAATAGTTATTTTTGTATGTAGTATTTTTTTAGTAATTGATACACTAATCAGAAAAATCTAAAAAATGCTTGACTTAATGTAATGTAATTAATATATTCATTTTATCATTCACATATTATTACTGGAATAATTGAACTTATCTTATAAGGATATGATGTAGTTAATAGTTAATGTTATAATGATGAAAGCAATTTACTCCCATACAGACACTAATTACACATAATTAGTTTAGCGGTAATGAAATTAAGAAAAAAACTATTGTCAGTTAATACCTATTATAGGCTTATAATATATTTCAAAATTATCATCGCCAATCAGGGTTTATCTACTGCCGGGTGAAGGCTTTCGATCGCTTCTTCTACTATTCGGTCCTAATTTGCTGCCTTACACTTTCACTAAACTTTACAAATAATGTATTGATACCAGTGGCAAAGGGTAACTTTTGGAAAGAGGTAGACTGTGGAGATCTGATAAAAAGAACACACTTGTCAGGTATACTTACGAGAAATAAGAAGATAATACGATATTACTACTAATGAATACGTACACATTAATGACAACGACACACTAATTTAATGAAACTTCAAAAACTGACGACATGAAATTAAGCGATAAGTTTAAATTAAGTATTTTTTCAAAACATTTATACACATAAAAAATCATTAGATAAAAGTTCTTTTTATTTTTTAAAACAGTCTATATTTATTAATATTCGATTAAACACCATAGAAATAATTTTTTGAAATTATCTAATTATTAATTATTTAGTTTTAGGCTCTGCGATCGGAGCTTACATTAGTTCATACAATTTGATAGAGTGGGCGGGGCTACGTGACGTAGAGTCCATATGAAAAAAAATGAGAATTATTTGAAACACAATCCGACCTTTATTTACGTCAAGACAGATGGCGCGCTGTGGAATATTTTTTAAAGCCTTTGCAGATTGTTCAGTAATTATCTGTGTAATACATTCCTACACATACGGCATCTCTCATTGGCAAAATAAATTATTTTATAGAATATAAGACTCCATACTAGGCGATTATTTTAAGCCTACCTTATTAAGAAAAATATTTTTTAATTGCACATTGACTTAATTATATAATCATTTGATTATATATTCTATAAAATAATTTATTTTGCCAACGAAAGATGTCGTATGTGTAGGAATGTATTACACAGATAATTACAAAACAATCTGCAAAGGCAATTTGTTCATATTACATTTTTTTTTCACAGGTCACACATTTTTCACAGGTTTAATTTGGTATAGGTATCCGCAGACATTATTAGACTGCAAATTATGAATTAAAATAAAATAAAATAATTTTGTTCTTGTAATGAGCATTTAGGATTAAAAAATAAATACCGTTTCATTAATGGGCCAAGTGCCACGACAGCGTCACGCTAAAATATATCAAAAATTTGCCTCTCGATGCATTATGATAATATAATGTAAATAAATGTTTCCGTGTCGATGCACGGCGAGATAAGGCCTTTTGAAATGAAACAAAATAATTCCTGTGTCAAATTTGTCTCGCATGTTCGTGAAATACAGTCATTACATTTGAAACGGTTAACCGCGTGCTGAGTAGTAGCCAAATAAAATAATAGTAAACCGATTAAAGAAAGTATTTTGCATGAAATTTATTTCACCATAGAAAAAATATGTTAGACAGAATAACAAGCCACAATATCAGAACATTGTGTATAAAATAATAATTGTTATATTTAAAATATAATGCTAAAAACAAATTCATTGAATGTTATTATTAATTATTAAATATTCTAAATCATATGGGTCAGTAATTCAAAACAAAAATTGTATAATTAATGTACACTTTCAATAATTGTTTATTTTATTGCGTGAAAATAATATACTTTTAAATAAACAAATGGTAGTAGGATAATAACATTTCATTTTGTAATCGTAACAAATGTTAATAATTTACGGTTTGAATTCATATATCAGTAGATACCTAGATGTACAATATTGGTCATGTCAATAATTAATTACTGAAAAACGCAAGAAGATTGGTGAGTAACAGGGATTCTTGGAGGTACCATGTGGTATGCATTTGCTCCACGTAGTTGGTGGACAATTGTAAGGAGGAAGAATAAGTAAATTATGGAGGAATACTTTTATAAGTTTCATTTATAATTTAATGTATAGTATCAGTTGTTATGCACTGAATATGTTATTTTATAATCATTGTACGAGTACCTAAGTACGTTTGAGAGTATGACATTCAACGATATAATGTATAAGTTACTCTAGAGCTGAGAGTAAGATGTGGATAGGCGGAAAAACTTTCATATATGAGCATATGTCACTACACTCATAATACACTTCTTAAATACGTAGAGGTAGAAAAAAGAAACCTGGGTCTTGACATATAGACAAAATGTGAATCCAAAATCGTGATTGCGTGATGAAGCGGCAAATAGCTAAATAACAATAGACTCCGAGGATTGGGGATGATTGAGGATTTTGTTCATATTTAGTCTTGCATCAAAAACTCAGAAGGTTGCGAACACTTATCGAACACCAGATTTCAATATTGCCAGCTTCAACAAGAAATGAATAAAAGCCACTTGGTCCATAATCTGGATCCAAAGAGACATTGAAAATGATTAGTTTTGTCAGAGTTTGCTTCGAATCTGAGATCGACGACTTCATAAGCAGACAATTTATCACTACATTAACAGTAGTGCCATATCAAAATAGATCAAAAATTCAAAGAAGATGGAAGATCCTCGTTCTGGAATAAATTCACTGTGAAGGACTAGTCATCTAAAATATCTCTATAGAAGTCTGCAGCTCTTTATTAACATTTTTTCAAAACTGATAATTTGGATCATTTTCAGCAGAAATATCGTGGGGAATTTAAAAAATAATGAATGAAAATAATTCAATGACAAATAAATATATTTTCAAAAAACTAACTTTATAATATGGTGATAAAGAATTCAGGAGGTAAATGATTTTTTCTGTGGTAAAACCTATATTATTACTCATTTAATAGGTAGATTAAATAAAGATAAACATATTTTTTTAACTATTATTTTTATTCAACGAATGTAACATTCTTTTTTGAATATATATAATTTGACAATGCATCAGATAAATATAATATATTTATACTTAATCACTAGAAAAAATCTTTTTGAAAAAAAAAAGTAAAACTACTAGTTAATTTAGTCAAAATTAGATAGAACGCATATTGCTTAGTTGGTAGAACAGGTGGGCGCGAACTCCAAGAACGCAGGTTCGTATCCTGCTGGGCGTCGTATTATCCGATATATTATATTGCTATGAGGGGTTTTCAAATTATATATATATATATATTAAATATAAATATACCGTGCATTCGTAGTCATTACTGATGTGGAAGTTTTTTGCTCATTGCATAGTATCGACTATTATGTAATTGAGTCGCCCATTTCCAAAATTCACCACGTCCATTTTGTTTTGTTTTGAGATATTATATTCACAAAAAAACGTGTATCCTTAATTTAACCTTTATTTTATATTTTTTAATTATCTAATTTGATAAATTTAATTTAATTTATCCTATATTTTAACCTTTAACCACAGAGCTTTTCCAATCAAACACTTGAAAGTTTTGCTGAACATGATATAATTTCCCGTATTGCGCAAAAGTTTCAAAATACTCACTCTATAATAATTTGAAAATGACCACCAGATGGACAAGATGCATTTTCTAAATTGGACGATGTTTTTCAACCGTTATACTGAGTGCTGACTGCAAAAGACTTTTGAAAAGAGTTTTGGATTTTTGAAATTATAATTGATGCCTTTTATTATGTGGTGTTGGCGCTGAATGCTTCGTATTTATTGGACGGAGCACAGGAAGAACCAGTCAATCATCCAGAGACTGAAGATAAAAGAACGGCTCTCGACAATATGTCTGAGAAAAATTCTGCAGTTTTATGGACATGTTGTCAGGCGCGGACCAGACAACCTGGAGAGACTGGTAGTTTTGGGTGGCCTCCAGGGAAGGCGAAGCAGAGGAAGAGCGTCTGCGCGCTGGAGCGACCAAGAAGCGGAAGATCGAGAAGGATGGAACGACCAAAAAAAGAGAGAATTCTTTACGCGCGTTTGGAAAATCAGATCATAGTGTATTTTTGGCGTGTGACATGTAACACAAAATTAATTTTTTCAAACGAAAAAAATCGCACTCGATTGGATTCGAACCACGATTGTTCGGTTGTCAGCCGAACGCACTGCCTTTACGCCACAGTATGATATATTAATCGTGGCGATTATACAGATATTGTAGTTTATTTCATTGTCTAGGCAACGAATTTATTATTATATGTACGAGGAATTGTTCCGTTGCCTAGGAAACAAATTTATTATTGTTGGCCAAAAAAGTTGGTGAAAAATATTCTTTCGCATTGTGAATTATACCTACCTACTCCTTTTTATATGCGATTAGCTGTCAAAACTAAGCTTAATATTTTTAAGTGTAGGTACTTTTGTTTGGTATTACATATTTAGTTTATGTGAAAACTATTTTCTAACTGTTTGAATATTTTTGGTTGACGTGAATTTTGACTAACGCGGTGTGCGATTATTTTCTTTTGTTACGCCAAAGAAGTATAACTTCTAACGCGAGCACATAAGTACACACACTGATTTTTTTTTATAGAATATAATATGTGTTTACATTTGAATACGGAATAAAATTGCATATTCGACTGCGACTCAATTATTTACCATTTTTTATGAATAAAAACTTAATCTCAATTAACAACATAATATCCATTGCATTGAGCGATGAATGTACAATTGAACAGTCTATAGAAATAATTCAATAAAATAAGACCTTCTCATACGTTTAGTTAAATGAACACTGTGTTAAAGAAGGGACGCAGCACAATTAGATCCGTGAAGCTTTTTTAGATAGCGAACAAAAAATCAAATATTGACCGTATCATCGTCCCGAAGGCACGAAATCATTTCATTGTACCTGCCCAATCTTCGACGCACACCTCTCTTCGTGGCTCGTTCTGAAGTTGTACAATGATCACTTAGTTTATTTCGACCCAGCACAATGAAAAAGGTTTGTATGGAGGTGAAAAAAAAATAAGATTGATTCGACGTGATGAATGATGTTGCATGCCGCTTAAATGATGGCTAATTGATTTTTTACCGCCTCGTTTATATTAGGCAGGCATATTGAATCGATTTAAAGCTCTGTACAAATAAAGCAATCTATAATGCTAATAGTCTTATTATAGGATGAATGCTAAGTAATTGTTATTTATAATATTAAGACCACTATTGAGAAAAGCTTTCATTGTGCATGGACCTCTTTTAATATAGATTTAAAATAATTGACGGCTCTGGAAACTGTTGGAAAGTCAATATAAAAGTTTACGTTATGCCGGTTAATAACTAAAGTAATACCCACTTTGATTTAAAATACAATAGCCGATCGCCAATAGTAGCTCAATTTGGAAAGCGCTTCTGAGAGTAGGTATTAAACGCCATTAGTTAAAATTTATAGTAGTCTATGTGCATGGGCGCTATAAATAGCCGAGAGATGCAGGTTTCAAAAAGTTTTTTCTATTGATTATAATATATTTTCTCAGAAAAGTTTTCAAAATTATGTAAGTATGTTCAATAATTAGAATGTTACATTCTTATATCTTGTGAATTATTCATTGAATAAAAAAATGGTTTATTAAAAAAAAGTTACTTCTGAAAAAAGTATTTTAAAATATTGCTTATAAACTAAGAAAGAAATAAAATAATTTTCTGTCTTGCCAACATTTTACGAGAATGGAAACTGCCCATTTTGTGTCCAGAGCTTTCAATTGCTACATTTTAAAATAAATGTTTTTAAACTACAAAATCTGGCACCGTCTTCTACTGCATTAATCATTGATCTTTCCTTGGATAACGAGTTAAGGAAAGCTGTAATTTTGTCCTTTCTTAATGTGGCCGAGATTTGTACGCGTGCAGATTTACCGAACTATTCTAGGTGGCTTACCCGAATTAGATCGCCTTGAACGACCAACCTCAAATAGGAGATGGCACTAAAAGGAAAATAAAATAATTATAACGTTGGTTTTATTATTTAAAATATAATATCTCTGTAAATAAATAAACATTTTATTAAAACTGCTTAACCAATTTTTTTTGTGTTTCTCGTTGGATGAAAATAATGTGAAAATGTAGTGAGAAATTAGCATTTGTGGGCGTATTTGGCAAAATGTTTAATATTTAATCGGTACTAGAGACGCATGGTTTTGTAGAATGTTGATTAAAGCGGGTAAAGTTTTACAACGTGGACTCTCAAAACTACGTTTTGTTTAATGACAAATAATAAAATTGCAGGTGTGGACATGATTCAAGTTTGAAAGACATGATAGTGTACGTGCATTTGTAGTAACAGTTTACAAATCATTGTATCTAATTTTGATTACGGATAAAGTATCATGTATGTTTGTCTGACCTAGAATCAACCAAGTTTTAATGGATAAATAAGAAATACATTTGAAGGACGACTGTTGCCCGGACCATGATATCAACATCAGAATTGAGATGTTATTGAATGTTTTCATAGAAGACCATATCAAGAGAAGATGTGATAAAAAATCATTATTATAATTAATACATCGATGAGTGATGCACAGAAAGAAGAAAAATACTTGGCAGAAGTTTACAAATAATTTGGTCATTTTATTTCTATGCAAATTATGTAGGTAGTTAAGTTTAGTTATAATTATATTTCGGTCTTATGTCTTACAAAATATTATATTATGTTGTTCATCAATAGAAACAAACAATATCTAATTAAATGATTTTCATCATTCATAAAATTATCTTTGCTTGTGTCAAATATATGATTTTGATTAAAAACCTAAGTAACGATTATATTATTTATGTAATAATAAAGTTCCGTCTAACTTTAAAAACACCTGTAAAAAGTTGAGTGGGATTTATATTGAAACAGCTAAGATATTATTTATATAGATGAAATGCTACCGTTCAGAATGCACTCAATCAAAATAATAATTTGTAATACTTATATTTTTTATGTTTAAAAGTACCAATTTTTTATATTGTGCCTACACAGTATTGATTTAAAATCGCGAGAATTTCGACATTCGTAGAAGCGCTAAAAAGTTTTGTAATCGCTCATTATTATAGAGTAGGTATGTACTCGTTTAAAATATATTAAGAGAGATGTTTTAAAGTATGTCTATCTAGTTAGCTAAGTAAGAAAAATTAGGTCAAGATTAACTAAGTAGGTACATACTTAACTTGCCTAAATATGCAACAAAAACACAATACTTTAGACGTTATCTCGTAAAGTATCAACATAAATCTGTACTGAATACAAGATTGCTTGTAATATATTAAAGATTTGTCGATTATCACTTAACAGTAAATATTTTTTTAAATTTTTCATTTGTAACAAAAATTTTCAAATGTAACTTGCTGTTCATTTACCACATACAAAAATTTGATTACGACACGTATTTGGCTCATATGATGAACTTTATATAATATGTTTATGGATAGAAATTTGTGACAAGTATCGCAAAATAAGTTTTAATGAATTATTTAAAATTTAACCAATCATCTTTTAAAATATAAATAATAATATATTCCTATGTATGACGAAATATAAACGTATATTATTGATTAATTTAATAAAAAGTACTTTTTTAGTAGTTATTCCACTTTTAATAAATAAATCTGCTCCGGTTTCATCCGCCTCAGAGGAACATTTTCAATTTTCAACAAGCGTTTTATTAAATTAATCAATAATGCAATACAGTTCCACCATGAATTGACAGTTAACACAATAAAAAAAAAAATAAACATAAATATATTATAAAGGCTTTTTCTTATGAAGGTAGATACATTACACAGTATATTATTAATTAATAGCATATATACATATAATATACGCACGACCTTATCAAATCTATACGAGATTACTTATTATAACAGCTTATTGTTTTTTGAACGCCAAAAGCAAAGAATAAAATCAAATGTTCGAAAACAATCCATCAATAATACACCTGTGACGCGATCACGAAAGTCATTTTCCCTCTCGCTCCGTCAGAATTGAAGATGATCTACGACAGCAGTGATCTCTGGGTCAAGTATTCTATATAGATCATTCAGATCATTTACTCACTTTACATTCGCTCACAAACTTGATTCAATCAATAATATTCCTTAATTTACTAAATTATATAATTTTAATCATACGTGATTTTAAACAAGATAATCAGTCATAATCATAGACGAGATTGTCTGCTAAACATTAAATTATTAACTGAGTACACGATAGGTACCTACACATAATATATTAATCATTCGTAATAATGACATAATGATATTAAATTACGTAGGTTTTAATTTATGCAATATAAGTAGTTTTATTAATATTTTTCATGTGATTAATAATATTATGGGTTCTAATATAAATTCATTCAATTATTGTAAAATAAGCTGCCTACCCATATTATATTAAATCATTATTGTACGAATTTATTGAATATTTATTTTTGTTAAAATAGATAATAATATGCTCTATAATAATACATCTGTTAAATCGGACATAATCTGGTTAAAAATTAACCAAAAAATAGTACATATTATTATGTTATGTATAAGTACATAACTTTTAAAACCCGCCAAAATTGTTCGAAAATTTGTTTAAAAACCGATTATTTAAAGCATTATAAATAATTTTGTGTTAACATGTAAATTTTTATTTTTTATAATATACAAATTGCGAAAAGGGAGTTATCGGCTAATCGAAATGAGCAAATTGTTCTTATTTTAAAATGAAATACGATAACCGGTTAAACTTGACACACAAAAATATCATATGTTATCACTGATATATTGAATTGTGGACTAAATGTTTACTTATAATTTTGATAGTCAATGATTTACTTGAAACCAGTGACTTGAATAGTAAATCATGTCGATTTTATGACTACCAATGAGCGCATCAATAACAATTGCAAATTCGTATAGTTCAACTATGTATTTTGCACAATATGTAGATACTTTGGTAGAAATTATTATTATTTTATTGACACATTAATTCTCATAATATAAACACAGTGTTAATCGATATTAAAAATAAAGTTAATACTTACTATTTTTAACTTAAAACATTGAAGGTAGGTATCTTAAAATAACAGTCGCTTGAATCAAGCAGATAATAATATGTTTTAGCTTTTAAAATTTTAAAATTATAGTAAAGTATAGGTATATATGAGTTTTAAATGGACACTATTATAGAATATATATCATCACGCCAATGCTTTTTACAATTCCCTGATTTAAGAATTTTATCATAATATACTGATTAAGATTTCTCCTTGACTAACGAAGGATAAAATAAACATCGGGGATGTCGATAGCTTTAAATACATCACGGGAGATGACACTTTTTTAAAGAGAGATCGCTATCCAAATGGGAATGACCGGAGCAATATTCAACCCCATTCGGAATGTCTGGGACTTTCGTCGCTTGCATTATGACGGTGCTGCTTTTTGATAGTGAGTCATGGCACATCCTTACGAAGGCAGGCGCAGAACAATTGTATAGGTACTGAGCTTCGAGAACAGATTATTGATGTTTGCGGTGGATACTGGGTGTGTGTTGGTATAACTTTAGGAGTAGTGAGGAGATAAAAGAGCAAACGAAGTAGCTTCTCATTGGGCTGAGAGTAATGAAGCGACAGTAGACTTGACTCGGCCACGTGCTGCGGATGCCTTAAGAAAATATGAACTTGGCTCACCTGAGTTCTTTAAGCCAACTGGATTTCTGGATAACAGCTAAATACTATACAAAGAGTGTATACAGCAGAGCTAAGGGATGATAGCATGAAAATATGCTAAAAGACTAGCGTGCGACAGGGATTATGCCAAGCTGTGTGGTGTCCTTAATATACTCTAATTAAGTACCTAGAGGACACGTTCAAAGGAAGATACATAATATAATCTGATTTTATATATACATAAAAATTATATTCGCCCACGATGTACAATGATGACGTGGGTCTCGGGTTCGATTCCTGCGTCTGGAAAATACGCATATTGTTTTTCAATGTATATTTGGCGTCAGAGTATTGACCTAACAGGTTGAGTAAGTGGGTAACATCCATTTCTCGCGAAGAAAAAAAAAATTGCATGATCTTATTAGCATCGAATATGGTTAAAACAATTACAAGGTAAAAATAAGTTTTAATATACAACGTTTTTAAATTTTCTGTTGAATTGTTTTGCTCAATATGCTCAAACTTGTACTTGATATGAAGTAAATAAAAAACAAACAAATATAGAATACTGAAATGTCATTTTGATTTCCATAGTAACGCACGTATATATTAATAATTCAGTTGCTGGGACCACCCACTTAGCAACCAATAATAGTGGATTGGATTACGGATTTCTTCCGAAATAACTTTTCATACAAAACAGAATTAACTGAAAATGAATTCAATTCTACTTAAAGATGGCTAAAAAAAATAAAAGAATACATCGGCATCGTGTTCTGATATATTATAAAAGTTTAAAATGTCTAGCTAGTCGGGAAGCTAGTTAAAAATCGATTGCAAGATTTCTACTGGATAAACAACCACCGGACAAAATAAATAAGAATACGAGCTAATAAAAACGTTGTAAAATGCAAATTGTCTCTAAATACTGAAATATTCGTACAATAACTTAATATGTAAGTAATTACTTAGCGTTATTAATTAAATTTTATCTAAAAATTGATGTTACAGAATCACTTATAAAAAACAAAACACTGTAATATGTAGATGTGTCGAGATTATTCAACTTGGATGACTATCGTCAAGCGAAGAATTATTTATTGTACTGAGCTGCCGTCACTGGTGTTAAAACCGTGATTAGAAACAATGTTATATTTTGCATAAAATTCATTGTGAAATATTTAAATTTAATATTATTAAAAAATAATGGTAACATGATATTAAAATTATTCATCAAAATATTTGCAAGTCGTTCTGACTATGAGAGTAGAGAACACCATTTCATTATAATGTAATATAACCGTTTACCATTTGAAAAATACATTAACTGGCATTGAGTGATGTGTTCGGGTGCGCGAAGGTCTGAGCATGATTGTTTTTTTCCCGTTCACTTTCTTAAAAACTTTAAAAGCTTTTAATTTGTTTTGTTTTTTTTTTGTTCTCGTTCCCCGTCCAAGACGGAGTGCAGGAATTCTTGTTAGACTACTAGAGGCATTATTTTGGTCAAGGACCTGCCGCGAAGGAACTATTGACGAATTGAACCTGTCTAGGTTTAAGTGAAAATTGACGAACGCTTTTAGTCTTCCACGCTAAAAAGCCTGTCAAATATATTATACGGCGTCCGTACGCCACACGGCGTTTCATATACGCGCAAGTGGCGTACTGCACAAATGATAATATGCTAATGTTGACTAATACTAATTGGATGTAATATATATTTTTCTTTTATTAAGCTCTGTGATGGCAATAAAAAACCATTTTCATAAACTAAAAGAAAATAATTATTTTTTTAGAATTTAATTAAAGGGAACACTGATGGTTTTTGTCTGTTTAGTAAAGGCCAGCGGCAAACAAATTTTGTAAATAGCCGATATGGTGGATTATTTTTTAGGTTAGGACGGTTAGGATAGGTTAGGTTATCATTCTTGAATTCATGAAGTTTGCCAAAATTGGATATGTAAAATTCCGCTGTTCGCGCCCGTATCCGGAAATTTGTACTTAAACAGTTCACCGCAGGACACTTATTTGTGCGCCGCAGTACGTGAAACATGAGTTCGTGTAACATTTAATCAAATGGTGGCGAATTTTATGAGATGTTTTTACTAGGTTAGGTGAGGTTAGGTTAGGGTTAATCTAATTGGAACAGTAGGTAACTACTATTTGCAAACTATCGCCGCATTTTGTAAGATACGTACAAATGTATTCCACGGTGAAATGTTCAACGAATAACTCGTCATTTGATAAAATGTTATACGAACTCATATTTCACGTACTGCGGCGCACGAATAAGTGTCCCACGATGAACTGGATACGTACAACTTACATTTAACCGTTCCCGCCTGGAAGGCTTCCAGTAAACAGAGTTGTACGAATTGATATAATACATCATACTATTATGTTAGAAAATAAATGAATAATGACGGTTATGTAACTGACAGAATTTGAATTTAAATTCTAATTGACGATAATTGGTGAAGGATTATTAACTGTATTCTGTGTCAGTGTGCATTTTCCATTGGTGAGTGCGCATAGTGGTGAAATCCGGATTCTAAAAAAGACTCAAATGGAAACAAAACTTAAATCAATTAGAACTTCTTATATTAAATCATCGTAAATTATGCACCCAATGGCTATCATTGAACTTGTTGGTTGCGGGTTTGATATTATGACTGGGCAATGAAAAATGTATATTTCGATTTTCAATGTGCATAATACGTTTTGCACGGAAAAACCCAATGGGTTAAATAAATGGCTGATAAAAATTATTCTGATTGAAAAAATTGGTATGATCCGCTTGAGCAAACATAGTTAAAACGAAATTATATATATCATTGCCAAACTTTTGAAAAATTACGAGGCAGAGGAGAGACCTAATAGATCTAATCATCAGTGGCAAATGGTGGAGGTAGGCTGTTGAAATCTGAGATAAATAGTGCACGCTTTGTCAGTCATACTTATTTGTTTTCAATGAAACGAGAATATAAATTGCAGATGGTGTTAGTTAATTTTTCAAATTCAATTAAACCTTGCGTAAATCAAGCCATAAATAAATCATAGACAAAAAATATTCGTCTATCTATAAAATATCTAGATTATGACATTAAATCACATATCATTTTATAAATAGAAGACTATTTTTTATTCACTATGGGTTGGTATAGGCAGGCGTAACATGACTTTTATTGAAATGTGTACTTTTAATTCAATTACAACATTACTGACAATATTACTGAAAAAGTGTACAATATTTGTAAACCACAGCCTACCTCAACCTTTCGCCACGACTAACCATATTGTGTATGTATATTATATAATAAAGTTAAGATCAGATATAAATTTAATGTGCATACTAGAAATAAGGTAATAACGAAGAATATTAGTTATACCAAGTGTATTGTATAACAGTTGAAAATTATACAAAAAAACGTAGCGCAAGTGGGTAAATATCCTGTTCAGACACGTAACGTTCTGGGTCACTGATCCTGAGATATAACAACATTAGAACAATGGATAAATAAAATCATCCTGCCTATATAAGGGTCGGAAATATTTTAACAATAGGTGTTTGGCCAAAATAAATATATGGATAGATGCGGTATCAAATCATTTTTAAAAGCTTTGTCTCTTAAAATAATGGTGTCGCTTAATATACTGATATGTACCTGCGAGGCGGGTTGGATGTTGGGTTAATTAAATACTATTATTTATGTTATGTAATTAAATTAATTTTCTCTTAAAAACTGCCATAGTTAGATTATAGGTTGACAATACAATAGAAGACATTTTTTTATTTTATAGTTGTAAAAAATAAAGGTACCTAGGTATTTTTAGTTTACATGGTAAAATTATTATATTAATAATTTTCGGTACAAGTCTGTTTACTAGAAGCCAGGCGGCAACAGTGCCAATTTTCATAGCCGATTTCGGTAAAATTCATGAATTCAAAAATGATAACCTAACCTAACCTAACCTAACCTAAACTAACCTAACTTAAAAAAAATAATCCAGTATAGCGCCTATTTTCAAAATTTGTTTGCCGCTGGCTTCCATATAGATAAGATCCTTATTTCCTTATCTTTCAAATAATTAAAATCGTTTTCATGTAATATTTTTGTTATACTTACATATTGTTATATAATTATATGTTAATTAATATAATATACTTAGTACTAATTTAATAAAATATAAGTACCATTTGTATACTATTAGACATCAATTTTATTATTGAGGCGTCTGAGGCACACAGTATGGTCAGAATCTAACACAAATTATTTAACTGCATAGCAAAACACAATTCACAATAAAAATATTTTTTATTCGTCCATCATGATCCCACAGTAATCTTCCGTGTCAACTTTGAAGTGAGGCTTCGTGATTTTTGCAAGTCATTAGGTAAAACAAGAAAAGGACTCGTAGCAGGAGGGGTTCCCCGCCAGGCGTTAAGGACCACATCACGGGGAGGAGCAGGTCAGACTAGGCACAGACGAATGGATTTTAAGTTACCTGAGTGGTTTACATATTTTTATTTGTAAGACGAAACTGTTATAAGTAATCAAGATTTTTTCTGTAATCGTTGAAAGTTGTTTAAACCATAATATCTTTGTGAAGCGAATTCTCAATAGATTTTTGATTTAAAATTTTAATCACTTTCGTCACTATTAGGTATTAATTACACTAGAAAAAAACAGCTGTGTGTAATAATCTAATTTTGAGTATTTTTTAATTTATATACATTCTACGGTTATTCAAATAATATCATCGCACCGACCCAGTTCTAAAGGTGGCTTACGCGTCGGCTATACTATCGTGGGTCCTAGGTTTTAATCGTGGGTCTGTCAAATACACATATTGTTTTTCAATTTCTATTTGAGTCAGAGTATGGATCTAATCGGTTGAGCAAGTGGCTAACATCCATTTCTAGGAAAACAGGAAATCTGTTAATACAAACCTCCACTCTGTGGAAATCGATATGATCTTATTTAGTTATTAGGATTGGAAATGGTCAAAAAAAAAGTTCTTTAGTGAGTTACTAGTTGTATTAGTTGTACTAGTGCTGGTTGTATTAGTGATTTTCTAGTTTTGAGCTACATATAATTTTAAGATTGAATTCAAGACACTAAAACGATTTATAATATAATATTATTTGTCATAACTAGTGGCAATAAAAAAAGGTTATTTTTCGATTAACGGCCCACATGCTCGTCGTAGGTCAAAATTGAGTTTTTATTGTATTTTCAAACCATGATCCTAGATATAAATGGACGCACCTAATTAGCCCCACATCAATGCAACTAACCCACCCAACCACCTTGTACGAAAAGCAAGGGTATGGTTATTATAAAAAAAAAAAAAACCATGATCCTCCTCATGACACTCCTTTAACGTTGTAGATAATCTATTTATATAATTTTGAAGCCTTATTATCCTTTATATTTATTTTAAACATTTGATGACTGCATAAAGTATTTTTGTTACATAAAATAGTATTCTTTTAAACCTCTCGCTCTAATGTTTTAGAATATAGTCATATTTCGGTACATGAATGTGCAGTGGTCTTAAGATTTTTTACATTTATTAATTTTTAAACGCATTTATAAAACCATTAGTATAATTTTAGTAAAATATTCACGATAAAAAATTATATTGATAATCTCTGTGATCCCAAATTTGACAAGAATTTGGCATTTTATTATTCAAAAAATCGGCAAGATTAAAACATTTGAAAATGATTCTGAACATACTCATTATAAGCTATGTCTTTGACCATTCGAGTGAGATAAACATCCTACGAATAATGATTGCTTTATAATAATTATTGACCTAAGAATAAGGTAGTGTTTTTTTTTAAATACGCCATTTCTTTTGTCATTCCCCAGTGGTTAAGCTACTACATACGGCCGTAGCCATAAATTGACAAACTATAATTGAAGTAGGGAGTATTATCATGGCCATAACAAGAAAATGTGTGGTAAACATGTATTATCCTGCAGTTGGCAAGATTGCAACCATGAATCAAAAAAGTTTGGAAGCTTCTGAATTTTCATACGACAAAAGATAGTGGCAAACCTGCCGTCAAAAAACGAACTACAAACAAATTTTCAGGTTGACCGATTTTCACTACCTGTCAAATAGTATGTAAAATGACAACATCGCGTCTCGCTCACTCTTAAAAAATGAATTGGATAAACAGTTATTTTCACGATAGTGTAAAATACTCACTATTGCTGCCAGTAAATCCATGCACGTGTACAGGCGCTATTATTTACATAAGCCAATATTATTACAAGTTATATAATTTGAAAGAGAAACAAATATCATTATTTCATTATTAATACCTAATATTATAATCAAAAGCAAAAAAGGTACCGGATTATTATTAAAATGGCCAATGACCCCCACAACTCACGCATTCTTATCCAATAGAGAACACACAGGAAAATAGATTAAGAAAGTGTTTCCAGGTAGAATATTAAAGGTACCTTCTCCTCGTTCCATCTCAGGTGAGGTATCTGCTAATACTTTATGTTTTGAAGAGTTAATATTTCAAACCTTTATTTTTTTTGGCTCGCGTCTCAATATTTTTTGAGGTGTTGGCCTTACAGAATCGGATGGGACCACCTCTTGGGTATTTTTGTACGAAAAGGGTGCGTTCAGAGAAACATTGCCGTGGTCTAAGAGGAAAAATACATGACTTCAAGAAATATATTAAATAATTTACAAACTTATATACTTACTTAGGTACTTAATAAATTAGACAAATATTTAATTTTATTATATAAGTCATAAATATAGATAAAACATTATCATGGAAATATAACAAACTAATAGAGTCGTGTATTTTTCATATTGCCAATTTGTAATGAAGAGCTGGTAATTTATTTTCATATACCTATCAATCCTTTTTTCAGTAGATATATAATTAAATCAATTTTTGCCCTGATGACTCTTCACGTGATATTAGTAAGCCATATTAGTACAGCACAGAATAATAAATAGAATTCCGATATGCTATATTCCAATACACTACATTTTGACGCAGGGTTTTGAATGTATGAGTGACATACGAAAATGATCCACGCATTATAGGCGTGCAATAGTGTGTTTCAACCTTCAAAACACCAATATTAAATGAGCGTCAATGCATAAAACGAGAGCAGTTGTCAGTATTCTTGACACGGGTATACGTTTATCACGTATTTTTCCGCGCTTGGGATCGATTGCCTGCTTCTCCACACCAGTTTGGGATTTCAGTTCCCATTATTTCTGAGTTCCCTGCATATTAGGTACGAACTTACTATAAGTAAAAATAGTGTTAAACAATATTAAAATACTGAACAGTTTCTTTCCGTGCTCGGGAAGTAGGTGGAGCTAATGTTCTTAGTATCCATCATCGATATCGCCGACAGTGTTTATATCCATCGCACTCATTCTTGTTCCCTGCACAAACTATCGAAATTGCCTTATAATGTGATGCTTTTACATTTTGAAACGGTAAACAGAATACATAATTATACATAATAAATTTACACATTAAACTATAAATCGTGTTAGAAAAGAAAAGAGCTCCTCAAGCCGTTCCGATCTTTATTTGGACCAGTAAGCAATTTTCTCTCTAACGACTTTAATTACCAAAATAAGTGCATAAACAAGAATTACACCTAAATCTTGCCTTCGCCGGATTCTTCAGTTTCTCTGTCATATATTTTGAAGAGAACAAGATAACCTGGTAAAATAAATGATGTTGGGTCAAGTTGAAAGTTACAGAGAGTGAGAAAGAGTTCCCTCTGGAGAACAACAGACAGAACAAATTATAAGTACCACAGGTTTTACATTGACGATGTCCCTGGGTACGGTTGAATACCAAGGGTCGTCTGCATGAGATTCCCAAATACTTTATAGGCTAAATACTGCTCATTTGTATGTATGAGTGCAAATGTAATCCGTTGGTTAGCAACGTCACAATGTGACGTCATAATGTGTCATGGCGTCCATATAATGGCAAACTTATAAAATTTCATTCCCCGAACATTAATTTAAAATTTTGAAATTGTAAATGTGTCTGATAGTGTGCGAACGGTACCATTTAAATTTAATAATTCTAAATGAATAGTTATTATGAACTTAAAATAATTTATCAGTTATTTTATCACATTTTTTTTATAATTCTACTGTACAAAAGGATAGAAAATTCCCAGTAAACATTTCCATTTTGGTGGCAATACATACGGTTATATTATGACTAACTTCACTTCAATCACTTCTATTATGCAATGTGAAAACGGAATAAGAATAAATGAATGAATGAAATGAATAAACAGCACGACTAGGAACTGTTTTTAAAGTTCGCAAATGTTTTACAGAGTCTACAAAATGAACGAGGGCCTCAAGCAAACGTTTCTTGTAATGAATGCATTATTAAAATTACATTTGAAAGTGACATATAAAGCAGCTATTTTGAATGACGTGTGGCGTCAGATTGCTTACGTCACAAACAGTGCTATACGCTATATGGTGGAAAATCGGTTAAATAGCTTATAAAGAATTTAGGAATCTCATACATACGGCCCTAAGAGTGGCGGAAAAAGCTGTGGATAGGGCTGCAAACGGCTCAATCATGAGATCCTGATAAAAACATAGTTATAGTTTATATAAGTTTTAAGATTTAATAAAGATTGTAGAAGCATGTCTGAACGGATCCATTCTTAAATTCCTTCTTCTATTTAAAATTGATTTTGGTTAATAAAAAATATTAAACTTAAAACGTTTAATATTATTTTATTTATTGTTGTTTGCCGGTGGATTATTGTCTGGCCATTGTTCCCGCTGACAATCCCAGTTTGGGTCGTCCCACTATTGTTGACCTTTTCTTTCGCCAGATTTTACTTCTTTACTTATTTTATTATGTTAAGATTTCGGGGTAAATAAAATAATATAAGTAACAAGTAAAACGAACTCTACAATGGTTTGTATACGCTGTGTTTAAATTAAGTTCAATTAGTGTTAACAGCTGGAGATTTCTATGTTTTAAAAAGAGGATCCGTTAATATTTTTTCCGGCTAGGTATAACAGAAATCATCAAAAAATGTACATCATCACGCAGTTATTACTAACCTTTAGATTTAAGTTATCGAAATTAACAGTTGATATTTATTCTAGTATTTCTCATGGGTAGTAAACCTTTTTATGCTTAGTTGCCAATTTTTTTTTATAAAGAAATATTATTTTTAACATCGACTGAATGTTTTTCCCAAAAAGGGTAGGTTCTAAAGTTGAGGCTTCGTGAAAATTTAAGAAGCTTAAGTTATCAATTAGGTACCACTTAATCTTGAGATGTTTATATTTCAGCCAAACATCAAAAACATTTTTATATAGGTATAACTAGCTGACCCGGCGAACTTTGTACCGCCTCAGAATCAATAATCTTGTGTTAACTTATTAGCTGAATTAAAATACTCAAAATGAATTAAGTACAATAAATGTGCAAAAATCAAATCAAAATGAAATAGATTACATAGTTTTGGTTGGTTCAGATTTCGAAGCATGATAACTACCAAGTTAATCTTCAGTTGTAAATTGTGCGGTGGCAAGCCAGGCAGATCCGATAAGTTTAAAAATTCAGTTGGATAGTTGGTTGCTTCTTCTTCGTTTATTATACAGTCGATAGATTTGAAGGAATGCATTGGACCAAAGATTTGATTTTGAATTGTGGAGTTTAAGTGATCCACATCTTTGTTCTTTGCCGCAAAAATTGCTCGTTCACTCAACCAATTGTGATTTTTGTGGTTAACAATGACGTTCGGGAACACTTTGTTGATGAGGTCGTCTTTCGCTGAGACGAAATTTTAAAAATTCGGCGGAAACGAAATCAATCCGTTCGATTCGTCGACAAGAACACGGCAATTACCGATAGTCAGCAATTGCTTAGAGAAATCGTCGGCAGATGGATCGTTTAGCAATGCAACTCGCATGTTCTTCGTCAGCCAAAGTTTCTTCACATAGCGCCACAGAGTCTATGATTTGAGGCAAGCGTTCATTTCATCGGAAGTCGATCTTGGAATGACTGGTAGTGTTTGGCAGAAATTGCCAGATAGTAGAATCATTGCGCCACCAAAACATCTTGGGTAATTGCGCGAATCTTTCATAGTTCGGTTAAGTGCTGCCAATGCGCATTTTTGCGCCATTGTGCATTCATTCTAGGTGATGATTTTACTTGCTACCAAAACTTTGGCCATTGCTGAGTGTTTCGCAATACTGCTTGTCGATGTTTCAGTCATTTGAAGGTTTAACGGCAATTTCAACGCTGAATGAGCCGTTCGGCATCCTTCTAACAACGTGGCCGCTATCCCAAAAGAAGCAACTGCTACAGAAATTTCAGATCTCGCACAAACAGTGACCAAAATCAATGTCATGGGAAATGTCTTCCCAGTTCCACCAGGCGCATCGAGGAAAAATAAACCACCATTTCCATCATCAATTGCCTTCATTAACGTATCGTACACTTCCTTCTGTTTGGGGTTCAACACTGGTACATTCGATCGAACCGATAGGTTCAATGCATCTTGATCATATTCACGTTCACGTTCCGATTCTCGATTAAAAGCGTCATTCATTCCACGATCAGGCGTTGGCATTCCTAACTTGATTAACAAACTGCCGCACATGAGATAACACATGTCTTCGATCAAAAGCAAAGCCTGGTTATGTATTTCCTCATTCACTTCGAGATCGGGATTCTCTGAACTGACACGAATTCGATGTAAAATGTCTTCTGACATGTCATCCTTGTACTTGTTCCACAGCTCAGGTGGATTTGATGGGAAGCATGTCGAAATAATGATAGCAAATAATGTGCGTATCTGACTTGGAGATGCAGAAACAAATGCTTTAGCGATTGTCATGTCCCAATGAGTATCATTTTCAAGCAAATTGAGCTTTTGACATGCAGCACGAAATGTTGGGCACACTACACCATTGACAGTTCGAATTGATTCAAATGATATCGGCTCACGAACATTTACCAGCAACAACCGCAAGTAGAATCATTCACCATTCTTCGGATGAACTGTATAAATGCGACCAAGAGCATCAGTAGAATGCACATCCGGATGATCAGAAACCGCATCGCCTTGCTTCCGACGTTGAAATTTCTTCGATGAAGCGTTCCAAGTGTAATAACGTGGCATCTTAGAGTAGAACAACGTTCGTGCAAACGGATCGCTTTGGCAAATCGAAAAGAAGCTGGTCAATGTTGGCGCTGGAGATATTTCAGCACGTTGAGCAACATTCGATGCGTTGAAATAAACTTGTTGACCATTCTCCAGATGCACCGCCAAATGTACAGCAGTGGGATGACGTTCATGAATGGGGAATGAGAGAATACGCCAAATTGCTTCATTGCAGCACACATATCGACCAACTTGATAGTGAGTGATTTTATCGTTGGTATTGGGAGTTTGAACGCAAAAAACTACAATATCGCTGCCTTTGGTGACATATTTGCAGATGTATTTGATGGACTTCACTGAATTGCAAAACTCCACGTTGCAATGCGCCTTGAATATTTTGGAAAAAAGTGGCGAATACGGAACAATCTAAGTGTTGTCGACCATGATATCGTTTCACTTCATTTTCGTTGTGATAGTTCTACCGTTATCATTGGGTGATTGACGCCGATACAGTGGATAACCATCATTGGCAGTGATAGTCTCCGCCGTTAAACTTCATGGATAACGCTTGGAACACTTGCCGTCGACCATGCACGGTGATTGGGAGTTGATGGCGCCACACTGTCCATGAATCATGTAAGTAATTACAACATCATGCAGGTCTGGATCGGTTTCGGGATCAGGAATCTCGGCACATATGATGTCATCTTTTTGGTCTAGTCGAATTCTTTCGACTCACCAAATAAGAATGTGTGCATGCGGCAAGCTTCGTTTTTGTCATTCAATCGAATACATCCAGCATCGAGTATCCCCAAATACGCGATGATTAACAATATAGTTCATCAGCGACAGGATTTTTTGTTTAAACACACGTGCGGTGATGTCGTGCCGATCACTTGATGTTTGTCCGGGGAGTAGCAGTTGAACAATTTCTATTCATTTCGGATTTCATGTAAAGGTGATGAATAGATCTGGACGACCGTAATAACGAACATATTTCATTGCATCTTGCGCATATTCATGCATATGACGTGGGCTGCCAATGTACATCGCCGATAGAATAGTCAATCGACCAACATTAGCTGCATCTCCTACGGTGCTTATTGCATCGCGTAAATGAATATACTCCTCCGATCGCAGTTTGGCTTGGTTCAACTGAATGAAAGTGAGGCGCTCCGTCTCGATTTTAAGCAATCGACGAAATCGCAGCAAATAGTTGTCAGCATTTTGACGAATCATCAAATGATAAATACTGGAAGATTAATCACATAATTCAAAATTACATAATGAAGCAGTGATCGATGCACACACAATCACAAATTTGATAACCTCACAAAGTGAACATCTTCGAAGGAAACTTACCGTTTGAAAATCACGATCGAAATAGCTATTTGCGCACCTAGCTGGTAATCGGCTCGATTATTCACGTAGATCGATTGTCGAATGAAGCTCGAAGGATGGATTTTGAAATTGGTAGGTAAATAATGAGCAATACCAGCAATGAGATCATGTAATTTTATCCTTGGCTTTATTTTTGGACGCTGTCGAAGAAGTAAAAAAGATTCAGGCAGGACAACTTTCTCCAAAATTCACCGGAGTATACAACAAAGTCTTTCGGGATTATCTGAGGCTGAACTTAATCAACTGTCAAAGGATAGATAATGCACACAACGCCTTTCATTTGTTTTTTGTTTATTCTTTCTGTCATCTATCGTTGTATATGGATTTAATTTTTTTGTGATTTTCTTTTATTTTCGAATGCGCGAGGTCATTTTTCAAAATGTCAAAATGTATGAGAAAATGAATTGTCTTTATAATGTATTTTTTTCCGTAATTTATCCGATATTTTAATAGTTATTCTGCTATTCCGGGCGGAGACAAATCTAACAAATCAAAGATCATAAAAATCGGTCCAGCCGTTCTCGAGTTATAAATGGTGTAACTAACCCGACGTTGTTTTATATATATAGATACACAACTAAATTAACCTGAGCTTTGAATTTTTAGGTTAATTCATTATAATAAAAAAACTCAGGACGAGAGCGTTTATTTAGGTTTTAAAAATCTAGGGTCAAAATTGCCTTCTATCAGATGCTACGTAGAAATTTAGCGAAACAATAGTTGAGGTTTTATATAATTTATTTGTATGCCATATACGTGTATTGGCCTGGTGGGAGTATATGACATACAGAAGATCAGAATTTCGACTTTAAAAATGTATTAGAATATACCTAAAAGAGTTTATAACTATACTTACACACTTATCATAACTAACGACAAGTCAAAAAGTTATTTTTCCATTACAGCCGATTGGAAAGAGAGCGCTTCAATATAATATTATTAAGACATGCCTATACAATATTGCAAATGAGTCAACCAGTAAAGAACTACTTTATTAATTTAAAAATATAAACATATTATTCTAAAACAAATCAGCTCTTCGTATTATTCAAGGAAACTAATTGTAGAGTCACATATTTTGGGGGAACTTTGGGTGAAAAGTAAATTAGGGTTAGGTCGAAATCAAAAAGACCCAAAATCCTGAATGCCGAAAACCTGCAATGTACTGTTTGATACCAATAAGAAGATATTTTTACACCATATAATAGATTAATCGCTTTACGACAACCAATTAAGATATATAGTCGTGTATGTTTGAGATCAAACTCATAAATAAATAAAATACTTTAGAATACCTAATTAAACCCACCGAAATACACGGAAGAGACAGAAGAAATTAGGTTTTTGAGTAAAGTTGAAAATTAATACAATTAGGGACATAAGTATATCGTATTTATATTAAATTATGAATAATTGAAAAGTGAGTTATCAACTAAGTGCTCGTAAGTATCAAGTCGTATCTATCAAATATCAAATTAATGTTCTTAAAGTCTTCAATAGTTCACTAACAACGCACTTTTTTTTGATCCTAATGCTACATGGCTATCGTTTTTATAAAAACACAAATATATATTTTTTTAACTTACTTATATTAAATAATTTGATGTGTAGTTTGTGAACGAAACGTGTCTTAATTTTGAAAATATAAAACCTACGATCAATCGTCTCCACTACAATTATAAGTATAACGAGAAACATCTCCATTTTAAAGACTATAATTAAAAGAAACAGCGTGTGAATCAAATCATATTATCTCCATTCGTTAAAAATAAAACTAAAAAATGAACAAGAGACATCGTAAACTCAACTCCATATTACTGAAATAATTGCTAGTAATAAAGGGCTAGCGGGACTTTTTTTTAATAAGAAGACCTTTTTGATTTTTTATATTCAGGTAATAATTGAATAAACTCCGATATTTTAAATGGCGCTTAACTAAATTGAAGGTTTCTGAACGGAGCGTCTAATTATAGGTAGGTACGTATAATAATTATGGCTGTGAAGTATACAGTGACACGGGAATGATACAACTGTGAATCAAAGAACCACGTCGTTTCTTTAAAGATTCCGGTGTTTATTTTATATTATTATACAGTTTATTGGAATTGTACATACAATACCATCAATCGAAATTAAAATATACTTACCAACCTTTTTAACACATCAAAAATTGTATAAACTGTGGTCGAAAAAATCAAAAACACACTTACCTAACCAAAAAATGTAGAAGATGTATCTTAGAGTGGGATGACTCTAACCACTAAGTTACTAAACCAAATACCTACCAATTTTGTAGATATCTTACTAAGTTATTTGAGGTATTTACAGGATTCCATGTAGTTGGGTAGTTTTAATAAAATGGTAATTTCTTAAATCTTGTAAATATCCAGTTTCTAAAAATATTTATGTCAATATATATAGTGGATTGCTGCGAACAGTTGGTAAGTTGACATTTTAGGTATTTTGAATCAATTATGTGTATTCAAATACATCATGGGAAATTACATTTTCAGGTACTTAGTCGATTATTGATAAAAGTTTATATGTGTGTTGCCAATATACCTATATCTGTACTGCAAATGGTTTGTAAAACTAATTATGATATTCTTATATGAAAATTGGTATCAAAGTGTAGCATTCTAATTCAAAAAATATTATGGCAAAAGTTTTTAGCTAAGTATCTATACTTAGAAAGTGTTTTTATCTCATAAATGCTATTTTTAAAGTTTCAATTTTATAAAGAAGAATGACAACATAGTTTAAAAAACCATAACTCCACAATAAATGTTTTTGTGAGTTAAAAACTTTTCTCAGTAACCCGCGATATGATGCATGCACATAAACAATTAATTATTTCCAGCGAATATGTTTTTTATTATAAAGTATCTTGTATCATTTAGAGATAATTTACTTTTTTAGAAAACCAAATATTTCGTTTTCATTGTAAACTTTATTAACCATCAGTGAACCCTTATTCTTGAGTAATATGAAAGTACCTGTTGAAGTATAATAATATATGAATACTTATCATTGATTAAATTTAAGTAAATATTCGAAGGGATGTAGTAAGTAAGTAGTGAGGATGTTCATCACAATCTCTATCAATGTCTTCATATTTCAGTTGAATTTGAAGAATTATATATATCATCATCGTCAGCTTGAATCTATTCACTGCTGGATGAAGGCCTCTCCGAGCTGATTCCAATTCTTTCGGTCATGTGCGTTGCGTTGCCACGTGCGTCCGCAGAAATTTATCATTTCAACGATCCAGCGGCTTCTAGGGCCTCTACATTGCGGACGTTTTGTACCTATTGGATACCACTGGATGACAACATTTATACAACAATTATCCCTTCTTCGAGCTATGTGTCCCAGTATTAAGTACATAATAATTAACAGATATTATATCGTATATTATCGGTAAATTCAATAACTTGGAATAAGTACCTACATTAAAATATACCACAATATAATATTAGCACATTATTGCAAATTAATATTAAGGTCGTTTTTGTCCGCACAGTAAAACATTACCAACTGATAATAATGTCCTGCTTACTAGACTAAGCTTTTCCTAATTATTCTCAAACTATGGGAAATAAGTGACCAACATTATTATAATGTGGTCCGTTTTAGTTAATACAATAACATAATATCAAAAAATGTCAGTTAACATCATTAATGTGACATAAAATTAGAAACATGCTTTGGATATGTGTCACATATTATATTTTTATGATAAAGCTTTTACTCACTAAAAGCTACCGCATGGAAAAAAGGTTATAATATATTATTTTCAAAGCTGGTTATTTCTTTTAGTTCTGATATGAACCGGTCGAAGGCAATATTTCTTCGCGATGTAGACGCGTTTTCACGTATCGGCTATAAAGAATCGGGAAACCACGTCATGCCGCTACGATGCTTGGCATATTATAGGTTAGGTGAGATTCTGACAAAATATTTTAATATTAAAAATAACTCAGAAAAAATCCAAGGGATTTCGAAAATGTTTTGGGAAAACGTGGAGCATTCTAACATAATATACTCTATAGAAATCTGTGTTATTTAAACAACATAACAACCGATATTGTTTGTGATTACTTAAGTATTATATATTTATGTAAGTATAATTACCGATGGGTACGTGGGCACACAATTAACAATATACTTATTAATCAAGTTCGTAAGTACGAAAAATCGTCTACATAATATGATACAAATTCGGTAAAAAGCGGACAATGAATGACATTAAACCTGAAATGACAATTGTACCACTCCTGCTAGTATTGGTCAATATGTCTTTAACTTATTAAATAAATCTGGTCAGTTGCTTCTTCTTCCCCAATGTAATAAATATCTATGTTACCAAAGTGTTTTTGATATCGAAATATCTAACCCAATTTCTGTGAGGATGGGTAGATATTATAATGTGGTCCTTTTTATGACCATTCGGCTATTTTTTTTATTTATCCGATTTTATTTTTACTTAAGTATATTATATTCTTCGTCATATTTTTTATTTTTTTTATATTTTTCCTCTCATATTTAAGGGTCTTGCATCAATAATTTTCAATACTACATATTTACATAACATGTTTATGTAATAAGTCCTTATTATAAATTACATTACATAATTTGTCTTTCATCATCGTACAGTCATTTTCAATTTCCCATTTGTTGAGAGAGTTTGACTATTTATAGGAACTCACACACATCATCAAACTATTCTACAAATTGTACCAAGTACTTATTTTGCGTAGAAGAAAAAACGCGTTAGTTTAAAGCACTTCTATTTAAATCCATATATTTTCTTTCTTTCACTCCTACGGCAGATCAATTATTCATCAAGTGATATGACAAATTCACATACTTACACGTAAGCTAATTGAGGATATATAAATAGGATCGGTGAATTTATCCTCTTCAAAATCCCAATGAAATTTTATTATATTAAAACAGAATGTAGGTACAAAACTTTTATATTTTCAAGACTCAATTCCAATGGGTCTATGGTGCGATCGATTAAAATCCGTACCGCGATCTACATGCCTGGCTTTTTAGTGTAGGTATAATATATCTGTGATTTATACTAACTATCTGTATAGAAAATACTCTCAAAATTCCTGTTATACTTATTATATATTATTTATTTATTAAGTTGCGGGATTTAATATACCTACAGCTATTTGAAGGCATTTTAGATTATTGTTAAAAGAAAATTATTGTTATTGCAGTAAGATTTATTATTTATCTACAACAGCTATACCTAATATATTATAATATTAATTTATTCTATGTATTTGAAAATAAGTGCACTTATATTAAGCAGTATTGTATTATTGTACTGGTTTAATTTTAATACTATCTCGTCCTCTATGTACAATAATTATACAAAAGTTTTACTTTAAAGAAAAATGGATACGATAATAACTCTAACCAGTCATAACCCTTCTGTTAACGAAACCAGTAGTTAGTTAGAAATGAAATTACTTCGATCGAAGCATACTGATATTTTATTATTATTTTTACGGTGTGGCCCAACATAATGGGTGTTTGATACTGGTGCCTTGTTTTTTTTACGCTAAGCAAAACAGTTTCGAGTGAGTCTCAACATTTTCATATCAATATGCAGTTCGGAAAATAAAGTTACATATATATAAATTGTATGTACTAAATTTTTTCATAACACATTTTACCGTGAGCTCCTTCCTTGCTATAACATTGAAATTTAAAACAATATTTTGATATACTTAATTTTTTTATAATTTACTAACCTACCTATTTTCTTCGGTCTTTCCCTTGTATTCGAATAATTTTTATTACGTATTTAATTTAGATAAATAGGTAATAGGTATTAAGAAAGCACATTCGTTTACGTTATTGAAAATGAATTATAAGTTATATGCTGCCAAAATGAAAATATATTGAGTGAATCCTACAAAAAATAATAAAATAAATTTCATCAAATATATTTATATAAGTAAGTAATTGTTGCGATGAATTATCATAATATTATTTCAAAATAGAAAACACCCGTGACAAAAATGTTCAATTACTTATTCTGTAATTATTGATGACTGTGCAAGCGTTGAATTTAAGAAGCTTTTCCTGCAGCCGGGACTTATTTGTACTTAATGAACTTTTGAGGGCTTTAATTACTATTATCAATATACCTATTTAAATTATTCGTAAAAAATCAGAAAGTTCTACAATATGATCAATACATGTTTTAAATGTTTTTGCCATAAAATATTATTTTAAAAAGATTTTAATAGCTATATTTATTAATAAGCACCTACTTCTGTTTTTTTAATGTTTAAGAAATACCGGTATTCAATAAAAAATACCGAAAACCGGTATTGACATTTTAATTCAGTATTGCAATCTCTATGTAGTAGTAGATACATTATTATAAAGTAGGCAGTTTTTGAGAAACTTTGCTGTAATGAATTGATATAATTCTAGAAGTACTTATTGGACGTTTCAGGGGGCAGAGGCGCCGCTGTCGATGATTGAGGTCTGGAAAAGTGAGGCAATGGAGAGGGAGAGGGGTGCAGGAATGAGATAGAAAAATACAAAAATGATGAGATGATGGTCATCATTGGAACCGGTGAGAAGTATCCGACAATGATCGAGGTGGAAGCGATACGCTGCAAACTGCATTTAAAATAAAACTACTACATACATAGGGCAGAGGGAAAAAAGGATTTGTAAATCCTTATAAATGTATTATAATACAAAATGCACACATACAGGTTATTTATGTCATTTTGATTTGTAATAAGTTAAGTACCTACCCGTTGTAAATTTCAATAGTTTAACGATACACCTCGTTCATTTTGGAGTCTAGCTCGCTTGTTAGTTTGTGTGTCTAGATTCGAATCTCGTAACTAAATAATTTATATTTTTGTATATTTTGTTTATGTATCCAATATATTATTAGCCCAATGGACTGATCAAATGGCCAAAAAATAATCATGAAAAAATAGGAACCCACATACTATTGTGATTCATCTAGGAGTGGACGTAGTGATTTTTTTACAATGTGAGTTTTGGTACCATTATGTTAGAGTAATTAATTTTATTTTTATTTGTCTGTTACTAGTGAATTATATTGATGAAATGAATGAATAGTAAATAGGTACAAAAATTATAAAGCATGAAAGTACATCGAATGAGCTAAGTGTACTTTGTAAGTACTAGGTAAATAATATAGTGTCTCAAAAGTTACGAAGTTAACATATCAAAAGTAACGCACTTGCAACAAGTTCATTTCAAGTAAGTAAATTGGTCAAATATCAGGAGTGTGGTGATAAAGTGAGACGCAGGTATAGAGTCCCGCACCTACATCCAACAGTTGTCAATCGCGTAGTATTAGTCGGATGATATTGTAAAATTAAATCACGAGTAGGTAAAGTGGTCAAATAGTATCTAGTGGTGAAATGGTGAGGTGAGGTGCAAATTGATCGCTCGGGCTTAGTCAGAGCTCATAATATGATTAAATCATGAGTAGGTAAATTGAACAGATTCTGATAGCAGCAGTGAGCTGGTGAGATGGTGTGAAGATAGAGGATTATAAGTCAAGATAAAACTATTATTTATCTCATTAATTTGAAAAAGAACAAAATAAATAAGTCTGTTGGTTGATTTCAGTCAGAGCTCATAATATGATTGAATCATGAGTAGGTAAATTGAACAGATTCTGATAGCAGCAGTGAGCTGGTGAGATGGTGTGAAGATAGAGGATTGTAAGTCAAGATAAAACTATTATTTATCTCATTAATTTGAAAAAGAACAAAATAAATAAGTCTGTTGGTTGATTTCGTAAGTGTTTATTTATTATTGACTTTCTTATTTTATGTTATCGAAGCCGTGGGCTATCGCTATCTCAAATATTAGATAATATCATTGGTAATAAATAATACTTAATGAATTTTCAATAACGATACAATTTTCTAATACGCTTATTCTTTAAATCTTTTGAAAATTATTATTTTAATGACAAAGCTTATAAAATACATGTTTTATACACTAAGTAAGTTTTACGAAAGCTTTTTATTTTACAAAAAACTAAGCTCTTTCAGTTGAGCTTACAGTGCAAGCTTCGAAGATAATACGAGTATACTGTGTAAGTCTATAAATATACAGGTAACACCGGGAGCCCTTCTACCCACTACAAATTTAAATGATAATTACTGTGTTTATGCCACACATACCTACAATATAAACTTACGCTTACCTGCCTGGTTACCTATAGTTGATACACCTATAAAGTGCAGAATCTGATTGGATTTCTCAGACACCGAGAATCTTCGCATTAACCGGTAGATAGTGCCTTTTATCTGTGCAATTGATTTATTGTTTAGTTAAAGTATTAACTTCACTTAACAAGTTTACCATATACATGTAGACGTCTGATTTAAAATAAATATAAATACACACATTTATTATAAAATTTATTTATAATCTACTTTATTACAAAAATATCATTTTAAAGCTTTACGTAGTCGTAGTAAGTTAAAATAGTACAAATTTAATGATTAACTACATAGCAACTTAAATATTTTTTTTAAAATCAAATAATTGCTGCAGTTATTTTTGACAGAATTTGCGAATACATCCGACAGTCTATTTTATTAGGTAGTATCTGTAAGATTGGTACTTGGACGGTAACTTAGTGGTTAGATTCCTCGCTCATTAGGCGTAAAACATGTGTATGAATCCCATTTAGCCCACGATTTTTTCTAGTCTTTTTCTTTGTAGGTACCTGTATGAAATCTTGAATATACATAATTGAGTGATAAATTAACAACGTATTTTGTTTTATTTTAATAAAAATAACATAATGTCCCTATTGCTAGAAATATGGTAAATTCGTGATATCTACAAATAAAGTTTTATTTAAATGTATGAGCTGTAGGTAGGTACAATTTTTTCAACGAAAGCTTTTAAAATATCTGAGTTTTGTTATATTTGGTATACAGAAATAAATTAAAGTTTCAAACTATTCTTACTAAATATATTGTAATAAAAATATTGAAACAATATATCTAGGTAGGTACATATTTAAAGTTGTATGTAGGTGGATAACTTAATATTATATTATTTATAACTATTATAATGTAGTCTATAAAACACTTGTCAAAAACTTTTATAAATTATAATCGAAAAACACACGGCGCACGCTGTCAATTCACACACAGACCGTTTAATGCGGTAACGAGAGACAACCATACCGATTAATCAATATAAAAATGCGATCGATAATATGTAATCATATTGAGAACTTCCTGCCCTTGTATGATTACAGATTAATAGTAATTTTGATCCGCCTGGAATAAGGATGTGGCATTAACATCCTGCAAAGTTGATTGAGAAGGACTCAATATTTTAACCAATTGGAATTTTACAGATATGGATATAAAAAAAAATCCTGAACAAGCTTATTTTAAAGTGAAAGTGAAAACGAGTTATTAACAGTTTATATAGAATGAAAAGCAAAAACGGAGAATAGTTATATTACATGTATATTGCGATGAGGAAAGTATAAATGGTATTTGGTATTTTGTAGCAATAATACCACTCAGAATTTTAAATGAGTGACACACTTTAATAATATGTATGTTTTTATTAAAACAATACAATAGAACAATAATAATTATCAGTGTATCCTCAATCAGGTCTAGGTCTGATTTGATTGGTAATTACGACAATATCTCTTGTAATATAGGTACTGCACTAGTATAAATACGAAGGAACATCTATGAATCCTCACTCAACTCATAGAGTCCGTCACTCGATATAGAACATCCGTTATTCCATTCGAATTAAGTTTTTAATTTCATTAATATAATTAATATCTTAATCATCTCGATCTCGCCAATACATCGTTATCCGTGATTATGATCTCACGTTTTCATCCTTATTATTATGTATTCAGTGTATTCTTGTATCAACTAATAAACTCTCCTCCAAACATCCAAGCAACAACGATCTTCTATCTCTATGGATTGACCTACTACTGAGTTACGATTCTATACTTTGGCCGTAATTTTAGTTGGTCGTATGTTGATTTTTATTCAAAATATAACAATAATTATCTAATAAAAAAACTTTTACAGCACTTTCATATGCAGAAATCAATTTATTTAGTGATATTAGTTTTTTAGTCGCAAGTGTGAAAAGTCAAGGAATAACACTGTACCTTCACCTAATCATACGCGAGGTGTTATTAGGTGCAATAAGTATGATACGTCTGCAAAATAAATAGTTTGAAGAATTTAATTTGTAAAGTAAATGTCTTACACTTACATGATTGGGGATAAACCAATAAATTCTTCAAATAAATTCGAATAGCTATTAGTAATATCGTAAGCAAAATTTGTCAATAGAGCCTACACTTTATGGAGACCCATATACTATGCCAGTGGCAAAGAGTGGAGGTAGGCTGTTAAGATTCGCCATTAATAGTGCACACTAAACTTTGTCAGTCATACGTATTTGTTTTCATTGAAATAAGACTAAAATTTACAGATGGTGTTAGTTAATTTTTAAAATTCAACTAAACCCTGCGAAAATCATGCCATAATAGATAATAATCAAAACATACGGATGTATTTATAAAATATCTAAAATTATGCAATTAGATCATACATAACTTTACATATTTTATAGATAGAATAATTTCTTATCTACTATAGTTTGGTTTAGCCAGGACTTAATGAATGTACCGTAAATATGTGTAAGATGAATTCTTAATCCAACGAAAACGAATAAGTATAAATGAAGCAGTACCTATGCATAATTTTATCGTATCGCCCAAAGTATATCAAAACTATTATGGTTTGGTTTAGGCAGGGTTTATTTGATTTTTGACACCAGCTGTAAATTGTAGTCTTAGTTCAATAAAAACAAATACGTGTGACTAACAAAGTTTAATGTGCACTATTTATGGTTGATCTTAACAGCCTACCCCACCCTTTGCCACTGTATGTACCTACTATGCATAGTAGAGAAAATGGTAAGTTATATAAATTATTATATTATTAGGTAAGTATATTAAATTGATATTGAAATATTATTATGGGAAAAAATGATACCGATAAACATTAATTTTATTGTAAATTAAACAGAACATTTTGCACATTATAGTTTTGTCTCTATAATAAATAAACTGCCTACTTTGACTGTTGAGTATCAAATTTAAACGCTGTCGGTATCGATATTTTAATATTACCTATCAGGTAAAGCATCTCTAGTGTATTCTAATTGCACGTTCGAAGGCTGATCGGAGTGCTTCCAACTTTGGAATCAACTTTACTGGGTATTTTTTTAGTTTTGTTTTAAGCGGACGACGCGATGGCTAAAACAGGGAGTCGTGTTTACTATAAGTGCTCTCGTAAATTACAATATCACGCAGAGATTGTAAACGTGCTTATTAATACATGATAAAAAATAGTATTGGCCATTGAAATAATTAAGCAATCTTAATTTTTTAGCTTCTTCTTCTTCATCGTGTCGGGTCTTCATTGGCTTTACGTCAGCTACTGCCGCGTTCTCACGTTGCGATTCTTGTTGTTCAACTATATTTTGAATGACAGTTCAACATTTCAATAAACTTGATCAACTTCCAAAGTTCAATTATTGAACAAAGTTGAGTTCTACCTTTTCTTACCTTTTTCTACCTTTAAGCGTTGCTGGTTGCTTATGCAAGTAACCAAGGTGATAAATACTCGCATAAACAAGTCAAGCTTTTTTCGACTAGCATACATTGTTTTAGTTTATTTGCCTTTTCAGCAATATTTTCTTTAGTTATCTTAAAATACAAAGATATAAATTAACAATTTCACTTGAAACTGAATTACCACTATTCATTCAACTGAAATTGATATAATATGGGAACATTCCTTTCAATTTTTTGTTAAACATTAAATATTCAACAAACAGTTGAACGCCAAAAATTTCCACGTGAGAACGCAGTATAAGGCCCCGTCCAGCGTAGGCGCGTTCGGCGGAGCGTTGAATGGCGCGCACAACTCAAACGTGTAACCGTGTGTGAAAATGATCGTAGACAATGTCTTTTTTTTGGTTATACGTTTATACGGTTATACGTTTGAGCTGCGCGCGCCATTCAACGCTACGCCGAACGTGCCTACGCTGGATGGGGGGGGGCTTAAGGCATTACCGGTAGGGCGTGTAAAGAACCTCCACGCATGTAACCCTTGAAATGTTGAAAATCATTACAACCGAAAATTTGACATTCTATGGCAGTAGTTTTCAAACTGTCGATCACGGATCTACCCTTAAGAGCATCCTGCCTGTAACTATGGTGCTTTGGAAGAATTTTTACGCACAGAGAACAAGGTAAAATAAAATATAATGAAAACCACTTGTCTAAGGAATATAGAATAAGGTCCGGGTCTTCTCTTACTCTCGGTTGATGCGTACACAGTCCGCCGATCTTGGCCGACCCAGCACAGTCTCTGTATTTTCATATGCCACTTGATCACTTCGGCCCTATAAAGTATGTATAGCTCCTCATTATACATTGACTTCCAAATGTGTCTTTCTTGAGCAACCTCAATGATAATATGTGAAAAAGTAAATATGATACAATCTAATATATAAAAAATAATATTTGTTTGTGTGTTTGTTTGTTTGTTTGTTCGTATTGAATGCACTGCCATACCGTTCATCCGATTGCGATAAAACTTTGTCAACTTATTGCTTGCACTTTCGCAAAGAGTATAGGCTATACTAATATATAAAAATGAATGTCTGTCTGTCTGTATGTCTGTCTGTCTGTGTGTCTGTCCCGTATGCGTTCCTATACCATTCATCCGATTGCGATGAAATTTTGGTAAGTGGTTGTATGCACACCCATGAAGGTTTCTGAATTAGAAAAATCATCATTTTCTTCTTCTTCTTCATTCTATTTTCTTTTATTCATATGGTTCCTATACCATTCATCCGATTACGATGAAATTTTGGTAAGTGGTTGTATGCACACCCGTGAAGGTTTCTGAATTAGAAAAATCATCATCTTCTTCTTCTTCTTCATTCTATCTTCTTTTATTCGTATTGTTCCTATACCATTCATTCAATTGCGATGAAATTTTCATCAGTTGTTGTGGTAACACCCGTAAAGGTTTCTGAATTAGTACAACCATCTTCTTATTTTTCTTCATTCTATCTTCTTTTATTCGTATGGTCCCTATATCATTCATCCGATTGCGATGAAACTTTCGTCAGTGGTTGTGCCAACACCCGCAAAGGTTTCTGAATTTGTACAACCATCTTCTTCTTCTTCTTCATTATATCTTCTTTTATTCGTATGGTTCCTATATCATTCATCCGATTGCTATGAAACCTTCATAAGTTATTGTGGTAACACCCGTAAAGGTTTCTGAATTAGTACAACCATCTTCTTCTTCTTCTTCATTATATCTTCTTTTATTCGTATGGTCCCTATATCATTCATCCGATTGCGATGAAACTTTCATCAGTGGTTGTGCCAACACCCGCGAAGGTTTCTGAATTTGTACAACCATCTTCTTCTTCTTCTTCATTATATCTTCTTTTATTCGTATGGTTCCTATATCATCCATCCGATTGCGATGAAACCTTCATCAGTTGTTGTGGTAACACCCGTAAAGGTTTCTGAATTAGTACAACCATCTTCTTCTTCTTCTTCATTATATCTTCTTTTATTCGTATGGTCCCTATATCATTCATCCGATTGCGATGAAACTTTCGTCAGTGGTTGTGCCAACACCCGCAAAGGTTTATGAATTTGTACAAACATCTTCTTCGTCTTCTTCATTATATCTTCTTTTATTCGTATGGTTCCTATACCATTCATCCGATTGCGATGAAACCTTCGTCAGTTGTTGTGGTAACACCCGCAAAGGTTTCTGAATTAGTACGACCATCTTCTTCTTCTATTAATTGTATGAGTTCCTATTCCATTCATCCGATTGCAATAAAACTTTCTTCAGTAATTGTGCCAACACCCGCGAAGGTTTCTGAATTAGTACAATCGTCTTCTTCTTCTTCTATTCGTATGTGTTTCTATACCATTCATCCGATTGCAATGAAATTTTGATCAAGTGTTGTGCTCACGCCCGCAAAGGTTTCTAAATTGAGACAACCATTTCTTCTTCTTTTTCATCTATTCTATCTTCTTCTATTCATATGCGTTCTTATACCATTCATCTGATTGCGATGAAATTTTTGTAAGTTGTGCGCACACCTGCGAAGGTTTCTAAATTAGTATTATATAAAATACAAAGTTTGTTCCATCCAATTTTGGTTTGTTACTGCATATTAATAACATTAATAACGTTTGCATATTTTGGATTCGATTTTAATTTAGTGTTCTTTTGTTTGACCTTTACTCCTATTAGAATTATTTTCATATTGATATATTGTATTACACAGATATTTTAATATTAAAAAAATAATTACCTCTTATTATTTTTTAAATATCTAAGATAAATATAACCACGAAGCGACCCTGTGCGAAGCCGGGTACTTCAGCTAGTATATAATAATATGATACAATACATTCTATAATAATCTTGGTCGAATTGCATAATGACTTTTAAGCAAAATATTATATTCGTGGTGTTCACTCAGATAATCATATCCATGTGACTTTACGATCCCTGGATCTAGGGTAGGTAGGTACTTCAGTATATTACAAAGTTGACGAATTCGAAGACAAGTCGATAGTCATATTTTTTTTAAAAACCTAACGATATAAAATCATACACTTCAATAATAATTAGGGTATGGAAAACGATCAACACATAATTTTTGATTAGGCTTGTATCAAGAAGAAGGCAAAAAATATATATGAAATACTTAGTATGCCCGTATTGCTGTCATTATCATCACTGAAATAAGTTAAACTGTGTAAATAATTTACTATAATAATGATTTAATTGCTTGCGGGCTGTGTACACAACTACAAGAGAAGACCTGGACGGCCGAAATTTAGATGGCTGGACTACGCCATGATAGATTTAAACATGCTTGGTCAAATAATCAAATGGACCGTCCAGAATGGAGGACCTTTTTGAACGAGGCCACGACCCGCCATGGGTTGTAGTGCAATACATGATAGTGATTTAATTATATTTAACTTCATTTAATATCGTCTTTGCTGACAAATCTGTGTAATTTTTGAAACCACCAGTAAGAAGATAAATAACCACGGGTTTTACAAACACTTTAAATATTCAATATATTAAAAAAATGTTTTTATACCTACCTGATCCTTCACTTAGGTAATAATGTGTTTATATTATTTTATTGTATAATTATACAAATAATTTTAAACTATCCCACTAAATCTGATTTTCATTAATAGTTATTTTATTTTAGAATACGTAATAACGTATTCTAAAATAAAATAAGTAGCTGTGGACCGTGGTTGCGAGTCTGTTGTTGGTCAAAAAATGCATGTTCTTATTATTTAGTGCAGTGCTTTGACTCAATGGATTAGGTGAATGACTAACAACTATGAATCGTAATTCGTAAACAAACCTGTTAATAGCACTCTGTGGACCCCCATATGTTCCGCTTAGGATCGAAAATGGTTATTAACTTGATATTAAATTTGTTGATGTTATTTTTAGATACTTAGCTTTATTTAGAGACAGTTATTTTAAATAATCGTGGTAAAGCTCTATAATAATGGTCGCTACTACATCTCTTTCGGGATAAAAACTCAATCAAGTGATACATCGTTCTGAAGATGGGCCCGTGAATCGAAACGGATGACAACATCATTCAACAGGCGCTTATATTATGTAATTTTCTTAAAACATGAGTATTTGTGATTATTTCACTTCTATTAGATACTAATTACACTACTTTTTCACTACACTATTGTCATTAGGCCTCATGGCCTGATGTAGTTTAAAAAAAAGAATACGTATATGTTATACCTACTACTTAATTACTAATAATCAATACTGTTTTTATAAAAAAGTATTATCGTTTTGCTTGGTTAACGAATGGATTCGTATTTAATCCAACTAAACGAACAATAATTAAACAATATTTGTCACATTATCAATAATATTTTTTTGTGAAATCATGTAGATTTCTATATCTTTTCCTTTACCTCTTATACATATTTGGATTTTTTTAGTATTACCTAAGTTGTTTTATTTACAAAATAAATTGATTGTATCAAATAAAATAATATCTAAAAATAACTTTGTTTAATGCGATTTTGTTTTAATTAAAATGAGATAATTTTTATTTCCTGAAATAAATTTAATTTTATTCAAAAGATGAATTACAATTTAGAAATCAGTTGAGCATATAAATCACAAAAGAGGTTTGTCACAATACGATAAATAGTCATAATGGACTATTTTAGGCCACTAATTAGTTGACATTTTATGGCCGTCAATTTTTCTATTCAAAAATGAATTACGATAGTGATGTAAAAATGAAAAAAAATATACAATTGACACCGGAAAAAATAATAAAAATAGCACTGCAGGGATAAGCCTGTTGGCAGCGGAAGTATAATAAATCTGCCGTTTTTGGTTACATCAATATTTTTAGTGGCGTACCTAGGAATAATTTTGCCCAGTAAATTTATGTCATAGAGTATGATTAATATTATACACTATTATATTGATGCCATAATTTATTGTACCCTCTATTATTATTGGTGAATATTAAAATTGTTTTTTTTCTGAAAATTAATAATATCGTCCGAAGGTAGGTACTTGGTGGAATTTGAATTATAATTAATTGATTTAAATTTTGTACCATTTTATTTGAGTTGTTTTTTGTGACCCGGGTTTGCCTTTCGGCATATTTATGAACTATGCGCACTCACCAATGGTAAATGTCTGTCATCAGATTCCCAGATCTCAATTTATAATAATATTATTTATTAAATATTCATTTTTCACTTAGGTACAATCAGTCAGTACCTACTACCTATATATAATATTATGATTTCGTAATGTTTATCCAGCTCCTCAATCATCACGAACAACTACCACCGTATCTCATTTGCAATAACTATCTTCCGCCGAAACTAAAGGAATACGTACACATAATGTGATAACGAATAAAGTTAATTCCCGTATAAATAACAAATTAAGTATATAATAAAATAACGTGAAATCCTTATTACTAAGTAAAGGAGCAAGCTTAAAAACTAATACTGGAAATTTAATGTGTTTGTAAAAAAAACCTTAGATGTCTTCGAAATATGGTGGTGGCACCGAATAATTCATATTTCTTGGACAGAGCACAGGACGAACCAGTCGATCATCCAGAGACTTCAGATAAAGGAACGACTCTCGACAATGTGTTTGTCGGATATATTGGTCGGCGGGGACGCCGGACTGGATAATCTAGAGAGACAGTTAGTTTTGGGTAACCTACAGGAAATGCAAAGCATAGAAAGTGTGTTTGTGCGCTGGAGCAGCTAAGTAAATGAGCTGACAGCCTTCACTTTATCCCGAGAGAAGCAGAAGTTCGAAAGGGGTGGAAAGTCTTGCTCACTCAAAAGATTACAGAATTTCTAGGTGGTCACAATCCTCAGCCATGATGGAACGACCAAGAATAATAAGAAGAAGAAAGTGTATTAAAATTAGCCTAAGAGAAATGTTACGACATATACATACCTAAATGTTTAAAAAACAATGTTTATGAGTTACGGGTATAGTATAATCCATCAGTGTGGCAGAATGCATTAATAGTGGCACACCACGTCAGAATTGAAGAAGGTTCCTATGTACTATTATATTAGTTAACCTATTTAAAAACAATGTTATCATGATTTTTTTTAAATAAAGTAAGTTATATATTATGTGAGGACCAAATTTCGTTTGTTTAACGCGTGCGTGCTACCTGTGCTCCTTTATGGCTGTGAGACATGGCATCTTACAAGCTTCAAGTGTGTCGGCTTTTGTGCTTTGAGAATCGATGTCTCCGCCGAATCTTAGAGGTACATTCGTACGAGCGCGTTACAAACACCCGCGTTTGTGAGCAGACACAACAGCCGTCGGTGATTGAAGTTATCATGAAGAGATGCTTTACGCGGCTGGGACACATTCCAGATGCCGCCAAAGAGTGCGACACTTCATACGGTTGTGGCACAGCCTCAAAGGTTCCGTCGCCGTGGCCGGCCCTCCCTCACCTTGCAGCGGTGCTACAAGAGCGACCTACGTGCTGCAGGTATGACATGGCGGGAGGCGCAAGAGTTGGCGATGGACCGAGGGAAGTGGCGCCAACTTGTGCTTGCCCTATGTCCCAATGTTGGGACGTGACAGGGTGGAAGAAGAAGAAGATATAATCACATCATTAGTTTGATTATCAAAATATTATGATTTTCTACAACATAAATATTGTACTAAAAAATACTTAAATTGCATGAAAACTTCAACTTTCACGAAATTATTACGTGAATAGGTCAACTAAATGCGTTACTGTAAAATAATAATTCAGAATGTTTTGGATTCCACGCGTTATCTAATTAAACACATTTTGTCGGGAGCTTCTTTGACGACACGACAAATTGAATAGAATAATGCGGATCAAGTGACCACACTCCGTAACTGTGGACATTGAGTGAACGCATCCGCTCGCGTGAAAGCATCTCCGTAAAATCACGCTATTATTTCCGTGGAATCACACACAGAGGCGTATCTTATACTATATTAGAGTACACGTCACGCCAGTATTAAAATATGTTTTTATAATTGATTAGTTTGAATTAGGCTTGAGAGTGGATCGATTGTTTGTGCCACGTATCTGTCGAAGTACGTTTTTTTTTTTGTTAAACCTGTAGATAAGGTGTATTTCCAATATTTTTGTGGCATGGTTGTAAAAATCGACTGTTGTAAAGGTTGTGCTATGCTTACTAATTTAAATCAATGTGACTTTAATAATCTATGAAATCGGGAGCATGTAGAGTTGGGTATTTTCCGAGAAAATCTCAATCTCGAGATTCGGGATTTACCGAAATGATAAAATTTTGAATTCTCGAGATTCGAGATTTCCAGAAAAAAATTCTCGAGAATTCTCGAAATATAGGGAAATTTAAAAAAAAACCTGTAAAAATCCTAAAATCAGTGTAAAAACAGACAAATTTCAAAAATATATGATTTTTTTTATTTATGTAAGAAGACAAACAAAATAGAAGTAGGGAAACAAAAATAATTCAAAACATTACTTATGAAAATAGGATTTCAAAAAACACAGACTGTCAATCGCGTACGCTTTTGAGATACAAAATTCCTTGATGTTGCAAAAATTGTGCTCATTTTGAGTCGACGTTGGCTTAATTGTGTTAAATGCCCCGATCAGTCTTGTGTTTTTTGTCCACTTTTTTCAAATAGAAAATCGTTTTTTCGATTAATATTTGATAATAAAGAAATTCCCAAATCCCGAGAAAAGATTCTCGAGATCCGGGATTTCCCTAAATGTTAATAATCTCAATTCTCGAGATTCGGGATGGAAAATCTCGAAGATTTCTCGAGAATTCCCGTCGGAAAATTCCCGAAACCCAACTCTAGGAGCATGGTGTGTTTCAAATGGGAACAAACAACATGGTGCTACAACAACACAATGTTTAGAAGGATTCGTATTTAGTTTTGTATACACAGACATAAATTATTTTCCTGAATCAAATGCGATTCTCATCAATAGCACCCAAATCAAGCGGGTCAATAACTAAATTTATCTGGGACAACAAAAAGGTCAATTGACGGGTGGTATGAATGAGGAGATTGCTTGCAGAGCCAAACTGGTATGAAGTGAATTTGGCCGCCTGAATAGTATCTTAAAAACTGATATCCCATTGTGGATTAAGCGTAAAGCGTTCAACCAATGTGTGCTACCAATGCTCTGGTATGCATGTGAAACGTCATGGTAAAATTTACGAGTATTTACGAGATTACAAAAGAAACCGATGGATAAGGAAGCAGACAAAAGTACGCGTTGTGACAGAGCTCGCTAAGCAGATGAACTGAAAATAGGCTGTACATGTCGTTTGGTGAGTAGACAACGGCTGTAAAAATGCCGTCACTTAGTGGTAGCCAAGGGGCACTAAACTAAAGCCTTTGCCCTATTTGATAAAGATATGATGATGATGATGTATTTATATATATAACTATTTTTAAAGTGTCAACGATTTTTTCGCCGCTTTACCGTACAACTAGAAAGATATTGTGCTTGCAATTAATTCAATAAAGGTTTTTATGTTATCTATGGATTGGAAAATGTTTGATAAAATTCTGAATTAAATAAAATGGAATATGTGGGTATATATCTGAAGTGTTTTTAAGTTAAGTATGTTCAATATAATATGGAATGTTATATTCTCAAAATCTTGTGAATTATTCGCTGAATAAAAGAAATGGTTTATTAGGAATTGTTAGCAAGTTCAAGTAGACATTATAATTAAAATATTTGGCAAGAGCCGGGCGTCACTTAGTAATGGTAATTAATATTCCTTGATTTAAAACACAACCGATAGTCAATAATAGCGCAATTTCATAAACATTTCATGTATGAACTACTAGTTTAAATTATATTAGGTAATTAGATAGAAGGCTCGTAGCACAATTGGTTAATGCGTGTGTGGTTATACGGGTTTAAATCCCGTCGACCATCGTATTTTTTTCAAATATGATTTATTAAGTTCTGTATGTTAAAATGGAATAATTATTTCATAATGCATTAAGACTGATGGAATCTATATAAGATAGGCTTACTTATATATTTAAAAAAACCTTGTCTTTATTCTATATTATATTTTTTGGGTCATAATCGTCCATTCAATATTTAAATAATGTACGCTTAATTCAATGTTTTATTATTTTCTGCCAGATTGGCCTCTTTTGGAATACGTTTAGTATTTTGCAAAATAATTATATTTTTTTTAAGAGCGAATTTGTGTGGTTTGGAAAATATTCTTGATCCCCCAGATAAATATCATACATAACGTCACTGGTCAAAATCAAATAGTGGCCAGGCATCATGCATTCATTGTTGTTAATAATGATGACGGAAAAAGTGTTAAAAGAACAATTAATTTGAGCGTCATTAGCAATTATGAGCGGTTTTTTTGGGTCGCGGTACACCGGTCCCAAATTTGGGGCCATAATAAATAATTATCGCGGGAATAATGATATCAAAAAAGAGAAACGTCACAGATCTTTTTGTATCCTACTGTATGTATAACTATTATTAAATTCATTCGACTACGAAAATGTTCTTTTGTATAAGATTACCTAGCTGTAAATATTTATTTAACAATAATATTTCCTTATTCTGTGACGTAGTCTTTTAGGCCACTCGCACACGATCACAAGTTGTGGGTGCGACAGGCCGTAACGACTCGCAGTAGGTATATCACTAGTTAAGCTTATAAGATGTGTTCTAACCAAAGTTGAGGCGAAGCAATACTCACACAGACGCATTTTTTACAAACAGAACATCAATGTATACGCACGTTGTCCTCTTTTCGCTATAAGCGCAATAAGTAGGTGTAAACAAGACAAACGGCTATTTCTCGCAGACGTGTAATGCCTCAGAAATGCACCAATACATACAATCTTTCGTATCTGTATTCGCTATGGCTTGCTTCAACTCTGGATGAGAGACCTGTAATACATCTCGGTTTCACCGGGATTGTCCCGGTTTCACAGATTGGTCCCGGCGTCCCGGCCTGTTTGGCATTTTGTCCCGGCTGTTGTTCTGCATATGAATGATTGTCAATAATAAATTGCCAACATCATTTTAACATTGCATCGTCATGATGTTGATAAAAAAAACTGGATTTTGTTATGAAAAAGGAAAAATAATAACGTTAACAGCCGACTCAAATAAGAACTTAGTGTTAATATCGTCGGTATTGGATGTGGCGCACATATTATGCACAATACGCTTCAATCTGCTGTAGATGGTCAATCGAAATTGAATCTTGTTGTGAAAATGTATACATATTTAAAATTGCAACCACTAATGACACCAGTAGATGTAAGTATAGCGAACATTACCAATTTAAATAGGCAACATTATTAACCATATTTATATATTTAAAAATAAACAAAGCTATCAGAATAGTAAGTACACCAAATGAGCTAAAAATCTATAAAACAACGTTTACCTAGACTCAAATTTACGCAAGTGTAGTAGCTATTATGAATATTCGAAACCAATTTTTTTAAACATACTTATTTCCTTCTCAATTGCCATTATTTTTCGGTATAGTTACAGGTCAGCTGGTTTATCCCCAATGTCTGTGGTTTTTTTTTAAATTAATTATTGATAACCATATCGTTGCGTTTTCGTTCAAGGTGATTGTAAGTAATTTTGAACAATCACAAACACCCATGCTATAAGAAAATCAAATAAATATATTGTGTCCTCACCGCGAATCGAATCTAGAGCTCCCGGATGGTAGGCGAGTGCCTTACGCACTGCACCACGAGAGCTGCCTGTGTATGTGGTTAGTTAAGTAGTCGTCATGATATTTTGTAATATCTATTAACACGTTGTTTCACTTTGTGTGATAACTACACGATTCCCGCCAGTAGAATGGGCAAAACAATATTTCAAAAGGTGTAATCTCGAGTTCAAGTTTGAGAAACACTGGCATACAAATCTTATATAAGACAATGTGACATAGTGATAAAATTAAAAGTCGGTAAGATCAAAGAGTATATAGATTTTTACATCAGGTAGATATACTGTGACACAAAAAGAATAGCATTATTTTTAGACCTATAATAATTATTGAACATGTTAACTCTTAATAATGGTGAGTCTCGTAACTCGAAACTTGGTGGAATGATATGTTATTGAAAATAACAAAACTACTTTGTACTTATTTCACAATTATTATTAATAGTGGAATAAGTACTAAGTAGTAATAAACTTTGAAAAAAAAACATTTTTTAAATTAATAAGTATTTCCAAAGACGTTGACCTAGTCTAAATATATGAAAGTGAAGCTGAATTTTTTTTTACTTAAAATAATTATTAAATTAGCTACAGGCCATTTCAAATTGCAAACTTATTTATCACAAAATTTGTACTGCTATCGCCTACATCCGTCGACAACTGCAAACACTCCAATACATCTTATAAATTACAAGATAAACTTAATAATAATTCAAAAGATAAACCCTTAAACCGAATTTTTATGAAAGGAGAGATGCTAGTTATAATCTAGCAATCTCAGCAATCTAATATAGTTATGCACTAAATAAGAAATGGTTTTTAATAATTTTGATATAAGTAGTTGAAATCAAGGTATGAAGGCCTTTAGAAGGTTCATCAAACCGGAGCATTAGGTGATACTGACAATAATCATTGATTGTCATTATCGTTTCATCTGCTCTCGTACTACCGCTGGATATTCCTTCGTAAAGGCACTCAGCTTAAAAATATAATTTCATCAATCCACGGGATTCTTGGGCACAGTTTAGGTAGGTATTTTAATATATCTTGGGTACTTTTATGTAAGTGGTGCGATTTGTCCCGCAATGATCTGTTCTTTGAGAAAGAGCATGCCCTATTTTAATGTTTTTTTTATATGGATGGATGATTGATACATATTTTAGAATATGACATTTAAAAAAAAATCTATAGAGAATTAATTAATGTAGTAAGCTAAGATTTTTTGAACATGTTGTAACATGTTGAACATGTAACTGCAAAAATGGTGACCAACGAATGAAACGTTTGTGGCATTCGTTCCAACTCTCGCGTTGTATTGTTTTTATTTTTATCATCTCTTCACACTAAACATTATTATTTATTCCAGAACAATCGATTTGTATTCATTATTGTCCACGGTATATTGTTTTAACGTTTGTTACAGAAAAAATCTCATTCATAAGACTTTGAACGCTCCGAGATGTGTCCAATATGATTTTAATGTCTGTGTGTACATATTAATTCGTCATAATATTCAACGATTATCAATCAGTTTTAAGAAAAAAAATGCTAAACTAATTATAATTTTAATTATAAATGTAAATTTTATGTCTAATTTGAAACGTACCAACTAATGCACTCACCAATGGCAAATACACACTGACAACGAATATACCTAGTTAATTATTATATATATAGGTGTATATATAAGTGTAGGTATATAAATATAATAAGAAAACCGTGAGTAATACTTACCTATAAAAAATATGTGTTATATAAATATAGTAGTAATACAAATCAATAAAATTACTATTTTTTCCTCCAATATGACACACTTTAGTATGTGCTTTGTCCTACCATTTTACGAGGAATCCAAAAAATAGTAGAGTAAAATAAGTGCTAACAGATTGTCAGATGATATAAGAACACGGGATAAGGGAGTATGCTTTTAGTGACAATTTAGTGCTGATCCAATGTCAAACAAAGGAAACCGGGGTGAGAAAATGGAGGAAAAAATAAGTAATCTTAAAGGAATATATCTTGGGGTGACCGTTATCCCGTGGTCGGGTCTTCCCTTATCAATCTGAATTAGTCGACAGGTCAACCGAAGGGCGGCGCTAGTGCTCCGGTCAAGGGAGACGTATGACATCCCCCACAGTGATAATGACTCGTGTAAATATTTTCGTTTATGTGTGAAATTATAAAACTATAAGCACATTATAATATAATATAATAATCGACCATTATTACAGATGATTCCATTGTATGTAACACGCAGTGTAAATCAATTAATAAAATTAAGCAATTGGTAACAACTTAAGTGAGAAAATGAGAGTACCTACCTATCAAACTAATGTTAAATAATATATAATTTGTAAAATATAATCATCATGATGTATGGCACTATAACCTTTGGTGGGTCTTAGTTTCCTTCAAAAACTTCCTCCATCCTGGATGATTCACCGCACAGTCCAGCCATCTCAATTTCCCATCAGAGGTTGCGTACATAGCTCGCCTTGCTGGTATATCCTCTGGCATTATATGCACGTGGCGGATCCAGCGCAGTTTCTGCATTTTTAAACGCCATAAAAACGGGCCCAGGAGAGTTCTACGTAAGGTTGTTTTGGTTTTCCTTGAGAGTGGTTTGTTCTTTAGATGCTTTTGATCGTAAAATATATATATTTAATATTTCCAAAATAATAACATAATCTAGAAACTGTTAAAAAATAAATTGTTAAAATAATCATAATATACCTACTTGTAACTAAGTATATTAGAATCTTAAAAAAAATATTTTAAGATGTCGGATATTACAAATTTGAAATTCATTACTTCGATATTCATTTTATGCACGATTTTTAAAACATATTAGTGTCATTCACATTACGCGTTCGTGTAGAGTGGGCATGCTATACTGAATTAGCTTATTTCATCATCATCAGCTGTGATCAAACTACTGTTGAATGAAGGCCTCCCCTAATTCCCTAGTTATTTATTGCCACGTACACTCAACGATACTTATGAGTTCGTCTTACTTATTTACAATCTAGTTATTAATATATAATTATAATGTGATACCATTTCACCTAAACTATTCACCGCTAGTCTTGAGGACTTATTTAGGAAACTTGATTGGGAGGAAAAAGGTGTTCCAATTAACGGAGAGCACCTCAGTCACCTGCGCTTTGCAGATGATATTGTTATACTCTCACAAGACCCGAAAGACCTCCAAGGTAGAATGCAAGAACTCGCGGATGTCAGTCAAACGGTCGGTCTAAAGATAAATGTCTCAAAGACAAAAGTGATGAGGAACTGTTTTTCGGACCCTGCGATTATCTGTATTTCTGGCACCCAACTCGAGCAAGTCAGCAGCTACATCTATCTCGGACAGCAGGTGTCCATAGACGGAAGCATGCACGATGAAATTGCTCGAAGAACAAAGCTGGGATGGAGTGCTTTCGGATGTCTGAATAGTATCTTCAAGAGTGACCTACCATTATGTCTTAAGCGTAGGGTGTTCAACCAATGTGTGCTACCCGTGCTCACGTATGGCTGCGAGACGTAGACCCTCAACACGAGAGATGTCCAAAAGTTAAGAGTCACACAGCGAGGCATGGAGAGGTGCATGTTGGGCATCACGCGAAAGGACCGTAAGAGAAACGAATGGGTTAGGAAGCAGACAAGAGTACGCGATGTAATAGACGTTGCCAAATAGCTGAAATGGAGATGGGCGGGGCACATTGCTCGCCGAAAGGACGGCCGCTGGACAAATGCCGTCATCCAATGGTATCCAAGGGGTACGAAACGGCCACAGGGTCGCCCTAAAAGCCGCTGGATTAACGAACTGGTAAAGTTCGGCGGAAATACGTGGCAGCAAACGACACAGGACCGAGAGAGTTAGAGAAAGCTTGGGGAGGCCTTCATCCAGCAGTGGATTGACCCCGGCTGATGATGATGATGATAATGTTAATATTATTATTCCAGTTTCATCTGATATTCTCTACTGAATAGCTAATCCCACATTTATCATCCGTAAGTAAAATTAAATGAAAATTTTATTTTGATTGTTTGGACTATAATTTAGTTTATTAATTCACCATGACGTCCTTTGATGCAACAATAGTAAATTGTCATACTATATTTTTTACTAAACTGTTAACTAAGGTTATCCATATAGAATTTAGGTATTATCTATCAGCATAACATATTTTTTTAGTGGCCGCAATAAGATAAGACATGCATAGCATAGTGATCAGTACACATGGGCGTGAATACTGTGAGGCGTAGTTGCGAATCATGCTGGATGTGATATTTTTATTTCAAGTGTTTCCATATTATGTATATTCAATAAAGGAATTTTATAATATTAAATCTGAGAATAAACAAAAAAAACAATATTTTTTATACAGAGGAATACTATCTATAGCTTTACCGAGAGTAAATTAATTATATGCAGTACGTAGTTAAGTAGAAACCTACTTCAGGCTATATTATGCATATGAATAGTTTCAATGATTTAATTTAATTGAGAGTTATAAAGAATTCTTATATGAATATTATGTTCTATGTGAATTTAATTAAATTAATTTTGATCAAAATATTATTCTAGAAAATTGTATTTAATCGGAGTTCAATAAATAGTTTTTATCTTTGAAATGCTAATATAATTAAAAGTTGTAATAATCCTTTTAAAGAAGAAGTGAAAGAGCTGACTGGGGGCACCATCCATTCTACCCTGAGAGAAGCGGAAGATCGAGAAGGATGGAAAGTCTTGGTCGCTCAAAGGATGGCGAAATTTAAATGTGGTCACGATCCTCAGCCATGAGTGCACGACCAAGAAGAGAAAGAAGACTAAAGCAGATGTACTAATTGTTATTAAATTATGTCAAACAAATATTTTATATTATACTTATATACTTATAAAACAATCGTCAAAGTTATTTAATACAGTATCTTTCGACGCCTGAAAAGAATTGTGTTGCTTGTTTTTCCGTAACATACGCTGCACTATTACCAAAAACAACTGTCTCATTGTTTCCCTAAACTGGCTCACTTTCCCCCAAAAATATAGCACCGGGTGGGCGGGGTTCAGAGGTCAGGGCGACCACGGCAATAAACGTCTGCGGAGAAATAAAATAAAGCTGTCCAGCAAAGGAAGGAAGCTAGGGCGGCAATTGCTGCGGTGGGCGGATGCCTTCTGAGGGCGGCTGCGGTCCATTTCGCTGGCGAGGGTCACTCTGCTCTTGGGCAGTTGCGCCAAAGCCTTAATGGGATAGGACGGGCGGCTGGAAAACTGCAACTGATTACACTAAGCTGGTTTCGTGAGTATATAAAAAGAAAATGCACTGTGGTAGATTTGTACGAAGATATTATTTTGTAAGCTATAGTTACGTACAAAATATACAGTATATTTTCAAAGGATTCTTTTAAGTTAGACTGTGTTATTACAAGAACATGATTTCTATTTTATAATTTATGTAATATAAATATCTAAGTGAACAGATAAATAAATAGAAATGTAAAAGCCATCGCCATGGACCAAAGTTCTGAAACAGGGTAGTTATGGCTGGACCGCCACAAAACCCAAGTAAAAAAAATGCGTCGACTGTAAAATGCTTATTATTAACTATTGAAAATAGCATGTTTTTCAACACGTGTTTAAGTTTACCCCATATTTATCCACACTTGAGATATCTAGCCTGTTATACCAAACTCAGTAAGGTAAGGCAGTTCCCATTCATTTTGTGTACCCTGGTACATTTTTTTTCGACCATGTCCGATCATAATAGGATCATATAGGCCTCCAAAGAGTGGAGGTTTTGTATTAACAAATTTTGTTTTTACGAGAAATAGATGTTAGCCACTTGCTCAACCTATCAAGTCCATACTCTGACTCATACACAAATTGAAAAACAATATGTGTACTTGCCAGACCCAGGATTCGAGCCTGGGACCATGACGTCATAGGCCGACGCTTAAGCCACGCGGCCATCTGGTCACCGGTGTGTATTTACCCTTTTGTGAGTGCATAAATAGTCCCTGAAGATGCCGAAAGGTGAAACCCGGGTCGCATTAAGCGACTCAAATGAAATAGTACAAAACTTAAATCCATTAGAATTCATCATCATTCAGATGAAAAAATAAAAGTGTATACGTAAGTAATTAACAAACCAACATTTTTTTAAATTTAAAAAACTAAAGTAGAGTTTTTTTTTCTATAGTGTTATCAAATCAACCATACCAAATTACTACAAGTAAATTATTATTAAAATGTGTAATTATTTATCCGTACTAACTCTGGTTCATAGGCAGAATAGTACTAAATATTTACACAAATAATGTACCTACATGTAACACTGACAGCAACAGGCTAAGTTTTGTTAGAGACAAGGGTGTTTGGTCAGCAGCTTGTCCATTGGATAAATGAGGTGGGAAAGTTTGCTACTGGCTACTGAAATATTATAGGAACTGGCCGCAATAAAACGCATTATCCTTGGGGTTTTGACCCGTAGGTGATATATGACCGTCGAGGTGCAATTTATGTATCAATCCAGATACACCAAGATTTATTTCGGGGAGGCCCCTTAATAGAATTTCCCACTATATTACAGTTGCCGAATATAGGTACTATATATAATATGCCCGATAGGAAGCTACACAAATTGGAAAAGAAACGTACCTTAACTTAAAAACTAGTTTTCATACGCAAATATATTGAACATATTGAGCGAGACCATTAATGGACCAAAGGGTTCAATCGTACCAATACCTTATCTTGAAAAATATATTCCTCGAAGAAAGAGAATAGCTTATATATTTATCTTGTAAAAGCTACAAGTAGTGTCCGGTGGATTGACTCTGCAGAAACTTAAATCTTCGCAATGGTCGAGTAAAACTGTTTTGTTCTCTTGCCTCTTTCAAATGAAGTTGCTCCAAAATTAATGACTAATTCATTGAGATCAAGGGTTTAGCAAAAAAGATAAATTGCTACTCGAGGGAACTTGATCAATCATCCAAGCGCCGAGATCTAGACGAAGAGGCGGACGAACACTGCAGCGCCGGATGCCGAGAAGAGGAATAACTGCACGGCGTGACCTGAACCAACGGACACCCTTGTTTGTTTTGAGAGCATGGAAACTCTTTTATATACTTACTAGAGATCAAATCACACAGACCTCCAACCTGGCCTCGGTCGGTCGCGAAGCCACCGAGGCCAGGTTCCATTCAACTGAAAAAATCATGCAACCCTCCAGATAGCTATGACATATAAAGGGGATTTAGGCCATAAATATCGCCTAGGTGGCCCAAAAATTTAGCACATATCCTTAGTTAGTAATTAAGTAATGACTTATTGTATCTGGACGACTGCTTATTTTTTTTTCTTTTCTTATATTGCCTGTCCTGTCTATATATTAAAATATTTTTTTATGCTTTTTCTGTTTGTTTTTTTTTCTTATGATTAAATACCTACTACTAATGTGTTTTCTTTTTTAACGATTTTTAAAACTCTCCGATTATATTCATTACAGCTGTAACTAATATTTGATTTAATTTAAATTGATTTATTTTGCTTTTTGTGTCTGTTATTGGGACCATCATTGGAGAAACAACAATTTTATTAGCCATTAATCGACCGGCGTATTAGGCTGTTAGACTGATTTCTGTATCTAAATTAAAAGATGTTAAATACCTATTTTGATCAACTCTACTGAAAAAAATATATGCTCCCATGGTGACATAGACTTTGGCTACTGTCCTAAACAGCTCCATGCTACTCGCGAGAATGATGGAAAATGGATTTAAAAAATTAGTACCGTCGTTGATTGTATCACAAGACTTAACAGCAGCTGGTTGATTACGATAGTAAAATAGATATCCGGTAAGGAAGGGATATATCGAATAAGTGGAAGGCCCTCTACTATATGTATATAATCTTTATATCTAGTAGAGAGTAGAGGATGCCTAAGAGTAGGTGGTCTGAATTATGTAAGGAAGATACAGGACTGAAAATAATCTAGAAAATTTGGAAAGACATACTATGTTTACCACTGAATGTCTGCAGACTATAGAAGAAGAAGAATACATTTAGAAGAGAAACCTTCTTTTCCGATATTGCTGTCTGTTAATATCCTCGTGTATAAAATATATTATGACTAGGCATACACACGCATCGCTGCCGGTGAGTCGCGTTCTACAATCGGCTTGCATGGATCAATAGTGGCGAATTAAAATTCAAGTCACGTCCGATTCAAATTTACAAAAGAGCAAGAATCTCTTACTGCCGGATTGACGCTGGAGTGTGTCACCGCGGCTTTAGAATCCATGCGATAATCCAACAAGAAGTATTTAATTCAATGGACTCTATATTAAATATTAGCGTTTGTGAAACTTTACATAACTATTTGTACGATATAGGTAATAAATAGTATTTTATACCTATTCCGTAGTTGCATACTAATTTCGTAACTAAGAATATAATGTATTATTGTATAGTATATTCTAATATATCTACTTATATAATATAGAACTTTGGAAGTGAATTTCTGTCCAACAAGAAGATTTAGGCACAAGCCGGTCTTAGTCCGAGTCTTAGTAGTTTACAGTTTTAAAACGTGGACAACTCGTCGCTAACCGGAAGGCGCTATAATCTAAATGCGGTTAAAAATGGGAGGAACTTGCTAGTTCACAGTTTTAACACGTAGCCAAGAAGATATTGTTCGACAGTACATACAAATTTAAAATAATATAATAAATAAATATTAAATTTAATGGTTACGTCAGTTTTAGACTTGGGTATTTAAAAAATAATTAATCACGGTCACCTTTAATAATTTATCAATATCCTGCAGTTCCTTGCCATAATATCTGCATCTAAAGATAGTTTAATAGCGATAATGTAACATATTTTTATGATTTACCAATTTTAGAAGTAAATTCGCAATCATCACTTTTTTCACGTTAATAGGTTATATCCTAATAAGATCATATGAACCTCCACAGAGTGGGAGGTATTGTAATAACAGATTTATAGTTACTATTAAACATTATATTTTTCGCACTGGATTTGCTTCTACTTATTAATTAATCACCAAATAATAGGAACATTAATTTCATTTCACTTTATTAGTTCTTATGTATTTACTATCAAACATCATACTTTTCCTAATCTCTTGAAGACTGATTTTTTTCGATTCCACTGGTAATCAACTGTTTTAATAATTTGTGAATTTAATTTATAACAAAATCAATAAAGTTTGATACACAGATTAATTAATTTAATATAAAATTTTGCATCGTAGCGATTTTTTTGCAATTTAGTTTAAAATGCATATGTTTTAGTTAAATTACAGTTACTAGTTAGGTATTAAATTTTAGTAGTTGACGACCACGTAGAAAAGACCTTTCGGCCCCCCTGCCCCTCGGGGCTTGTTACTCATGGGTTGCGAACGCGTGGCTAAGAGGGACAATATAAAAAAACCTAGCCCTGATCAATATTAAAAAGCGTAGATTAGGTACAATATAATATTACAAATTGTTTTATTTAACATAACATTTTTCATGAAGAATTTACACGGTTAAAAGTGACTAAAATAAAATATATTTCGTATATTTCTCGTATTTTTTCATACATACATAATATTTCGGTTTTCACCCTATAAAATCATATTTTTGTAGTTCAAGATACAATTTTATATCCTGTAAGGAAATTTTCTTAATCTGGTTAATGTATTTGGATGAAAGTTTAAGATACCCATTTCTTATTTAAGTGTAATGAATACGAAAAAAAATAACAAGTAAGATTGTAAAAGCTTGTATCTTTCAATATATTAGACTCAGGACTTTGGTGGGTGTAGTGATGCCAACCGTACTATAATTATAGTACAATACTATAATTTTAATTCCGCGAAAAATGTAAAATACTATAATTTTACACCAAATATACCAAAATACTATAATTTTAAAGGATTCAAGACAAAAAATGTTCCTGTACTATATATTTTTGAGAAATACTATAATTTTTACGCCTTTGTACTATAATTAGCATAGAATAACATGGCAACACTGGTGGGTGATAAGAGTAGAAAGAAAGAAGTCATAAGGCATAAAGCCCATTGACGCAGCGAGTGCGGCGCTCGCGCAAAATTTCTACAAGTGGCGCGTAAATCAACGAAAATACAACGAAATCAAATACGCCAGCGCCCACTGGATTTCACGACGCATTATACGCGCCCGCCGCATGAATCATCGTTTTTTCGCGAATCACCGCTTCTCGGCGATACGAATGAAAGAAAATACAATGGAGTCCATTCATTGAACACGGCTACCAAAATTATTCTGCTCGAGGCGTCGTCGATCGACGGGCGAAAAGCAATTATTGAATAACAGAAAATCATTGTTTAATTTTATTGCGTGTCAAGTTTATCGCTGGTTGAATAATGTCGTCGTAAATATTAATTACAAGCCCCGAAATAATATAATATTTTTATTGCTTTGTTATGAGAGGCGCTGTATTAATAATTATTTTGTGCTGCTTGGGCCGCTTATTACATAGGTGAAGGGTAATGCGCGGCACGAGACGTGTGATTATGGTTATGAATAAACGCTGCATACGCGGACTTCGCCCGATCGACGCGTTCTATGGGCACCATCGCTAAAAGTTTATAGATATTTTTGCAACAGTATAAGATAATTTTATTTTCGCCCCCCCCCCCCCCTCCTCCCACAGACCTTCGAATGACACAAAAAAAGAAATATTATCTCAATAAAATTAGTATTATACTCATCCAGTAAGCCTATAATAATGAAGACGTATATTGTATATAATACGTATTATAATATAGTCCAGTTGATTGAGCTTATACCCTAGTGGTGAATAGATTAATATTAATGAAATGACAATAGGCAATTAAGAATGATATAAAATAAATATGAATAAATAATACATACTTAAATACCTAATCATCGTTTAGAAAAAGAAAGAAGAAACAATAAAATATAAATTACATACAAAAGAAAAATCTCAGCTGTTTATCAAAACAACAATCTGGGAGCTTATTCGAGATGAGTTAGCGAAATGCACAATACAGTATCGAAAGCTCAAGGCGTAACACAAAAGGAAACCAAAAAGGTCTTATTCATAAAAGATATTCGATTTTTCTCCCGCGCCGAATGACTATACTTCCCGAATGCGTATTTACCTATCATAACTTGGCTGAACTGTCATATTGAAAAGCCATAATACCATTGGTTAAAATGAGATAACATGACACAAAAATATTAAAGACATAAATAATATGCGTATTTTTATAACACCGATTTAATGAATAAATCTATTTTCAATATCGACTGCTTAATCCGCAAACCGGTTAACTCCACATGGGAAAATTGTTTAGGAAGGAGAAAAAACTTAATAATTTAACTATCGAGCAGAATTTAACAGTTACAAAAGTAGAATTGAATTTTTTTTACAAATAAACTGCACTATGAATTAATACACTATTTAAGCTTTCCTTTTATATATAAAGAAACAATATATAGAGAGTATGTTTATTATGAGTATTTATGATAACGGAAATTTGGCACTTGCAGTTGGCTGTTTTGTGTGAAGAACGATTTGTTTATAGGTTTAAGAATTTGAAATTTTATTTGAGCATAGAAAACATGCTTAATAAAAACATGCCATCAAAATCTCATTTTTTGGTCAATAGTGCAGTTAGCTGGTTTGCAGGTTAGCAGTTGATATGCTTATTTTGTCATGTTAATTAAAACAATATTTTCTCTAGTTATCGTGAATCTATTGTGAATATGCATTGAATTTTAGTATTTTTTTTAATAAATTAAATAATCTATTGTTATGGAGTATGACACAATATAATAGGTATGTAATTATTTTTAATGAAAAAGAAATATTTGGACTGGTAGGAAATTCGAGCCCGAGACTTCATAAATACTTAAATCAACCATTGAGTGCGTTACAATCTCTAAAACTTACCTAAAGAGAATCTAGTATTTTTTAAATTATAAACATACTACGGTAGCGTGAAGTTAGATAATTTTAACAAAAATCAAGATGTAGTCGGAACAGCGCTGAGCGAGATAAAAAAAATTAAATCGATTTGATGTACCTAAGTGTAGTCAATCAATAGTAACTGTAACAATAATCAAATTTACCCTGCGTTATTTTTGCGTACTAGAACAAATTGCGTATGTGTATGTCAAAGGTTAAATTGGTTCCTATAATAATCAGTTGCATTATATTTCGGTTTCCACGCAAATATAGTGTGTTTTTCATCGGATTCCGGTATGGGAGTACCAGACGTGCTTATTTGATGCTATATGGTGAGATTTAGACCACAGATGACATCGCCGAGTCCTGAAACTTTATGCTTTTTCCGGAAGAGTTTCTCGAGCCGGGAATTGAGCGAGTCACATGGAAAACGTTGTAACCAACAAAATAGTCCAAGTTAACTTTTTAAGGATTTACAAAGACACAGGTTACAAACGTTTTACTGAAGCTTCTAGTCAGTTTGATCTATAAAAAGTTACTCTAGGATTTTTTTCATGTCAACACTGTCGCTGATTTGACAGTTAGTGGTATAACATTGTAATATGGTGGGCCGTGATGATATTGTGATGAGTCTCGGTGCTTCAAAATATATAAATAAAAGGAAAACCGAAAAATATGTATGGAAGAGTGGCGAAATGTAAAAAACAAGATCCTCAGGAATTCCGGAAAGTTATTTTTGTTTATTTTTCAGTGTTGAAATGCAATTTAGATTTTATTTTTTTAGTTTAAGTTCCAAGAGAGTTAAAATTTTTTTTTGTAATATTTTGTATAATTCTATATTAATAAATTACTGTAAAATAAGAAAAATGTTGTTTTCTCAAAAGTAGTATTTTGTTCATACAACCTTTTCCATGTGACTCACTCTGTAGCGTTGTTTTATGATTTAGCGGTTTTATTTTTTTACAAATTTTTTTTTTTAATGGTAGATACGACATTTTTTAGTTACAAGTCGGTTGTCGGGAAGTTAGGCGGAAGCCGCGCTAATTTTCATAACCGATTTTGGCAAAATTTATGAATTCAAGAATGAAAACATAACCTAACCTAACAAATAATCCATAGTGTATCGGCTATTTTCAAGATTTTTTTGCCGCTGTCTTCCTTTAAACCGGCAAGAAACTTGTTTTCTTATGCTCTATATTAGGCACTTAATATGTACTATGTTCATTTTGACCTATAGGACCAACATCGTATGCCAACGTTTGACTAGTCTGTGTGAAGATAGTATGAATCAAGTTACGAAAAGTAAATTCACTCTCGAATGAGGCAACGCATCTTTCGCATAATGAGATGCACCCCAAATCCTGAGATAAGCTTACCAGATAACATAGACGCACACACACAACAACACTATTTACAAACACATTCACGTTCACATACATCCTACGCACATCACCACTTGTAAATCTTCATACATGTATATACGTTATCTAAGCGAGCTAAAAGTCCGAACATGATCAAATGTTTGCGAAGAAAAATATATTTTCTTAGATTTTAAATATATCGAGAAAATTTGGCATAAAGAATATGTTTTGTTCGGACAAGTCGCTCGACCACAACTTGTTAGTTAGATGTTTAGGCATGTATTTATAAAACTACTGTCTAGTCTTGGATATATGAATATGCAAACTTCCACATACATTATTATGTAAATGTGTGTGTGGTGGATATAGGGAAGTAAATATTCAGGCAGCAAAATACTGTCGAAGCATATTGATCAAACTGTCATGTTTTTATTGTGTCTGACGTCATCGTCTTGTTATTAAGGAAAACCTGAACTAGAGGTATAAGATACCTACCTAAGGAATAGAAATATAGTATGGATATTAATGACTTTAATTATAACTATTTCAGTGGCGAGGAGTGGGGGTAGGCTGTTAAGATTCAACATAAATAGTGCACACTAAACTTTGTCAATCGTACTTACCTATTTGTTTTCATTAAACTAAGAACACAATCTGCAGATGTTACTGGTTAGTTTTTAAAATTCAATTAAACCCTAGCTCAACCAACCTAATAATAGTTTAGGTATGCTATGGGCGATCTGAAAACAACAAAGCACACTTTTTCAGTCATACTTATTTGATTTCGTTGAATTAAGAATACACAATATTATTACAGATGGTGTTGGTTAGTTTTTTAAAATTCATTAATGCTGTTAATGCCTTATACCAACCCATAATCGATAAAAGACATTCTTTTATCTACAAAATATATAGTATTATGTATGGTTTAATCGCATGAGTTTAGATATTTTATAGATTAACGAATATTTTGGACTATAACCTACTACGGATTGTATTAGGCAGTGTTTAATTGAATTTTAAAACTAACAAACACTATCTACACATTATAGTCTTAGTTAAATGAAAACAAATACGTTTGACTGACAAAGTTTAGTATGCACTATTTATATTAGATCTTGACAGCCTACATCCACTCCTCGCCATTGCTATATTTCGTCCTGGAGTCTGAAAATTTTCAGAATCAGGCGAGTTTCGACAATCTTCGAATTCTGCAGGCACCCAGGTCGTTGAAAAAAATACTCAAATCAGTTTATCCCACCTACCCACGCTATCTCCATCTTTTTTGTTTTCTGAAATACACCAGCTCAAGAAAGACATTGGCCTCCCCAAGCAGACTTTTCCACTCTGCTGATCAACTCACTTCTGCAGACTATTTATTAGATACTCCTAGCGTTTGCAAATCTCTTTGTAATCATTCATAATCAGTGATGACAAAAATAATGGGAAGTGGGTTGCCTTCTGGGTAAAGCTGTACCAAGGTTGAATTCTCGAGTATGTAGGTATATATGGAGAATTATTATTATGGAAAAAATATCAGTTGATAGTGCCACCTGTCAAGATTCTTGGATGTGACTCAATATAAATTATTTTGACAAAAATCACATTAAGACTTTATTTCTGCTTTACCTTTCCGTCAATCTGTCACCATATTGTTTATTTTATATATATCTACTTATATCTCGATATACCTACTAGTACTGCACTGTAATTATCTGTTAAACCATTATGTTATATTCAATAGTTAACGCTGTATCGTAAAATGCATTATAGTTTATCACGTAAATAAAACGCACATTCAATGTTGGTACCTAATATTTGAGAACATTTAAGCCAGATTTGTATTTCTTCCGTTTTATGGCCTGACCATCAGCTGTAAACTGAAACTAATATAATGTTTGATACTTTCACGGGTTTGTTGTCGTACCTAATAAATTTTCGGCTGCAACCGCGTGCTCTTCCTCCTTCTTTCCTTGAAGTTTCGAGCTCATAGGAACCCTGACAATCTTCTATAGTAACTCATAGGAACCCTGATAATCGTAATAGAGACTGGTTGGGCCAATTGTGGTCATTGTCATTCTTATTCCCCACCTAGTCAAATCCCCTTATTTATTATTGTCAAAAGACCAGACGACGAGCAATTACGGGTCATAAAGATCGTGATTGCGAATAACATTCAGTCAGCTCAAGAATACGAACGGGCACGTGTTGCCGCACTGCGTTAACTACCGAGTGATTCAAAACATATCTGTTCGACTTTCGTAGCACTAAATCTATTACGGTTTGAGTGAACGTCACGTCTATATCATCCATCCTGAACATCATCATCATTCATCAACCTCACATAATATCATCCATCCAAAGGTGTACCGTCCGTTTACCAGTGCGTGAGTGTGAGCCGTGAGCGTCGTGAGCAACATAAAGGTCTGGCATCCTGTGTAACCCCCCCCCCCCCTATATTCGTAATACATCCACCATCACCTTAAAAATTACAGTCCACTGCTAACAGCGCCATCAAGGACGATGGGCTACGGTTAAAAATGTCATGGGTATGTACCATAACTAAGATATTTTTCAAAATCTTTTTTTGATTTCATTAAATATAAGTACATTAACCAAATATTTCATTTTTACACGGCCATATTTTGTAAATAAAATGTGTCTATTTTACCACGTTTTTATCAGCTCGTAATCTTGTTTGTCCGGTACAGATTTTTTCTTGTGTGTCCAGTACAATTTTTTTCTTGTTTGTCCAAGATTTTTAACTAACTTCCCGACTAGCTAGACATTTGAAACTTTTAGAATATATCAGAACACAACGACAATGCATTCTTTTAATACTTTTGGCCATCTTTAAGCAGAATTGAATTCATGTTCAGTTAATTCTGTTTTGTATATTTCGGGAAAAAATCGTTAAAAGTAATATTTACTACTCACTATTATAGGTTGCTAAAGGGTCGTAGCAACTAAATTATTAATATGTACGTGCGTTACTATGGAAATCAATATGACATTTCAGTATTCTATAATATTTATTCAGTATTTCTATCAAGTACAAAAATAAGTATTTTTTAATTAATGTTGAATCATATAAACTTAACAATTCTATGTAGAATTGTTAAGTTTATATGATTCAACCGAAAATTTAAAAACGTGGTATATAAAAAGTTCTTTTTATCTTGTAATTATTTTAAAATGATACATGTACAATGTTATTTTAATAAGTATGTAGGTACATTATCATGACGTCATCAGCATGGTGCCGCGTTAATTCTAAGCAGACGCCCGCGACGTCACACCAACGCGGCGTCGAATATTTAAGCAGAGCGGGTAGGCTCCCATTCATACTTTCGCAGGGAAAACATTTCATTTGCATGCACCCAATGAAGACAAAATGGCGCGATATAATTGTGGTGAGTGTCAAATGTTTTTTTAAATAATATATTAACACAATCTTAGTATAATCATTTTGGCTTCTTCTTCGGTGTTGTGTTCTATCAAAGGTTGGTGAATATTTTACATTTTAGTAGTTTCAGTCGTATAAGAACATCAACACTTTGTAAATCATACATTATAGAGCCACGTATAAAGGTTACATATAAAATCATATAACATCGCTACAATAGACAAGATAATTTACTTAGAGAGGCTTATCGATAATTTATTGAACATATTATATTGTATTTCAGGATATATAAGAGTATAAATTTAAAAGTATTTGAATGATATATCTTAATATCCTACTCAAATTTAGCTACAATATTTTACAGTATAAAAGTGTAATGTACACCTAGTTTTTATTTATAATGAATAATACAATTATTTTTAGTTAGAATACTAACCCATCGATATATTTTTTTGTGTTATTGATATAATTATTATTAAAAATATGTGTAAGAGACAGTAAATATTCTCTTTTATATGGCTTAAACCCATTCACTGCGAACATTTTAATTAATATTGAATTAAGTGCCACATTTAAATAACATGCTAATTATATCTTATTGGCCACCTAATGGGCAAGGCAGTAATACTGTGATACAAGTAGATAATTATTATCTAAATTGAAAGCTTTTGACATACTTACTTAGAATGGGATATAAGCCATGAAATAAGTTTATAAATATGTTTTCTGTAAAGTTTTATTACCAATATACGTCTGGAGTCAGGAAGAAACCGGTCTTTAATTTATATTAATATAGTGTGGAATTAAGTTAAATTAATTATGGAAAGGTATTTGTTATTTTTCTAATACATTTGACGTATTACTTTGTACTAGCTATTAATATTGCTAATACGCATTCAATTTTATATTCAGGTAGATATATGGATTACTGAAAATATATTATGTTGTATATATAGAGGAAGCTAATTCTACGATAAGCTGATAATTTACGAATGTCTGTATAACACTAAAAATTGTTATCATTTTATAATATACTACAATTGTTTGTCTATTATAATTAACTGTAAAGTAGTCAATAATAATTATTTTAACATAGATACTTGTGTATAATATTATCCGTCCATTTTAAGAGGCAAGCTTTCTTACACACGGTTAAAATTATTGGGAGCTTTCGACGTAATATAAAGAAAAGTTCTTTCACTTTTTTTCATGCAAATGCAGTAGTAGTGAGGACGGTGCATGAACGCTGCGACTCTGTCTTTTAATTGATTAATTTTCACGGACTGTTTAGGCTGCGCTTTCTTTGGAACTTCTAGCCCCTGTCTACGCCGCACCGTACAACACTGCACAGCTGTGAGCTTTCGTTTTGAGCTTTCAGCGCTTAAAGTTCACGGTCGCGTTGGTCGATACTTAAAGTTTTCATCACGCGCTACATATTAATCTAGCCTATCACCTGTTTACGTGAATAATTATTAGTCCGCCAACGTTTTCATTCATTAGATATTTTTAATGAATTTTGTATAGGTACTAAAGTGAATTTGTTTGAGAACTCATATTCAATAAATGCCATATACTATGACAACATATATTATATACATCCTTATTAAAAATTACCCATTACACATTTTAACAGGCTGATTAAACAGGTAAATTTTATCATAACAAGAGTGTCCTCTACATACAGCGTTATATCGTAGCTCTTAAAGACAAGAGAGCGCAAGATAATAATTTAGGTATTGAGGATTAAAAAAAGTGTAAATTATATTATGAATTATGAACATATATATATGAATTAGGAACAGGTATTACATACACACATAGATGCGTTAATCATAATTCAAATATATTAATAGATCATACTATGTATAAATAATTACAAGATAAAAAGAACTTTTTATATATTACGCTTTTAAATTTTCTGTTGAATCATATAAACTTGACAATTTATAATATGTATTAATAAATACTTTTTTTGTACTTTATAGAAATACTGCATAAATATAGAATACTGAAATGTCATTTTGACATTTCATATTGATTTCCATAGTAACGCACTTATATATTAATAATTTAGTTGTTTTTTTTTTTCAATTTTCAATTTCAATTTATTTATTTTTACATATTGTGGACATTACAAATTATAAGTTTAAGACGTTCACAACATGACATGAAAAAGAGATTCCGAAATAACTTTCCATACAAAACAGAATTAACTGAAAATGAATTCAATTCTGCTTAAAGATGGCTAAGAGTATTAAAAGAATGCATTGTTATCGTGTTCTGATATATTCTAAAAGTTTCAAATGTTTAGCTAGTCGGGAAGTTAGTTAAAAATCTTCAATCTTCCAATACAGATCTTGGACAAACAAGAATACGAGCTAATAAAAACGTGGTAAAATATATAGGCATTTGAGTATATCCCATGAACATAGTGTATGTATACAATGTTATGCATTTCGTAGCAATCTTGTGAGTGTCTTAGCTTGACTTACCCTATTACAAACAATATCGCAAACACATATAAAAATCAATATTTTTTCATGAAAAAATAATAAAGGATCATTCTGAAAAAATCGACATATAAAAAATGTTGACAACAGTTATGTAGTGTGTACTATTCGATTACTTGGTCACCGAGGCACGTTTAATTCGCGGTACTGCAATAAATATTATCTTCGAAATAATATGCTATTGCGCCAAATGTTTTGAATTCATTGAATAAAGCACATGATGAATCAGTTACTCAGAAATTAGTAATAAAGGATCGATTACTTAAAATATATTATAAGACATATCGCTCGTCGTGGAAAGATGCATCATTAGAAGATATTGCGTAGTCTTTAGGGAAGGATAAGCAAAGAAAGAGCATTTTGTATGTAATAAAATCATCAATCGAAAGAATTTACTGGGAGCAGCCTTCACTCTACCCTGAGAGAATCTGAGGACCGTCAGAGATGTAGTAGAGCTTTGTTTACGTGTACGTACATCTGGTGTAATAGTATGCTTATAGTTCCAGGATTTTTAGGTTCAATTGTATAAACTAGTAGCTAATTTTATGGTCATTAGATAGAATGGACATGGTTTAATTGGCAAAGTACATTGGCGCGAATCTGTGGATATAACCGAGATGTTATAAAATTATAATATATATTTTATGGGATATATTATGAAAGAAAAATTATTTAGGAAATATTAACGGTTTATAATGATAACGAACTATCATTACTAATAATCATAGTCATTCAAAAAAGGTGCATTTCAGAAATTTTAAATCCATTGCTATTAGAGAACGATCGATAGGGGGTACAAGTTTACAACATTTTTTAGTTAAGTTATAAAAACTACTGATATATCGACCGCTTCATAAGTGTATAATTTAGTTCTTATAAGATAATATATCGTTCTAACTAATACACCCAACAGTACACTTAAATACACCATCTGTTAAAAATAGCCTCTAAACGATCCCGAAACTTTGAAAAAGTAAGGAGAAAGAACACGCAGTGATAAAACCCAATAATCTATAACGATAACCTGATATATTATCATATTTTAATGCTCATTTTGATTATCTATTAAACCAGGTATCCAATAAGTCTTAGACGAAAAAAATGAGTTCTTAACTATTTTAACATTTTTTTTCAAAAATTGTTTACTACAAATTCTTTCAGGCTATTCGGTTATTATGTCCTGGATAAAATGCCCAGTTTACTCCGATTATATAATATAAATAGGTACGAGGGTCTAGGACGATTTGGCACCGCGAACTGGCCTCCGCCGATTGGCCTCCGGTAATTGGCCGCCGGTACAATCGGACGCCGACCCAATTGGCCTCCGGGACGATCGGACGCCGGTACAATCGGGCGCCGACCCAATTTGACACCGGCCCAACTGGCCTCCGGGAGATTGGACGCCGCACGGCTGAATAAAATGCGCAAAGGAAAAGACCTACGTAACGACTTGGTAGAGAAAGTAGACGCGACACTTTAATATGCTTCTATCTACTTAGTGGTTGTACCTAATATATTTTGCGCTTAACGTATTTTTATTATGATTAATAATTATTATTACTTCTGCTTTATGCTGTTTATAAAAAGAAAAGAATTCTTTCCTCGTCAGAACTTGAAGATGTGCATAATTAAGTGGTTTATTGTGTTTACCTACCTATTCATATTTAAAAAAAAAACAAATATTAATAATGAATTGGTTGGTTAAAATAATATCTTTCGGCGTTTTTTCGATTTCATGTTATTATAATTGAACTTTATATGTGTACATAATCCGTAAATAAGTATTTTGAAGATTATGAAATTACAAACAATATAAGTAAGTAAACTACTTGAAAGGTACCTACATATTACATTATATATTATGTTGACAAAGCGAATTTGTAACTTTATTGGAAGTTTTAGTTATTTAAACACGATTTTGAATACTGAATAAGTCAATCCTCCCAAGTAATCGTTTTATACCTTATCATATTATAGGTTACCCAGTTTGGGGGTATCCATAATTTTACAAATAACATGTTTTTATTTGATGTAAAGTTAAAAATCCATACCTACCTAATAATTAGTTAATGGATATCTACAGTTTTTTTAAATTGTTTTATTTATAAAAAAATTGACAATTAGGTACCGTTTTATTGTTAAAGTTTTTCAAATTAACTTACGCATAGAATTCTTAAATCATTGGTTTTGTATGGCAATTAATTATATAATATAATTCATATTATTTATTGTATCTAATACCTCATAAGTAATGTATTTATATTCTTATAAATATATAGGTTATTAAGTATTAGGCCTACTTGGAGTTATACAAAAACTATCGGACGTATTGAGACATTTTGTAGTTGTGAAAGAGTCCATTATAATATGCAATTGGATTTCTACAACCATAATCCTGTATATTTTTTAAATACGGTTATCAGCACCTTTAAATGATTTTATTTCTGAGGCCTTTCCTTGTTCATTACATTAGAATCTACTAAATAAATAATATATATACCTCAGAGGCAAACGGCGGCAACTGCCATATTCTCAATTTAGATTAGAGAAAAAAACAATTTATATTTTTGATGAATGCCTATAACTAATAAGAACTAAAAACATAAACAAAAGGCGATCATCTTTTTGGTAAATTTAATTCATTAAAGCACTGTTAGAATATTTAAAAAAAATTAAACGTTAAATTAAATTTAGAATATAAACTAAATTATTATTAAAATAAGCAGTAATAATTAGCATCATATTGCCTCTAAATAGCCCATCATTCCGACACATTGTCTTGATCCCAAAGTCAACCGACAAGAACTTGGCAATCATTTAGTTAGATAGTCACCACGATTGACTGTAGGACATTTTTATCAATTATTAAAAATGGTTTCATCTTAATTATTCTGTCAAAAACTCATTTCTGAAAAAAATGGAGTTGCATTAATCTGCTTCCGAAGAATAGGAATAACGTTATGGAATTTATATTCAATCGTGAATTTATCATAAATGTCACAAATTTATATACTTAAGTAATATTACACTGACACTGCCACAATGATCAAAGAAAATGTCTATGACGAGGATTATACTTTTTTTTATTTTACGATTTTTAGTTGTTATGAAAATCTGCCCCGAAAATATACTCCGAAATTATGGTCTATGTATACAAAGGTAAATAATCATTAGGTATTTTTTAAACATCTCAAAATACTATTACTAAGTAGATAATGCAAAAGTTAAAAGCATTAACCCTACAGAATGCACCTAGATCAGTGATGGCGAGCCTGTGACACTAGTGTCACGCGAGATAATTTTTCATGGCACGCGAATGTTTTATTTTAAAAAGAGAAAAAACCTACAATAATTTAATAATATACAAGAAAGTTTTGCAAATAAATTAATGTTCCTATAAGTAAGTATATAATATTAAAAAATGATAACGACAGAGCAATGCGTGTTTTCTTCGGTGTTTAATATTATTTTTACCAATCGATAAAAGTCAGGCAAAAATGACAGATAAAAATATTCAACCAACAATGATGACAACTTGATGAAATTTATCGGCAGTCATTCAAATATAAACAGCTGCTTATTATTTTACCTCAAACATAATCGCTAAAAACGGAAAACCGCTTAGTGATAGGGAATATTATAATAATATGAAAGAAGCGTTGCTAAAATGCTTCCACGATCTCCTTGAAATTTTGAAAACAAGGAAAAAATTATTCAACAAATAAAAGATTAGCTTTCGGCTAGAAACACGGTGAAAATATAATTCGGGAACTTAATTATAATCTTTAAACTTTTTTAATAGCATTCTTAAAAACTGGTTTTCATCTTTTTCTCATGAAAAACTGCTCGGTGTGTCAGACAGTCGAAAAATTATAATAGGGAAATTTTGGCCGGCGTACGTAAAAAGGTTCGCCAACCCTGATCGAGATAATACTATTAAACCTATTTTTCTCCAAAAAAGGGGTTTTCAAACTGTGTTCACTCCTATAATTCTGTTTAATATAATATTTCTTTTATTGTGTTAACTGTCAATTCATGGTAGAAATGAATTGTATTATTTATTTAATTTAATAAAACGCAATTTTTATCGTACTGACTAGACTAGCCACTGGGTGGACGAAACCGGTCGCAGTTATAAAGGTTCATCTGATTGGGTCATCGACATATTTAATATACATATTAAATTCTGTTCATTTCTACATATTAAGTCATAATTTGTGTTATGCTAATAATTATTTAATTTATAAATACGCGCTGCAATATAATCAGTTAATGTCGATTTAATGATTTATTTTCTTCCAAACTCAATAATTACCCAGTATAACCTAACTAAAAAAATACGACATCCAACAGGATTCGCGCCCAGACGCGTTATTGGCAATCGGCTTTTATATTTTAAATCAAAGTAGGTATTGAATCATCGATTTCGGGATCACTCCAGTGTTTTATATTATATTTTGCTGATATTTTTGTTTGGCTAGGTATAATGAATCTGGACGAATCCACTGGATGGCCCTGCTCTTAGACTATTAGCCGATGAGTTAGGCATTTTTCGAAATTCTTGTCATATTAAAAATATTTTAAAGCTATTATAATATTTTGTATGATTCTCATGAAAATGACCAATCATTTTTAACCCCTGACTAATGATGTAGTTAGATTAGATTATTTTTAAATACCTGGGGCCTTAGCGCGTACCCAGGTATTTCCACAGGTAAATTAAAAATAATTCCCTATCACAAACATCGGCTTCCTAGTGATTTATATAATAGGTATTATATATTTCGACGTAGTTACACAAAAAATATAACTCGTAAAAAATAAATAAAATAAAATCGAGTTGGCTTGAAAAACAGCCTTGGTCAGGTGACAGGTGGTGGTATTAACTTTTGTTGTCAAAGAGGATATATAATTATTAAGTTTACCCTGTTACTTATTCCAATTCTTTATACTATTTTTGTTATATTAGGTATACGTATTCATATTCTGACAGTGAATTTGGACGTTTTTGACATTTTCATTTTTTGTGACATTTTCTTCAGAAATAAATATTTATCTTCTTCTTCTTACTAAGCCATCCCCTCGGAGGTCGGACACCATCAAGGTAATATTAGCTTTGTCGTCTGCTACCTGGAATAGTTCAGTGGAGCTGCACTCATACTAATCACGGAGGTTTTTAAGCCACGAAATGCGGCGCCGTCCTCTGCTACGCTTACCATTAATCTTTCCTTGAATGACAAGTTGGGGAATACTGTACTTTTGTCCTCTCATAATGTAGCCGAGGTACTGTAGTTTCCTGGTTTTGATACTACGTAGAACTTCGTGGTCCTTCCATATTCGAGTAAGAACTTCAACATTTGTCACCCGGTCAGTCCAAGAAATTTTGAGGATGCGTCTATACAGCCACATCTCGAAAGCTTCAAGTCTCCGTGACATCTCTTAGTATAGCGTCTATAATAATGTTTATAATAATGTATTAATGTTAGCTATACTATCTATCTTTCAACAAAAATATGTATTGATGAAATACACATGTAAATTAAAGGTGAAATTTTTAACATATGAACATTTCGACTTAAATTAATATCTACTTCTTTAAAATAATGTAAAAAAATAAACCACACTATGAAAAAATATTCATTTACCTATGCACCATGCTGAATTTTTTAAGTCAACTTTTCTTGAAATCATCTAATGTGATTTAGCGCGTTTTTTATAAAATACGTTTAGTAATAAAAATGGAATAAGCAATTTTAAGTCGAAGATACCTACTACCTATTTCAAACGATGGTGTATTAATAATAATATACACCTACATACAAATCCGCTTTGTCAACATAATATATAATAAAGTAGGTACTGAATACGGTATAGTTTGCTAATAAATTAGGTATGTGGGTACCTTTCAAGTGGTTTACCTACTTATATTGTTTGTAATTTCATAATCTTCAAAATACTTATTTACGGATTATGTACACATATAAAGTTCAATTATAATAACATGAAATCGAAAAAACGCCGAAAGATATTATTTTAACCAACCAATTCATTATTAATATTTGTTTTTTTTTTAAAAATATGAATAGGTAGGTAAACACAATAAACCACTTAATTATGCACATCTTCAAGTTCTGACGAGGAAAGAATTCTTTTCTTTTTATAAACAGCATAAAGCATAAGTAATAATAATTATTAATCATAATAAAAATACGTTAAGCGCAAAATATATTAGGTACAACCACTAAGTAGATAGAAGCATATTAAAGTGTCGCGTCTACTTTCTCTACCAAGTCGTTACGTAGGTCTTTTCCTTTGCGCATTTTATTCAGCCGTGCGGCGTCCAATCTCCCGGAGGCCAGTTGGGCCGGTGTCAAATTGGGTCGGCGCCCGATTGTACCGGCGTCCGATCGTCCCGGAGGCCAATTGGGTCGGCGTCCGATTGTACCGGCGGCCAATTACCGGAGGCCAATCGGCGGAGGCCAGTTCGCGGTGCCAAATCGTCCCATTCCCTAGGTACGACTATCTCAGCTTCTTCGGGCAGATCGCGCGCTAAATTTGACAGCAGGTATATCGATTTTAAAAACAACCTACAATTTTTTTTGTCAATGTGGTAATATAACAATCTGATCTACATTCCCACGGACTCAAAGTAAATGTTATTGATACCTTTTGAGACGATGCTTCGGTAGATTTCTATTGGTCACAGAGTAATCACAAATATTCTATATTCGCACGGACAATTTCACGGTGTTTCAATACGGAACCACAGGGTTAGACCAAACTAAATGGCGTGCCGTAGAATTTATATAATATTATCTTCAATTAAATTTACGTTTTGGAAACCATGACACTACTCTCAACTCTTTAATTTTAATTAAACGTCAATTGGTGTATCTCATTATATTGGTATTTCATACCGTTTTCTGTCTCACCTAAATAGATTAAAAAGATAAACAGTAGTATATAATACTATTATACTGTATGTGTAAAATATTGAGTTAGCAATTACTGTTATGAAACTTAATCTTATTGTGTGTGATTATTAAATGGGGTACAGTTTCGTTGATATCAAATTTATTAAATCGTTTCGATCTGTAATAAGGTACGAAATAGTGTGAAAATTGGAATGAAGAGATAGCACTCTTGTTAAATCTAAAATAATATATCTTATCAAACAATAGAGCCTTTTGCAAGTCACCTATACTCTTAAGGGGGGACATGCTCGTCGAAGGTCAAAATTGAGTTTTTATTGTATTTTCAAACCATGATCCTGGACACTCCTTAAACGTTGTAGATAATCTATTTATATAATTTTGAAGCCTTATTATCCTTTATAGTTATTTTAAACATTTGATGACTGCATAAAGTATTTTTGTTACATAAAATAGTATTCTTTTAAACCTCTCGCTCTAATGTTTTAGAATATAGTCATATTTCGGTACATAACTGTGCAGTGGTGTTAAGATTTTTTACATTTATTAATTTTTAAACGCATTTATAAAACCATTAGCATAATTTATTATGAGATAATTTTTGTAAAATATTCACGATAAAAAATTATATTGATAATCTCTGTGATCCCAAATTTGACAAGAATTAGGCATTTTATTATTCAAAAAATCGGCAAGATTAACACATTTCAAGATGATTCTAAAGATATTTATTATAAGCTATGTCTTTGACAATTCAAGTGTGATAAACATCTTATGAATAATGATTGCTTTATAATAATTATTGACCTAAGAATAAGGTAGTGTTTTTTTGAAATACGCCATTTCTTTTGTCATTCCCCAGTGGTTAAGCTACAACATACGGCCGTAGCCATAAATTGACAAACTATAATTGAAGTAGGGAGTAAAATGATATTGACGCGCGTGTTTGAACATGTACCGTTTAAAAAAAAATAAAAAAAAATTCGGTTAGGTACATGTTCAAACACGCGCGTTAACATAATTTTACTCCCTACTTTAATTATAGTTTGTCATTTTATGGCTACGGCCGTATGTTGTAGCTTAACTACTAGGGAATGACAAAAGAAATGGCGTATTTCAAAAAAACACTACCTTATTCTTAGGTCAATAATTATTATAAAGCAATCATTATTCATAAGATTTTTATCACACTTGAATAGTCAAAGACATAGCTTATAATAAGTATCTTTAGAATCATCTTCAAATGTGTTAATCTTGCCGATTTTTTGAATAATAAAATGCCTAATTCTTGTCAAATTTGGGATCACAGAGATTATCAAAATAATTTTTTATCGTGAATATTTTACAAAAATTATCTCGTAATAAATTATACTAATGGTTTTATAAATGCGTTTAAAAATTAATAAATGTAAAAAATCTTAACACCACTGCACAGTTCTGTACCGAAATATGACTATATTCTAAAACATTAGAGCGAGAGGTTTAAAAGAATACTATTTTATGTAACAAAAATACTTCATGCAGTCATCAAATGTGTAAAATAACTATAAAGGATAATAAGGCTTCAAAATTATATAAATAGATTATCTACAACGTTTAAGGAGTGTCCAGGATCATGGTTTGAAAATACAATAAAAACTCAATTTTGACCTTCGACGAGCATGTCCCCCCTTAATGCCGGATTTAATACATGCACAATATACAAGTATGTGAGTATATGAGGCTATGTGATTTATTATGGTAATAGGTACTAGAAAAAATTACCACGATACAGTGCCATCTCAATATTCTTAGATGTGATAGACTTTATTACTGTCTTTCCTTTCCGTCAATCTGTCACAAATTAAATTGTAATATCGTTTAATTCTTTCTATATATTCGATGTGCTATATATTATTATGAATAGAGAAACATATAATTTGTTTTCTCTCACGACCGAATTAAAATAAATAATTCCACTATTCTCGTGTGTATTTATTTTTCAAATTTAAATTTTGCGTTTACGCGTATATGTTTTTCAACAAACCCAATTTAAAACGTCTGTCCCCTCCCCTGTCTCGCTCTTTACTACACATTTACATAATATTTTTAATAAACCATATTTTCTTTTATTCAAAGAATAATTCACAAGCTTTTGAGAATGTAACATTCCATATTATATTGCACATACATAGCTTGAAAATACCTCAGATATATCATCACTGTTCTGGCAGAAGACACTAAATCGAAAAAAATACATATTGAGCTAGTACCAAAATGTTCCTTATTTCAAACTTTACCGTCTGGAAACCTTCTTAATAAATAAACAGTATTTATTTTAAAGTCATCCTTTTTACGATTACTTAATAAACTCACATGATAAACCATTATTTCAAACATTTTAACAACTTCAAAGTCAAATTACTCAAAACTAGTATGCTCCAGTTAGTGTGTTCTGCCAGAACAGAGACGATATACTTCTTCTTCCACCCTGTCACGTCCCAACATTGGGGCATAGGGAAAGCACAAGTTCGCGCCACTTCAGTCGTCAGACCTGCAGCACGTAGGTCGCTCTTGTAGCACCGCTACAGGGTGACGGAGGGCCGGCCACGACGACGGAACCCTTGAGGCTGTGCCACAGGGGTACGAAGTGTCGCACTCTTTGGCGGCATCCGGAATACAGATATATACACACTATAAAAATCATATTTGAAAAAAAAATACGTTGCTCGTCGGGATTTGAACCCGTATAACCACTGGTATCGCGCCAACTGTGCCTTAACCAATTAACGCAATTTATTAAGAAATTAATGTATAACCTATTAGTTTAAATTGTCTCAATTAGATAGGAGGCTCGTAGCATAATTGGTTATTGCACAGTTGGCACGATATCAGTGGTTATACGGGTTCAAACCCGTCGAGCATTTTTTTTTTTCAAAAATGATTTTTTCTAGTGGGTATATATCTGAGGTGTTTACAAGTTATGCATGTTCATTACATTTAATCTTTTCTCTCATGCGTTACAGATAAACCAAGCCAAACAAGGTAATAATTGGTTTTGAGCATATTGTGTATGTTTAGATTTATTGGTAGATACGCGTGCCTACTGGAAAAGACTCGCTCATACTATCATTGATTTAATATTTTAAACCTGAATAGTTGGAACTATGACGTCGGATGCTACGTTAAGAGAAATTAAGAGAAAACAATATACGTTAGACCTGCAGAAATCTATACGTACAGAATTAAATATTTTCATAATAATTATACAAATAATATTTGTGAGTTGACCTCACTTGGTACGCCATTTTGATAGTATATCTATATAAGCTCTCTTTTGAAGCACAAATAAAAGTATGCGATGGCACTTCACTTCTCAACGAGGAATCTATTGTGAACTTCGCTTTGTGCAAGTGGTTCTTCAATACTGAAGATAATATTTATTATTCCATAATATGATGCTAAATGCTTGCAAATAAGTTGAATTCAAAATATTCGATACGAAAAAAGCAAAACTCTCTTAATTAAATTCGTCCTGGCATTTTAATAAGGCAGTATTTCACAGCTACATTGACTGATATTTACCTTCAGTTCTTCAATAAGGGTATTTTTTTCATACTAGAGTAATTTTGAATGTTTATAAAAAACCTCTGGAGACGATGATATTAATTTAATTCACTTTCAGATAATATTTATAGAAATGTTTCGTATATATATTCGTCCTTAGATAGTCAAGCTAATTAATTGATTGATAATTATAATATTAATATTAAAAAAAAAACAACACCAAGTGGCAATGCCACCTGTCATCATTATTGGATATAGCGATATGCTAGTAATCTAACTATTATGGGAGTAACCTATTATCTTTGACGACCAGTATAAAATAATTGATTCCTTTATTTGCGTGTTGGTTTATTTTTTAAATTGAAAATTTACATTTACGACGTTTCTCTTATACGTTACAGATACCTATACAGACAGATATATATTTGTACGCACATACTTCATATGGTCTTCTGCTATATAGCTACTATACATAATATGAGGAAATATACGGCAAGGTTCCCAATAATATAATATTTTATCTTGTTGCACATAATAACATATTTCTGGGTGCTACACTATTTTTTATGCAGCCATTTTAACATTATTTGAAAAGAATTCATGAATATTACCAAAATCAGCTATGAAAATTGAATTAATGTTCATATTGAAACTAATAAAATTGGTCATTTCTTTCCGATAAGAAAGTTCACGGCGAACTGTGCCACGGTGAAATGTATTACGTACAATTTACATGTAACCGTTCCAAACACCCAGTGAAATATCAGTTATAATGTCAATGTAAAAACAATATATCATATTATCATGAATACTTCAGATAAGTGTATAGACAATGAAGTGGGTTCTTCGTCCGCGAATACATAGTTCCCGAAGCCTTGGTAGGATTTGCAGAGCCGCGTGCCACGGCGTACCGGTCATACATCACCGGCAGGCTATTGTGTTGGCGAGGTGCGGACAAACGTACATGATCGCCGCCCGCAGCCACCTGAGCCACCTTCTCACCAGGTACAAGGCGTCAATGACGACCGTCGCCAAATTCCTTCAGACAAGCACCCATTACTCACCTGAGTACGTAATCAATAATCGCCATTGATAATTGACCACATAATAATAAATAAATACTTATTAAAATTTTAATGGATTTAAGTTTTGTACTATTCCATTTGAGTCGTTTTTTGCGACCCGGGTTTCGTCTTTTGGCATCTTCAGGCACTATGTGAACCATGGCCCCCACATCTTGAAGCGGGCCCCTAGGCTAGAATCTTTGTCGCCCCCCTACGTATCGCTAAGATAAAAGTCAGTGTGACGATCTACATTTGTGTATTACCTACAAATAGTAGTGTTCAAGGTAAAATTTATTGTATTTTATAGCGATATTCTGTATTTTTAATACACCCACTTGAATTGCATCGCACAAGTACCTACATATTTTGATTTGTTAGTATGCTTGAAGTGAAATAGCGCCGCAGACGACATTTTTTATTATTAGTGAAATTTTGTGATGTGTGTTTTTTTTCACTTGGGTGGTCGATCCGCCACGCCGGGCCCCCAATCTAGCGCCCTGTCAACCCCCGGGGGCCATACTGTGAACTCAGCAATAGGTCACACTGATGGCAACTGACGAATACAGCTAATTCTAAATATAATTAAATAAAGTTGGTAGGTAAATACTTATTAAGTCAACAAATTATGAGTGTTTGTAAAAAACCCCTATCACTAATAAAACAATCAATAGGCGTATACATCGTCAAACCCTAATAATAGATCATTAAATAATTATCAATAAATCTACATACAGGAGGTCTAAAATCGTCATTACTAGGAATTTAATGAATATGAATGAAATAAAGAATTTAGAAAGAAATGTTTTAACTAGGAACGATTATATTATTTTTTACCAATCGCTAAATCCGTTAGGTCTGTATTACGGTAAGTAGGTACCAAAACAACAGTAACTGGGTAATTGAACCTAGCCATTGAATTCGGCTCTAAATGCCGTTGCCATGTTTACTACTATAGTATGGACACCTTGTCCACCCTGTGCGATTTATATTTTATTTTAATACGTTATTGGTAATAAAATGAGATTTGACAGTGAGTTATATTAGTTAACAATATCACAACCGTTAACTAACAAATGATAAAAGAGTAATAGTTTATTATCGTGGGTTAATTTATTTCGAAGCAACAGTTGATGTCATCGAAGAAATTCCATTTTATTAGACAGTGCATTCAGACCCCTTCATTTCGCTAAATACCACAGATCATTAAAGAGGGTCGGAATTAAATGATTGCAAACGCGTGACGTGTTGATGGTGTATGAGTTATGGGAAAAATATCTAGTTACCCCTTTTCTCTCACTGCACTGGAGGATTAATTTGGATTTTGCTTTTCGTTATGTACAAAATACAGTGGGAATATTATATGACAATTCTTATTTAGTTTTTATATTTAATTAAACGTCATTTAATAAAAATAACCTAATATGCAGGAATAGTAAAATTTTTGGTAGATTATAATATCAATTATTCTGATAATGATATACCGATGGATATAGAGATGTAAGTGTTTGAAATCGGTCGGTAAAAAGTTAGTATGAGAGATATTAAATAAGTAAAGATAAAATGGCTTCTGTATCAATGTTACAAAACACATTCATTGTTAATAGTGATTAATTATTTTCAGAAAGTACTTCTTAATCTTACTTGGAAACCTATTATTTTGCTTAGGTCATCATGCTACAAGCTACAGTAAGGGGTGTACCTTGATTGCCTTGATCATACTTTTCTTCCGTGTTTCTTCTTCATTATTTAATTATGTCAGGCCACTGAAATCACTGTCGTCTTAAAAATTTGCGGCGTCTTACTGCGGGTGTGAAGATTTCTTTACATATCTTTTACTGTCCGTATGACTAGCTTCGTTTTATTTGCTGTATACACAACGTAACTTCATTTTCTTTTCGTAATTTCCATGTGCTTTTCTCTTCCTGGCAATTTGCATTAAAACAAACTCATTAAACTCTCAGGACACAACTCAACAGGACACTCCCAGTCCAATTGTTTCAGATGCTTCACATCACCAATTGTAGGGTCCCGCGATACACTCGATTAAGGCTGAGTGTGTTGCGAGGCGGGTTTTGGTGGAGAGCGCTTAACTTCAATGTCATCTTACCGTACTTCGTTTGCCATCTTGTTCACTAAACCTGAGGCAATTTATCGATATAAATAATCATCCATACTCGTCACGTAGCTGACGTTTAGTTTTTTTTTATAAATACGACTACGTTATGGTTGTAAAATAGTAGTGACGTCACTAAATGTCATCTCATAGACGTGGCTAAAAATCTTTAATAAGATTTAAACTGAAATATCTGCAATATCTAAAAATTACTATCTACCGATGTTTTTAAACTATAAAAGCTACATCAAGTATCTGTAAAAATCACATTAGTTTAATTTAAAATTCACATATTTTTATTAATACTGTACTAGGTACGTAACAAATATTTTTACGCAAATATAAATTTTATACAATTCATTGTTGTAAATAAAATTGATAAAATGCAAGAATGAAAGCAATTTCCGACGGCAAATTTTAAATTTATCTCAACATGTTGATATCTCACAGAATACGTCTTACGCTGTGGTTATTTATTGCCGTTTTTGGCATATCAGTAGTCAATTTATTATATCTGGCAGTGCATCCAAACGCAGACAAACGTATAGATAATTCAAGAGAGATTATTACTGGAGGCGTAAGTATTTCATCGCTCATAAATTACGTCTAGAAATCTCTCCCTCGCCTCCCTACATTTCAAATCACCACCGGAAAGGGTTAAATATTTCTCTTATTGTGAGCCACCGAATTCCGTCTGTGAAAAGGGTGACGCTGCTTTGATATCACTGCAGGATATTGTCAATATAATAATGGAGTATTTTTTATCAGTAAATTACTTATTATTCTTCTTTTACAATCTCAATGTGATGACATCCTCACCAATCAAAAAGGTTCTTTAAAAATATGACACCTTCCTTTGCTATGTATACCGTTGATCTTTTCTTGAATAATCAGCTGAATAGAGATTGCAATACCGAATGAATATATCAATACCGGTATTCGTCAAAACTTATTATAGAAAAAATAAGTACCTATCAATAAATATACCTATTAAAATCTATTTGAAATACTATTTTTTTGCAATCTACCTACATTTATTATGTTGACCTTTATAAATATGTATAGATGATAATATTTTAGAATTACTGTTAATTTTTACAAAAAATACCAGTACAGGAAAATCTCCCTAAAATACAACGTTTGTTGGATGTACTATCAGCGTTGGATCAATAGGTATAGAATAAATGGAGACATTTACCACGAATATCTTCTTTTTCGAAATATGCTAATTCATCGCGACAATTTTGTTTTAACATTTTGTAACTTTTGTTAGTTTCAGTCAATATATTTGCGTTTTGGCAGCATAAAATTTTTACACTAAAATATATTTATACAATATAGTAGTAAATAATGAAAAAATAACATTAATTCATTTTCGAAAACATAAACCTGTATGCTTTCTTAATATCGAAAATACCGGTATTTCGGATTTTTGAAACCGGTATTTCAGTATCGATAAATAATTGAATACCGGTATTGCAATCCCTAGGGCTGATGAATGCCTCTTAATCAAAGATTTTATTTTGATCTTTACCTTGCTTAAACTTTTCGAACAAATTTTCGAAATATATACATAAGATAACGGGGGTTTTCAGCCTTTCGTTACATCGACAGTTAAAAAGCAATGTTAGACCTAGTTCTGCCATGTGTATTGTATGCCTCAGGAGAACCTCAACTTAGCATGTGTTTACTTCAACTCAACAGGAATATATAGAACTACGGTTATTTTACGGGTATGACTTGGGAAGTAGCAAGACGGCTGACGAGCGACAGGAATTCTTGCATGGTGTCCATATTATCTGACAGAGGTATGAACATAGGCAATGAACAAAAGAAAAATAAATACTGTTGATTCTGTTATATTTTATTTAAAACGTATATATTTTACAAATAATGCGCTGGTTGTTATCGAAAATACGATAGTCATAATACCGTTGCAGTTGACGATGAGTTGTCTATTCTCCCAAGGTTCAGAACCAACCTGCCACTGGTAATGCCAATTGGGAGGGAGATAACTATGTTCAACCAAATTGCTTCGGATGTTGATATATTCCACTTGCGTGAGGTGAGTTTAGGTGGACGCTGTTTTATAAATTCTTGAAATAGGGTCTCATTAGCAAACTCGGTGTACTTCTTTAAACTTCTATAGATGTATAATTGTATTTTCACTGCTTTTGTATGTTTATAATATTAGGTATATTATCTTTTAATATTTTAATAGTTTTTATTACCTTTCTTCTTTGTAATAATGTTTCATGTCATGTTGTGAACGTCTTTAATTTATAATTTTTCATGTCCACAAAATGTTAAAAAAATTAATTGAATTTGAAATTGAAAATGAGACAATAAAGTTTTATAACAGTAAAATATTTCATGAACGATGAACCGGTAGATTGATTTGTTGATATGTCATCATCATCAGCCTGAATCTATCCACTGCTGGATGAAGGTTTCTTCAAGCTGCTTCCACTTCTATCGGTCCTGTGCGTTGCGTTGCCACGTACTTCCGCAGAACTTTCTCAGTTCATCGATCCAGCGGCCTCTAGGTCTACCTTGCGGACGTTTTGTACCTCTTGGATACCACTGGATGACTAAATTGGTCCAATTATTGTCTCTTCTTCGAGCTATGTGTCCAGCCCATCTCCATTTGCTGATATGTACAATACTTTTAATAATTAATATTATTAATTATTATATCATAGATTGTTATATGAAAGAAGTAGTATAAATTCGAATGTTATCAGGTTCCTTAGTAAATTTTTTATGAACCTCAGCTACATTGATTTTATGTATGTTTGAAGACTTTTTTCTTGTAAACGGAAGCATTAGAAAGAGTGGTCACCGCCAATTGAGCATCCCCATTCCGAACGAAGCGCCACCAGCGTCGTGGTGATGGATGGAAGTCTGCCGCCGAATCGCATCTGTTTTAATTCCTCTCTTCATCAGTTGTGTATTAGTAGCCGGTCGAAAGAGGGTCCCTCTAACCCCGTTAACTGCCTCTTAATGTGTTTATTAGTTGTTTTCTCCAATGATACGAAAAATGTAGGTACAGACGCCCACTCTTCTCAATTAAATGCATTTAATTTGGTGCTATTACAATACCAATAAATAGATACCTGCTTTTTAAATATATTATTCTAAAATACAGAAAAAAAACTTTTATTGACATCGTATGGTAAGATTATTTAGTTTGATAAACTAAATTGAAACTTATAATTTAGGCGATCGACAGAATAAATAATTATTTAAATGTTGAAAAAAAAATCGAAAACAATTTTAATATGACATCTAGGTTTTTCAGGATATCAGGAAGTTATTTACCTATAGATTTCACTTTAATTGTATTAACTGTCGATTCGTGATGGAGAAACACTGTATTAATTAATATAAAACAAATATATAGTAGGTACCTATTTCACACAATTTAATATTATGATCAGGACAGGTTTCGTTTGCTTCCATGGGACATTCTCAAGTAATACAAAATATACAGTTTTACAGATAGATAAAGTAATTAATTAACACATAAATAAAAATTATTAATTCAGGTATAATTAAATTTAATGCAGGTTATGTGAAATTCAATTAATTATTAATTCCACATAATTTAATATTATGATCAGGACAGGTTTCGTCTGCTTCCATGGGACATTCTCAACTAATAAAAAATATACATTCTTACAGAAAGACAAAGTAATTAATTAACACATAAATGAGAATTATTAATTATTTATATTAAAAATAAATACCAACAGGTTATGTGGAATTCAATTAATTATTAATTGGCATTCATGAGGACTGAGCGGCAACGTGTATAATGTCGTGTGTCCCAGGTTCGAGTCCCGGGTCTGAAAAAAAATGCATTTTCGAATCCAGGGTATGAACTTAATAGGTTGAGCAAGTGACCAACATCTACTTCTCGTAAAAAACAAACTGTTACGAAACCTCTTTATGAAACGGTCAAGATCCACATCGCATTGTAGAGGCAATGGAAAAAAACTATTTTACTTTTGCATTTCTTTGCGAATGTTTCATTAAAGTGAAAGAAACTGATCATGGTCATTATTGTAACTATTTTATTTTAAATATATATTTCAATGAAAATGCCTTGTATTCTAAAAGTTCAGTTTTAAATAGAAATATAACAAAATTGAACAATTGAAAATAAATTATTACATCAGAATTTTACAAACAGCCTTAGCAAATAATATTCCGCACCGGTCTTAGAATTTAGTAAATAGGTAGGTATCTATGCGTACCTATATAAAATATATTATTATTTTTTCGCAAGAGGCAAACAGCAAATAATTATTTACCTCACTGAGTCCACCCACCTGATACATAATTAGAAAAAAATAACACTGGGATTGGCTAAATTCTGTCACATGTCATAGATTAATCAACACAAAAAACTCAATAACGATAAAATAATGTACAGGGAAATTAAAAAAAGATAATATATTCCTAATTATTAGATAACTATTATTACAGTATAGTAATTAAGTTTATTCGATGATTTAATATTTTTATAATGTTTATTTACTTATGTTCAGTCTGCAAGAACCAGAATCCTCGCTTTATTATATTACATATTATTATGTAGAATTATTATATAATACTCACTTGTATAATTTCTGATTCAAGCAATATGTTACGTACCTATGTGTATTTTTTCAGGCATTTTATTCATATATGAACCACCCAGTTGTCCATCTTCCAGTTGTCCTGGCGTGCAGTTGCGGTATCACATTTTAATATCTTGGACAGGAAGAATAACTGCCTCATGCGACAAACAAAAATCAAGGAATAATTAAAGTTTTAGAATGTAATATTGTTTATTGAACTTACAATAATAGTAACACATAGGAAACATAAATATAAAAAAATAGTTGAATAAAAAAATAGATTATTGAAGTCAATGTTTAAGAAAATTTATAAAAAAGCTTCAGTTGTTAGACTAAAAGTTAAGTTCCTCATAATTAGGTAGTACATAGGTGGCTTAATTGGTAAATCACATCGGCGGGAATCCGATGGATGCGGATTCGAGTCCCACCCGGCGTCTTATTTTTTCAAGGTTTATTTCTAATATGCATGTTTAAATTACTTATGTGCCTACTAATATTTCATGATACCGCACACTGAGATCTATAGGGTCATAACTGCAAATTTAATAACATGATCTTGAGTAATTTGAGTTTAAATGTTAAATAATTAACTACAATTTAATTAATTGCAGTAAACTGCTGAAAAATAAAAAATACAGCGGTCTAGCACAATAAATATTGTACCAAAAATTAAATATTTTTTAGGCAAAATGGCCTCATGTGGGATAACGCCTCTATATAACTCTAAATTAAAATTTTAAATATAAAATAACCATGGACACAATTGTGTAGGATTCCAGTGCTTCCAAGTAGCAGTTAATGCCATATAGCATTAAAAAATAGATTTTATTTTCTATCGAACTGCATTCATAAGTCATTTTTGGGTTTTTTTTTTAGTTATGACCCTATAGATCTCAGTGTGCGATTACTATTATAATATAGTTACTTGGTATTTTGTTATTTCAATTGATTGAATACCTACTTGAAGCTTTTATTTCACTGAATAGCCATAAACGTTCAATAAAAATCATTTAAAAGGCAGTAACTGAACTAGAGCCGGCAGCTTTTTATCGCAGCGAGCAAATATTAGTACCAGAAGCTTTCATGATTCATCGTTCCCCGATGGCAAGAGAGTGCAGCCTGAGGCAACATGCATTAACATCACAAGGAGCCCTTATTATTTTATTGTTATTGGCGAATTTAACTCGAATTTAACACAAGACCGCTTCGTTTGTCAATTCCAATCGATTACTTATCACTTGCCTGAGGCTATCACTCTGCTCTACAAGTTCCGTTCGCAGGAGGGTGAATGCACAGTTGATTGCAGCTTCAAGTTGAGTGTTTCAGTCGACATTCTGTTCATATACATTCGATTCAATGTGACGTTCACTAAATAAAACTTTATCAATCATTGCCAAAAATAATTCTGACAATCGTTTGATAATCTCACTATTAATTTATTAAATTTGTCTTACGCCATGCATGTTAATATTCGATATATCGCTGCCTCAGTACAAGGGTACACGAAGGGTATCCGGAAACTTCTACATATGCAGTTCGCCGTATCACACTTCACCGTGAAATGTACTATCGGAAATATATGGCCGTATATTAAAGACGACCCAACCTCTTTGGGTCTTGTCGGTTTAATTTTACAGGAAGCCAACAGCAAACAAATTTTGAAAATAGCCGATAAACTGGATTATTTTTTAGCTTATGTTAGGTTAGGTTTTCGTTCTTGAGTTCATGAATTTTGCCAAAATTGGCTATGAAAATTTAATCAATGTTCATATTGAATCTACTAAAATTGGAGACCGTATAGTATACAGTCATCTCTTTCCGATAAGAAAGTTCACGGCAAACTGTGCCTCGGTGAAATGTTCTACGTACAATTAACAGCTAACTACACTATTTGAAAAAAAACTGTTAGGAAAAAATAGCTGTCAATGTTTTTGAATACCAATAAGAGAGTTATTAGATATGTTTATACTTTATTTACATATTATTATTGTGTAAATAGCCTAAATAAATTACTAATAAATCAAATAAATAAACCACAAAGAATAAAGTATAGTATTGCACTAAAACAAATACTCCGTTGATATTCATGTTGTTGTCATATAAGTGTATCTGAAATATTACGGTAAAATAAATTTATACTTACAAGCCTTGCCCAGAAACTTGAACTGATTCTCTATATTTCGTAATTCATAAGTCAAAACTGACAGTTTGTCAAATAATGTACCCTAGTACTGAGGCAGCAATATATAGGTATACGCTAAATTACTGTCAAAACTTGAAGTCATATAGGCACATTATAATAATGTTACTTAAATAATATACATTCAATAAATTTACACCGAGTATCCAGCAGAAACGTCGATACCACAACATAATATGTGTCTTGGATGCCTCCAGATAATGTTTCAACTCACCTGTGTCTTCTTCATAGTAGGTACCTCCACTCAATGGCTCCCACATCCTATCACGGCCCCCCAGGTTAGGATATTTAGTGGGCCCCCTACCAATTCTAAAGACAGTGTGATGGTCTACAGCAGCATTTCGCAATATTATTTTTAGTATTCTGTAATATAATCAAAAATCAAATTAATAATATATAATACACGTCGCACAGATATATAGGTACATGCATGAAATGAAATAACGTCACAGGCGACTTTTTTACTTTTCATGGAATAAATTAGTAGTATATGAAAATGTTACTTTTATCAGAATATAAGAGTAGTTGACGACCTCCTAGGCCCTAGGCCCCAGACGATACTATACTTATCATTTAATTAAAAGTAAAACCTTATATTTTTTATTTTGTGACAAAATATAATTGAGAAATACTGTTCTACATAACTTAGGATAAAATAAATCTGTTTAAATGATGATTTTTTTAATGATGATACAAGAGGATAATACAATGTGTCTAATAAAAAATGGTCGGATGGACAAAACAAGACTAAATATTATTTTTATAAAGTCGCTTTTGTCTTCTGTTCATAATAGTTGAATAGCTGGCCGACCTGCCGAGCTGGACTCCCAGACTAGAGTTCTGTCATCTCTTCTCTTTCGAGGGCCATGACTCTAGTACCATAAACCACATGAATGTTGTGTTTTTTTTTATACACAGTTTAGACAATTCACCATATAGATAGAAGAAGATTCACTAAGGTGGTTGGTTGTCTTGTGAGATGATCTGATTCGAATTGCCTGAATGACTGGAAGATAATCATTGTTGATGGTATTATTTTTGTATTGACTCATTTTTGGGTAATAAATGAATTAAAAAAGTTGGGAAGCTTCTGAAGTTTCACGCGACACTTGGGATTTGTTCAGTAGAACGATAATGGTGAACCTGTCAGTAAAAAGTCGAACTGCACCGTGCAGACTCATTTTGAGGTTAACAGATTTTCACGACCTGTCAAATAGTACTAAGAAATTACAATATCGCGTCTCGCATACTCTTGAAGAACGAGATTGGCGAGACAGTCAGTAATTTTACGTCTAAGCAGTTATTATCGTGATAGTTTAAAAATATACACTATTGGTGCAGGTAAACCCATGCACGTGTACAGGCGCTATAATGCTCTTAAAAATTTTCAAACATTAAAACCTGTTAGATCAACAAATATTCTGATGTTCGGTAGTAATAATTATTATCAAGTAAAATATTGAGGAGATATTTAGCTTGATAAACAGTGTTGTTTTTTTTACCATCGTCTTATTCCTTACAAAGTTTTATAAAAAGATTGTATCTCAATTTATATGCTTATGTTAAAAAAATAGATAATATTCAACGGTGTTTCTTTGACTACTTGTCTTTTTATTCCTTTACGAATGCATATATTTTCCGATAAATCCAAATTATCAATATTTTCCTTAGCATACAAATAATATTATGTCAAATATTTACGACGATATTGATTATTACAAACCATTTTAGTAGCTTAATGAATACCTAAATCAAAAGCACACTAATTGATATATAAGAGATACATAAGTGTTATGTGGTATTCTGTAATATTTAGATATATTACCTAGGCTGTATACCATCTACAACTGTTGAAATTCTCACAATGTTATTGTACTGTACAAAATCAAACCGTAAACTGTGGTATAGGTACGTAATGCTGGGTAATATGCAAATCAATCGTTCAAATCCATCATATTATATCTATGTGTTACGTACATTATATATCATAGGACAGTCAACAGACAAGTAGGTAAGTTTAATATATATATATATATATATATATAAATTTATTATAGGTGTGCATTGATTATGGTTGGGGTTTTAATGTTTAAGTTTTCCGCTAAGAGTGAGATTTATAAAACGAATTATAAGCTACCAGTTAAATTACTTAATGTAATAGATTTTTGGGTTGTCACTGCTTGTTGATTCTTCTTCTTTCCTCAACGTTTCGGGCATATCGTAGAAGCCTTATCAAGTGATAATGTGTTCATGAAGTGTACTGTAGATGTATGAATGGGAACGCCGCTCTTAGAAGATACATACGTCAAAATGGATCCGATTAGCTGAAAGCAAACGTTGCTCAGAGTAAAATTATATGATAGTTTGCTCTGTTAGCTGTGATGAGCCCGAAACGTCGAGTAAAAAATTAAGAAGAACACGCTGTGGAAATTCTAAGATTTATTACGATAAAAAACAATCGTCATAGTGTCAGACATTATAAAAAACTAACTGTTAAAATAAATATCCAATCCTGCATTTTATGACCACAGTGCAGCATTATTTTGATTGTAAGTATTGATTGTATTTATTTCCAATTCTTGCATTCTGACGGTCTCTACTATTTTTGCGATGGCGCTCTGATATGACGACGGGGTCTTGGAGGCGCCGCATGATATCTACTTATATACTCAGACATGAAGACAATTCACAAATATAAAAAATTAAACTCATAAAATGATATTGTACACAATTATCATAATTGCTGTAACTCTTGTGACATTTTACTGTTCTATTCCAATTAGTAACATAAGTGGTTTAGTTATTAGATTAGTTTCATAGAGTAATATTATCGTAACAAACAATTAAAAAAATATATATACTACTACTTCACAATGTCACACCCCAGCGTTGGGGCACACAAGTTCGCGTCATTTCCTGCGAACTCTCCCGCATCCCGCCATGTCAGACCTGCAGCGCGTAAGTCGGCTTTGTAGCACCGCTGCAGGGTGAGAGAGGGCCGGCCACGGCTGTGCCGTAAGGGTCTGAAGTGTGCTCTGGTGGCATCCAGTACACATGTCCCAGCTACGTGATAATAATAAGTACCTACCAAACAAATAATTATAATATCAAGAAACTTTTGAGACTTAGTAGGTATTTCATTACTGTAAAATCATCAATTTAAAAATGTTAAAGTAACAACATTTTTTTTCTCTTATCATTACCTAATTATTATTGTGAAGATAAAAAACTTTTATCATTTCAACATTATTTATAAAAAATATATTATATTTAGATACAATACTTATTGCAGAATATATACAATAAAATGTTAAAAAATAGTCTGCCTTATTAGTCATCATTTGTGAGAGTCTCAATATATTGTATGTATCAATTTATAAATCATAATTTGAATTTGTTAAAGGGTCCTCCGAGCATACTGACTCTTTTCTGTTCTCTTTGTGACGATTTGACTTCTAATTTCATTCATTCATAATATACCGAGTTACCAACACTGAACCGGTATCCATCCCCCCCATTTTAGCATACAATATCATATGCACTTTAGTGCACAATGTTTCTCAATACTTTTAGAGATATTAAAATAGTATGTGGCTTAAATGCAACATGTAAGGATAAATAAAAACTACAACTTATCTAAGTTGACAATATTATAGCATTATTTTAGATAACATAGCGAAGAATAATACCTAACGATATTATAGTCAGAAATTAATTTACATATAGTTTGAGACATAAAAGGTGATATTAAAAATGTCACATGAACGACAAATTCTTAGATATATATAATATAAAATAATAAATAAATTTGAAAAAAAAATTCTAATAATTTGTCATCTGCAGGTCTAATAATTACATAAGTAGACCACAAAAAATATTATTCTGGTCCAATTGGACACGCAGGTTTTCTTTCTTTAAATAAAAACATGTAACATTTCAAAGAGTTTACCTCCACTTTTAGATTAAAAGTTGATCTCCCATACTTGTCTACAATCCGTAACGGTGCCAAACACAGGACTTAATTAAACAATACTGTCATATTTTGAATTACGTATATCCTAATGTAATATTTTATTGTAGGAAGCAGACAGGAGTAGGTACGCGATGTAATAGTCGTTGCCAAACAGTTGAAATGGAGATGGGCGGAGCATATTGCTCGCTGAAAGGACGGCCACTGGACAAATGCCGTCATCCAATGGTATCCAATGGGCACGGAACGACCACAGGGTCGCCCTAAAAGCCGAAGGATTGACGAACTGATAATGTTCGGCGGAAATACGTGGCAGCGAACGACACAGGATCGAGAGAGTTGGAAGAAGCTTGGGGAGGCCTTCATCAAGTAGTGGATTGACCCCGGCTGAAGATGATTTAAATAGAAAAGTAGCCGTTTATTTTTCTTTCCTATATCAGCCATCAAAACAATATTAAAAAAAAAAAAAAAACATAACTAGTTTGGCAAGTAATGCTCAATCGTATTATTGAAAATGCACCTATAAATAATATTCTCCTTATGAGTATGAAGTATGGGGTGCATTATTCGTCGGCACCGCGGGGTTTCTTTGTGCACTTTTATTGGTTTGGTGTCAAGCCTATTTTTGTAATAGCCCTTGGGTGATATTGCGATCCATTGTTGTTCGCCGAATTATATGTGGGGCGACTATTATTACGAGCTAAGTATGGTGACTGATTAGGTCTTTATTATTGCAGAGAAATGAGGATAATTAGTATTTTTGATGTCTTCACACCATTACATTATTTACTGCTTGATAACTGTTATTATTCTTCATCAAAATTTTATATTTAAAAAAAAACTACATATTATAACGCATGTACCTACTACTCGATTTATTAAATATATTATAAACCAGTTACTTCATAATATTATATCGGCTTCGGTTATAATATTTTGTTTAATTGAATTTTATATCATTACTGACATTATATAGGTTAATACGAGTACATATTATATTTTATAATATGTGATTTGCACTATGATATAGTAGTCTAAGGTTTACCTTGTTGTTTTTCTATCTTGAATTTCTCTAGAAGTCTGCTACGTTCCATTCGGTTTTCCAATTTTTCTTTTACAGTTATCAAAATCCAACATGCTTATACCTACAATCAACAAAAGCCATAGTTGCCTCATTTACCGTTTTTCTTCATATTTATAAATGTATCTCTTGTCGAAAAAATTAATTTTAATGATAACTACCATGTTACAATTTTAGATTTGATAATTAATCCACAATAATTATGTAGATCTTATCTCAATGGAATTAATCCTCATAAAAATATCAATTCTACCTCTAATCGGTTATTGCTAAAAATATTTTGCTTTGGCTATAATAAAATAATGTATATGCATGTTATTAATGATGTTTTTCTATAGAAAGTAGTGATCCATATCAAACTGCCCGCCAATTTCACCAGTTTGTATATAATAATAACAAAAATAATTGCATAAGCTATGTGAACAAATACCATTGGGTGTCACATTCCCTAATAAGCTAAAAGCTATCGCGCAAATATTATCACAAACTCAGTTATCGGCGGAAAAGCATGGGAAAATAATAATATTTTTGGACAATATTTCTCTTGTTGCATTTTATTATTATTACATTCATTATAAAGTATATAGGTACAAAGATTACTTAAAAATATTTTTTACTGTACATAATAAATACATTAAGTTATATTGTAATAATAGTATTATTAACATATGATATCAAAAGATATTATAGATTCGTAATTCCTTAAATAAACAAAATTTAGGTTAGCATTTAATTGGTTAGTTGATTTATATTTTACAAGCAGTAGGATATTATTATTGTTTACATTACGAAATAATGATAATTTATTGGGTTGTATAAATAAGTTATATACCAGTGGATTCAATAAATTACGCTGATTGTAAACATATTATTAATATTTTAAAGAATGTTCTATTTTTGAGGTTTCATATTATATTATTTTTTCTCCACTTATATTATTTGACGCTCACGATAGCCGAGCGGTAACGTGTCGGCCTATAATGTCGTTCCGGTTACGAAACCCGGGTCTGGAAAATTCACATGTTATTTTAGGCCCAAAGTAAAAACTTAATATGTTGAACAAGTGGCTAACACCAATTTCTCGTAAAAACAAAATTCTCTTAATTCAACCTCCACCCTGTGGAGGCCCATTTATAATCCTTTTAGGATCGAACATGGTGATGTAAGTGTGTATGTAATATATACTTATATTATTAAGTTCACTTGATGAAAACCATGTATGTACCTAAAAAATATTATCTATGATTTACTAAAGAAAAATACAATACACTTCACTTCAATAGCATCATTTCAACAATTGTTTTGCGATAGAAATGATTACACAAGTTATTTTATTTATATTATCCAGACAATGTTACTAACAACTTAATATCTTCGCTATATCTATGTGTTAGAATATTTTATTGTTTCATTTAAATCATCAGTATCTTCCATCTATACTGAGAGGGTTGCTTCAATGCAAGGAGGGTAGTTATATCTTTAATTGTAAGGGTCAACATCTAGACGCGCTATTAAGATAACTAGAGCTCAAGTGTGAAGGCCCATTCATTACGTGTCAGTCATTATCTTACAAGAACGGTCGAAAGCTTTCATCATCTCATCTCAGTATACATTACTTACTGAAAAGACAGAATTCATTTAGTATTTTTACTCACAAGGGGAATGCTTGAAATTGGATTGGTCAAACAAAATATTTCAGATAAAAATAACTTATATAAATTAATATTTTTTGTTTAATTAAAATCAATGTACTCGTACTGTTATGTCTCATAGGGAGGAAGGTAAAGGAAACATGAAGCTTGGGTTGACAGGAACCTGATGTGGTTTGATGATGTTATCCTTCCTTCGTCTCCTTACCAAAGACTGGACTTCTGTGCAACTACTGAGTAGTATTCACAGCTGTTACGTTTAAAAACCGTCTGTATGATGACTTGATGTATTGAGACAACATGGCGAGAAGATGTTCGGGAAACAATAGGCTTTCACGTTAGAACATTAAAGATTATTCAACCTAAATGCAATTACATATAGGTATAATGGACAAGATATACTCGTTACTAAGAATTAAAAATAATAGGCGAAGGGCGTGTCCCTTTTTTATACATTTTTGCTGATATCATTTTAATTAATTTATTGAAGTATTGTATGTGCTAACTGACGTAGCTCCATAGTCCAATGGCCGTCTGATGCCCTACATTTGTGTGTATCAAGTTATCATATTCTGTAGGTGCTGAATCATATTACATGGCTATTGTTTATTAACCCTTATAAACTTGCAAAGTTTGGTACGTATCACCTACTCTGAAACTTGGATGTTGTATAAACAGTACGTACCAATATTTAAATAATTGACTGATACCGTAATATAATTAATTGCTCTCATTATTTGCATTTTTGTCAATATTGATAACTAGAATTCAACTGTAAATCATATCCTTGATAAAACTATGGTTTGGCTAAGTATTTTATTGAATAAATTAAAAGAAAACATCATACAATACATTCTCTTCTTTTCGTGGTTTCCCATTTTCGCTACTTAGGTAGAACATATGGATACGGTGTGGTGTTTAGAAAACCCTTTTTGCGTTTTTTTTCCAAATTATGCCCGTGTCCAGAAAATTATACGGATGCAGTTGGACGGACCGTATCAAAATCAATCGAGAGCTACTTAACTGTATTGTGAATAAATGACCATATAGTAATGGAATGAAATTCATGTCTAAATATATTACTTAAAATACGTAATTAAATCCATCAGAATATAAGGGAAAGACAGAAGAAAATAGGTAGGTAACTAAATAAGAAATACAATCATATCGTATATATTAATATACCTAATAAAAATCTGATAATAATGATAGCGCTATTATACCAATCAAATTCTTTTTTTTTATTAAATCTAATAAAATTGGAACATAACTGTCTGCAATGCTCCACCAACAATGCGTTATTTTTACCTCAATGCTATACGAGTATCTCTTTCCAGTAAGACAGCTCATGGTGAATTGTGTTACGGTGAAATGTAATACGTACAATTTACGTTTAACCAACGATGCCAATACCCATACCACAATTGTATACACTCAGTGTTACTTACAATTATTATTAGGTATATTAGAATTAAAACCTGGAATCTGGTTATCTTGAAGAAAAGTTAGACTATGTTGCAACTCTCTTGAGGAATTCGTAGCACCCAGCCTAGTATAGTACTTAAATTAATAAATATTCGCCGTATAATCTTCGAAAATTAATAATTATGATATCTTTGGGAACTACGTCTGAAAAATCAATATTTTTATTCTTCCTTTCTTTCCTTCCTTCCTCTTTACCATTTGATAGTGGAAACTCTAAGACTTAACAAGACTGTATTTTTTCACTTCCGTAGACCTTAATCATATTTGGTGACCAACAATGACACATGCTATAAAATATTAATATTTTATAGAGATTTTCACATACTTATATTATATTAATTGGTAGATACCTATAAATGTTTGGTGAACAACAATATATTTATAAATTTAAGTAAACGCCCATTCAATTTTGTTTTTGTACTTAAAAAGATAAAATCGGTTGTTTTATTTCCAGGAAAGTGTATTAGGTGCACAGAAAAATAATTAGGCGAAGAGTCATCCTGGAGGCACGTGGGCAAATCGGGTTGACGGTCGACCGCTGTTTAGCATTCAGGTCTCGTGCACACCTTGTATTGATTACCAGCCCCCGCTGATGCGGCCGCTGGCTTCGCATTGCCTTCGGGATGTAAAGACTATGCTATTGCAATCCCAAACCCTCGCACTCACATGTTTGCCTGGTAGAAAATAGACAAACTGAGCACGGAGATTTGCAAAATGAACCGAATCGATAAAAATGGTTTCTGTACAAGATAGAAATGAGACTATATTTTGTCTTATAAATTAGTTGAATTAGTAGGTACTTAATATTATAATAATAACATACATTTAGGTTTAATATTAAAATATTCAAGGTAAATCGGTCACAAACCTTGTTAGTTAGTGACTAACCATTTAATCGTAAGTATATACAGTAGTTGATTTATCATTTTTGTATTATATACTTCTACTACGTCCAACGGTAAACTATACAACAGTAGAAACATTTTCAAACCTCACATATTATAAAATAATATACAAAAAGAAAGCAAACAATGTGAGTGAAAAAAAAAACGCTGGCTCAATCAATATACAATTTGGTTTCCGTGCAAACTCATACGGCTAATTATAAATTATCGAGTGATTAACTATGTACCTACCTCTTCTCTGATTCTGTTATCCTGTAACAAAATTGGAGCTGAATAAATAAATAAAAGATAATTTAATATTTGAATTTAAATCAGGATTAATACTTTTATGTATGGATCTTTATAATCGTAAACTGTATTATTTTTGGCATTGCATATTATTAAATTTCTATTTAGTATATTTAAACACAATAATATGTAGATATAAGCTAACAGAGTATACTCATATAGTACAACTGTCAGGCGGGCATGCAGAAAAGTGGTATGGGGGGTATAATTTATTATTGATAATATTAATGGAAAAGGGATTGGATTTCTTCTTCTTCAGCCATATCCGCCCCTTAGTTGGAGCATATAAACACCACGCGGCTCCTCCAGGAATCCCTGTCGCTCGCTAGTTTTTTTGCTTCGTTCCATGTCAAACCAGCATCCCGTAGCTTCGCCGTATACACTCTATAGCTAGTATTTAGCAGCCTTACAGGACGCCGGAATCCGGTCAGTTTGAAGAACAGGCAAGCCAGGTTGAGGTTCTCTTCTGGCATCCGCAGCACTTGGCCGAGCCAGGTCCAACGTTGCCTCTTTGCTTGGTGCGTTCTCTTATCTCCTCGTTGCTCCTAAAGTCATACCACCCCAACGCATACCCAGTATCTGTCACTAACATCTGTTTTCAAAGCTCATCATATATCATCTATACGGTTGTTCTGATCCTTCTTAAGGTGCCGTGATTCGCTACCGCAAAGCAGCACCGTCAGAATGCAAGCGTCAAATAAGCTGCATTTAGTTTTGACCGAGTGCAGTCTTGAAATTAGATATATTAATTTAATTTTCAATATGGTGATTAAAATTAGAAATTAAAATTTTGTTTGTACATGATAAACGTGCATTAATTTTAGCGATGAAAATCTGACTTGCAGTTATAACCACTTGTGACCATGGTCCAGTCCCGAGAACTTGTGTCAACTGATAAATATTAAAGTGTCTTACTGTTATTATACTAAACGTCTAATAAAAGCAAGACGCGTTGCTTTATCTACAGATGCATAGCGCTGTCCAATTAATTCTAGTCTCCGTTTATGTTTATAATAATAATCAGTGTAGGTATAACGAACCCGCAATATGGGTCTGGAAACGGAGAGACCGAGTGCATCAAACTGCAGCAGGACAGGGGACAGGGACGCAGCCCGATTGAGTGCACGTGTCACACGTGAGCTGCGCCGCCCGCGAATAATCCGATTATGACACCCGCCATCCGACAACCTACCCCCACCCACCCCGCCTACTTTCTGTTTCCCTGGGAAAACCACTGTACTGTTAGTTCTGCCATCAGCTCTATTTTCATAACGCTAATAAAATGTTGGTCTTCGCGAGATGTGATTGCTGGAGAATTTTTTTATTTCATTTTTTTTTAATTACTAAATTTGAATTTAGAATTACCTAATTATAGACAATAGATTAGTTACTACAACTAATTCACAAATAAACATGTAAATTATTCTTTAGTCATAATTCCATATTTGATGTAAAATACAGTTAGTAGGTACCGAAACAAAACAAAGATTCATATTAATTATGAAGGTAATACAATATTAAATAAACCAAATGAGTATTACAGTCTATATGAGTATCACAGTCTATTATAGTTTTACCAAACTTATTTTCTTCTTTCTTTCTTATCAGGAGCACAATTATTAAGTATAGCCAAAAAATGATATGATGGGCATTATTTTTCCCAATAAAACTTACACAATTCAAAATACAAATTTCACAAATAAATATTATTTCTATTTTTTAACACTAGTTGTAATAATGTAGTTTTACTCAAATGAAATATAATGTAACAAATAATTTAAAAAAATATATCTACTTTATGTTGTTTTTATTTAATAAAACGCATTTTTTTATAGTACTTATTCCACTTTTAATTAATATATTAGGACCGGTTTCATCCGCCTCAGTGGGACATTTTCAACTGAATACATTTTTTTTTTTAAACAATATTTATCAAACAAAATTCAAAGCGATATAAAAAATATAACAATAGGTACATAATAATTATCCGTCCAATAATACCTTCCCAATAACAGACTTATTTAAAACTAATGAGGCTGGTCATTAATATTTCATACTACGTCGGGGGCATTAAACAAATTATTTAAAATATTAACAAACCACAAAATATGAAACAATCTACACTTACAATAACATTAATATCAACAAATAATTCTAATTAGTCAAAATTAACAATAATTTTTTTTTTTTTATAAAAAATAAAATAAAATTATCAATTGAAGTGAGATGAAATAAAAAACAAATACAACCAAAATATGAGTCAGAATTCAATAAAAATAATAAATAATGTACAATATATAAAGTTATGTTATGACAATCCCAAATATTAAATAGGGTACAATAATGGAGAAGACACAAAATATAATTGATCATTTAACAAATTAGAATTGGGCAAAAATTTATAAGTACCTATTAATTTCTAGGATTTCCTGTTTATCCAATTTTATAGATTTCTCATTCAAATGCAGGATTTTAAAATTTTTACTGATATTAAAAGAGTGATTATTTAAACTTAAATGATTTCCAAAAGCTGAAGATTCATTACCATTTTTGGCACAGGCTAAATGTTCTTTGATCCTAGTATTAAAGGATCGTCCCGTTTGTCTAACATATTTGGCATCACAAGAGTCACAACTTAATAGATAAATTCCACTTTGGTTAAGTTTATCTAATCTATCTTTAGTATTCACCAATATTGAATTCAAATTTACTACTTTATGTGTTTATTAATAAAAATATAATCATTATATGAACATTATATTGGTTCAAAAAAAAAAACAATATAATGAAAATTTAATTACCCAACGGGATCTTTGGCGATTTCGTCAATCATTTTTTCATAGTTAGGAATGTATCATGATATTATTATTCTTAAATAAACATTTAGATCAGTGCATCACAATCTGTGTTTTCATTTTAGTATGTTCATTGTTGAAAATAATGGTTCTCATAAATAACCTGAACGAAAATATGATTTTATAAAGTAAATAAGTTACCATGAACGTACGTAAAAGTACTTGGCACCCACGGGAACAGAATCAATAAAAATATCAAAAATTATCGTTAAAATGTCATTAAATTGATAACAATATTGTGACCGGCTATTTATAGTAAAATAAATATTATGAACCTCAGAATCCATGACATGGTCAAAGATCATCCCTAATGAATCACAACGTAATATTTCAACCGACATTATAAAGGTTTCCAGACAAGACATGACGGAGGGACAAAGTTTATATAATAATTATAATTCGTCTGTGAAGCCACGCCGTGCGTCAACGTTTTGTAAAATCTCGGATTATTAAAGATAAATACAAGTATAAACGAAGAGCGACCTTTTAAGAGTATAAGTTAAAATAGCATACTTTTTATGATGACGTTAAAACTAAATAAACCTGCATTTGTTAATTTAGCATTTTCATGATTTTCATCCCTTAAATCAGTGCGGAAGGCGTTGGCCTTTCATCTGGGCGGTCCGGGTTCTATTCCCGACTTAACCCGACGTCTCAAAGCTTGGGTATTTCATTATTTCACTTCTACTAGGTACATCGCTGTATCACTACACTACAGTACCTCATAGCATATTGTAGCATCATAAAAAAAACTATATACTTATATATCATTGGCGATGGGTGGAGATGCATACATAGTGCACAATAAACTTTGTCAGTCTTACGTATTTGTTTTCATTGAACTAAAACTGCAGATCATAGATAATGTTGGTAAGTTTTTAAAATTCAACTAAAACCTGCCTAAACCAAGCAATAATATTATAATAGGCAGGAGTAACATACATTTAAAAAATACCAACAACATTAACTATGTGTATTCTTAATTCATTAAAAACAATTAAGTATGACTGAAAAATTGTAGGTACACTGCATAATATTATTGTTGGATCTACACAGCCTACGTCCACTATGATAGTTTGGTTGAGGTAGGGTTTAATTGAATTTTAAAAATTAACCAGCACCACCGGAAATTTGTATTCTTAGTTCAATGAAAACAAATAAATATGACTGACAAAGTTTAGTGTACATTATTTATGTCGGATTTTAATAGCCTACCTCCACTATTCGCCATTGCTATATTATATATAATTTTTATTGTAATATGCTTAAAAATAAAATTACATTAAAAAGATATACCTACTCTAAATCAATAGTGATATCGTTCATAACAACATAGGTAGATCTTCATAATTTGGTTATACTGTAACCTTTAGACTTTTAATTAACTTCTGATGAACGACAGGGAGCTATGAGTTGTGATTTCATTTCGAGAATGGTGCGGTACATTATAATATAATAATTAAATACTTAAATACGGTCAGGGTCCCGCCAAACGTATTTATTATATGACAACTATAACATTACGCCGTACTACTAGTCTAGAATGGTTACATATTTCTCCTAGCCTTTAAAACATCAAAAATGCCTAGGGTTATTTTTTTTCAATTTATACGTTTTGCCAATACTATAATGGTGATGGGTATTAGCCTGATGATCCCATATAGCTAAAAAAAATGTTTTTTTCATTACCCGCTCAGATACCGTCTCTCCCTGGCCACTGTTTGGTTAGTGTTGCAAACTACGCGAAATACAAAATTTCCAAAAAAAAATATAACCGAAAATTATTAGTCCAAATTAAATAATACAATATTACCTCACATGCCAACGCATGTGCGTTAAGACAATGCATCATTGTGTTGGTAACGATACTTGTAGGGCTGTAGGCAAACACATTAATTGTACATAATTTATTAATATGTATCTACTGCTATACTTAATTCAACTTACAATAAAAATAGATTTTGGAGTTAGGTGTATAAAAAAATATAAATAATATTATTGTACATGTATCATCGCAACTGACTGCGGATTTTCAGTATGCAATTCCTCATAGACATGAGTACGTGGAGATTTTAGTAGTTTTGAGTTACGTAGGTACGATGTAAATCACCTTAAAATAATGTATAATAGGTATGTGATTCTAAAAATTCTAAAATTTAAAAATTGTCTATCTGTCAGTGACACTTAATATTCAAGTAAAGACAAAACATGATTAAGTAACTGTTTTTCATTATTTTAAGTTACTGAAAAGTCAATATAAAATTTTTCAGTTAATCTGGGTACCAAATTTTTCAAATATATTTTATTTGCCCCAAAAACATTACATTTTTGTCCACATAGCAGATATTGTAGAATCATTAACAAAACGTGTTTAAAAAAATAATTTGTACAGTTTTCGAAAGAACAACATTAACTTAATTGTGTAGTTTATAATGACTTACCTAGGAATTTTCAAATACCGTTATCTGCATATGTTTTATAAAAGTGTCAATAATTTCTTTGCCCTTTTCCCATATACCAAGCGACACACTAATATTCAGTAAGTAGGTGCAGAAGTGACAATACGGTAAAATATTATAATCTAATAAAATTAGGGGGCGATCCAGTGTTCCAAAGATCGTGAATGTTATAAATTCAGAATTAAATAGGAATACTCCAGCTTTTAATGGTATGAGTTAAGAAAAAGTGCTATACCTACATTATGATGATGTATTTACTATATGTTTATAGTTATTTTATATTTAAGATGTGTATCTTAATCGCGATTTAATTTCTTATAAGGTCTCGATCTGCATTCAAAATTGACAAAGATATACCTATACATTTAAGTGTATTTTGTTTTCACTTTTTTTATCTTGAAGCAGAAACGTTAATTTACATTTATCTTACTTTTTGCAAGTGTGTTTATACGTAAAATATTTTGCATATAACGCAGCTTAAACTGTTATTAAATATAATGTTACACTAGAAACATTTTGGTAAAGCCAGCATCATCGGTGGGCAATAAAAACAAATAAAACTGTAATATTATTTAAATGTGATTTAAAACTCATAGCATATTCTCTGTGATGTAGTTTAATGAAAACTCATGGGCTATTAGAAACCCATCATAAACAAAATGTATAATAAATATGCGAGTCGTAAAGAGATAACATCAAACAGTACGAATAATTTAAACAGCCTTATCCCTTGCAAGGGTTCAATTAAAGTTTAACACTCATGTTAATTCCCAACGTCCCATTCCACCCTCGCTTCCCCTTTATGAAATATCAGAACGCAAATCCAAAAGTTTTGCCAGCGATGGATACATTGAACTGTTTTGGAAACTTCGGTATAAGCATCTAATGCGATAATACGCAAATTTTGTGTTTATTTATAATACAAGTCGTTTTATTCTGACTAACCTATTAAACTTTAGCGACAGAGCTTTCATATTTAAAAGAAAAAGCTTAAGTACATGATTGGGTGCAAAATAATCATAATATTAACGTATATTTACTAAATAATTATCGTGAAAAACTTACCAATAAACATTTTTTTATATACTTACTGTAATTAAGATTAAATTATCACACAAATGAAAATAATGTGCAGTCTGATAAATCTGTGGGCAAGTTATGCAGTTAAGATGAGGTAACAGTGGTAAAATATTGTTAACAATAATGTTCCTCACTAATTAAGAAAAACATTGCATTGCATACAATAAAAGACAGTTACGATGAAATCTTTATTCAAAATAATTTAATTACCAACATAGTTTGCTCTATTTTATATAATGCTAATTAGTATCGGTCTTAATTTTTAATTATTTAATATCTTTGTATAAGGCGGCTCTCGTGGTGCAGTGGGTAAGGCGCTCGCCTTCCACCCGAGAGTTCCTGGGTTCGATTCCCGGTCATGACAAAAACATTTATGTGTTTTTCTCAAAGCCGGGGTGTTTATAAAAAAAATATCTTTGTTTATATAAATCAGTATACTTGTGTTCATAGTCAATTATATGGAAGACAGCTAACAGAGATTATGATCTAATAGTTGATACTTTAACAAAATTAATACTATAAAGATTAATAAAAAACCAAAAATGAAAGTGAACAGGATGCACAACTATAAAAAGAGATAATGACTAGATAAATATCATTATTAAATAGTACAGTTAACGCAGACCTACTCATAGGCTGGTGGATCAATGACGCTGTTAAGTTCTGCGGCAGTGTGTGACAATGAAATGCACATGGCCAAAAATTAAATCAGTATAGAGAGATCTTCATCCATAAATGGATTAATTCGGGCTATTATGATCTGTATTATTTAATTAAGATCAGGACCAAATACGTTAACTGACCTCAGCAATGTTTAATGATATTGGCTCGATCTGTTGTTTAATTGAGTGAAAGGAATCGATCGTGATCTTTATTAAATAATAATAGATACGATTCTTACCTGTGTGTGTACCGAAATTAAAATCTTCTGGTACACGTGAAATATGTGAAATAGTCTTTGATAGCGTTAAAAATGTTTTTGGTTTTTGGTAAATTATTATCGTTAGTGAGAAACTGATGTTTCTCATTAGAAAAGTAAGAATGTTTAATTTCTTTGAGAGAAGAAACTGCAAAGAATTGGATTGATTAATCGAAAGCTCACTAATCTTGATAAAACTGAATAGGTAAGTACATATGTAAAAACTACTAATAAACCACCTAGGAGTAATTTTAACACATAGCTTACGGGCCGCACAAAATTGTGTTTTTGCTAATTACTTTTCAAATGAAAATTAACACATTAATTACAAAATTAATTAAAAGGGCCCGTAAGCATTGTGTTTATGCCTAAGATTAGTAAAACATTATAATTATGTAGAATGCAATTTTTGTTTTAAATAAAAAATTGTTTTTTTTTTTTAAATAGAATTCTCAATGTTTATGACAACCAAATATTTAAAATATATAAGTAAAATAAAATATGAAAGCTTTTGTTATTACGCATATTTTGGTTTGCGTTCAGGATAATGTAAGTACCTATGTACTACTTATTATTCTCATTCTTGTGTCAGAGCGAGAAAACCATGATGTCAGCGACTGCACTAAAAACTATTGGTTTTTAAAATAGATTCAAACGAAAAAGCGTTTCGCGTTTCGTGAAATAGTATGTCCTGCCAATAAACGATTTATACGTTAAGAAATTAAGAGATTAAAAATAAATACTTGATTTCGCTTGATTCACGTAAGATTCTCGGCGTTGGGTGATTACAGCCTTTCTTTGCTAATGTAACGATCCGAGAACAAGCAAACTCATTTGCTTCGGTCTCTGTACACAACGGACACGGGGAAAGCTCGACCGCATTTTCTGCGAACCGAGCAACGCAACACCCGCCAACCTGTTTAGTTAAATAGGCATCGGGAGGAGTGGAACGAGGGTTCGGCGGGCCTTCAAAAAGCTACGCCACTTTTAATCCATATGTCCCCAGGGTCTGATCTGGCGCTGATAGGGGCTGCCCCTCTCGGCTTTGCCCCAGCGTGCCCTTAATGCCCCTGCCCGGGACGCCCCTGGGGCATTTTGAATTCAAAAGAACTCCATTCCGCGCCGACACCTTTGGCGAGCGAAATGAAATGAAACAATCTATTCTAAATTTGAGCACTTTTTTTTGCTTACTTGCTGTCGGTTACAGTTTGCTTTGCGTAAGGGGATTCCCCTAAGCCTCGGGGACCATGATTCAAAACTGTATGATTGACTAAGCGAAAGTTTTAAAATGCGGAAATGCTTTAAGCTTTACAAGCAAAAAACAATATCTGCTTAAAAATTGTTGCACGGCACATAAAAATCTAAATTTTAATATCATTATTTAATAAAGCTCCGCTAACAATTCTAAAAGAAACAATTTCTCACACAAGTTTATCTGGTTGATAAAATAATTTATTAGTTTTAATATTATTATAATATAGGTAGGTACAACTCAACAGTAGAATACAGGATCACAAAACTTCAGTCGACTGATAAAATATGGTAATGCTTACTACTGAAAGACCAAAACTAAAAACATCTTTGATTAGGTGCCCATGCCAATCCCAAAAGTCATTATTCGCTTACAATAATTTAGGAAAACAATGACAAAGAATACTACTAAAATTAAATTATGTGGTGGTTTCAATAACAAGCAGACACAACACAAATAGCAATCATAATTAAAGTTATTATATTTAGTTGTTTAGTATTTATGAATGATTTTTAAAGAGGCAAGAGAACAAATCAGTTTAATTCGGTTATGATGTAGACTCATAGTTCTATAGAGTAGAAATGTCAAAGTATAATATTTGCCTGAGATTGGTTGTGCGTGTATGAATGCAGGGCATGTATGAATGTAGAGCAAATAATATAATTTTGTAGATTAGTGGAAATTTTTATCATAATGTATTTTTTAATATTTTAAAACTAGTTAATTGAATATTTGTCACATTCATAAAACTGTTATTATTACACAATATTTTAAATAAAAATAAGTAAAGTTTTCCTTGCGAAGAGCTTATAATTGAAAACCATTTTCATCTCACCTGTTAAGACCACTATCATTATTCATTATATTATTTATATTTATGTAATACATCATGTAGCTATATTATATTCCATACAAAATACGTCTGAATTATTTATCTGCTCTTTTATGAGGACTTGCAAAATAAAGTCAAAAGCAATATTTTCTAAGAATATTTTATGGAATAGTAGAACGAATTGCATTTAAATTATTTATTATTTATAACAAAATCAAGATTGCATACAAAATAAATTCGATTAAAATACAAAACCCGTTGACAAATGGATATTTAAAAGTACCCTCTAAAAATGTCCGTATTACAAGGGGGGACTAACATTGCGGTAGGTAGATCGTGCGTTAGGTAGGTGCGTTGTGAATAGAGTTGTTTTGAGTGAGAGGCGTCATATCGTGTGATGGGATTTGATAAGCATCTCGTTGCAATAATTTAACAGCCGTCGATGTCTTTGTCATTGCGGATCCCTCCACAGATAAGCGTCGCAAGCTTCACGGATTAGTTTAAACGTGTAATGTTGACGAGCATTGCGCATGTGTCCTTTTAATCGGAATTGCCCGAATTTTTTATTATGTGAGCATAAAACATATATTTCCTGTGATTAAATAAGAAACATTAAGATTTAAATAATAAATTACTGTAGGTACTTTTTGCATTCATGAGTTGATAGTTTATTTAATATTCTTGATACAAAATTGATAAAAAATACTTTTTTTTCAAAATAATATTTAATGTAGAATTTTTTATTAGGTATTACTATTAGATATCTGAATGGACACTAGATTTAAGAATATTAAATTCTTTCTATTGATAAATTTGTATTAAATAATGAAAGGACCCACCAATAAATTTCTGAATATTCATTGAAAATATTAAATAATTTTGCTTCCTGATCTAAAAAGGTAATCTTACGTCGGTAGCCGGAAAGACAAAAATATGAGTTCAAATCCCACTCGGTCCAAGATATATTATCACAGTGGTCAGATAGCAGCAATGAAGTGGCGAGGTGGGGTAAGGGTGGAAGTACGCGCGCCTACATCAAACTATGTTCGATCGCATGGACCCAATCGAACTGTCTGTGTCTAAAAATACAGCTTTGTAGAAAACGTGCACCTAGATCTAACCGTTGTTTATTATGCATTATCCGAAAATATCTCAAAAATAAATTTGTTAAAAAAAAATATGGTGCCAGACAGGATCCGAGCCTGTATAAATCGGATTTCGTACCTTGATTCCTAGCCGACGACAAGATCTCTCCAAATTTTATTCTTAACGTACTTTCACTTGATAATAATTTAAATTCGCTAGTATTTAATAAGTTCACAAGTTTTTTTTTCATTGCGTGCTTAAATACAAAAGCTCTATCAATAATCTATTTACAATAAATTATTAAAAGGTATCATAATATTTTTTATAATTGAAAAATGTTATATTAAATGCCACCAAGATCAAAGATAGTTGTAGATATAAAGTTAACTTATAATATATATTTTAAAATTCAATTTATAAAATATCATATTGTTTAAATTTTATGCAATTTTGTTATAGGTACTAATTATTTATAAATTTTTATTTTATTAAATACTTTCGTATCAAAACACATATAAATTGAGAGTAAAAGACTGAACAGAGCGTGACTGCAATTGGTAAGCGTATATCACTGTATCTGCAATATTATACTTGCATGTACGTAGATACAGATATGTGATATATATATATGTATATACTTGTGTAATATTGTATAAGCAGTATGCAATGAATGAACGTGTGAAAAGCAAAGCTAACCAACCAGTGCCGAGCTTAATGCGACCGGAGCTTTCAGGCTCTGTGTCGGTGCGGGGTGTAGAAGGTGAGGGGGGGAGTAAATTCATAGAGGAGCGTGTTTTTCATAATTCGATTCGGCGCAAAACCGCCATAATGAATCATTCCATTTTATTTGTACATCTATCAAAGCGCAAATTGTGTTCTCGTTGTGTGAATAACATTAAATGATACTTTTAATGAAGGTAAGTATTATATTATTTTTATACAAAGCAGTATCAACGCGTTTCATTCGTTTTAATAACCAGAACATTTTTAGTAAATTCTGAATTAAATAAAAATTCTACAACCTCATAATACTACATTAGTTGATACCGATGAAATTTGCAATAAAAATCTCTCATCTATGACGATGACGTATTTACGATAAGTTTACATGAAAAATGACTATTAATAATAAACCATTTCTTTTGTTCAACGAATAATTCACAAGATTTGAGAATGTAACATTCCATATAATATTGAACATACATGACTTGAAAACACCCACTAGAAAAAAATTGAAAAAAATACGATGCTCGACGGGATTTGAACCCGCCAATATGCTTTAACCAATTAAGCTACGAGCCTCCTACCTAATTGCGATAATTTAATCTTGTGACTTTTTCTAATAAATGATTATTTATTCAACATAGTGACAATAGCAGTACTTATTGATTACGTGAGTCACTAAGTTCAACCTGTTTATATTTTTGAGATTGGTCATTTTGTTGTTTAAAAACGAAAGTAAAAGAATATACGTCATAAGCTTGCCAATTGATCAATAATTACGATTTTTACACATAGGTATCTAATTTGAATCAAATCATCACCAGTTTATCCAAGCTGTTAAGTGCCCTCAAGTACATTTTAATGTTATGAAAATATATTTCATTGTTAAATTTTGAACGAGCTTATAAACACTCGGCGGAAAGCTCTATAGCTAGCGGTACTTACGCATTAAATTGAATGGGTCACCGATGAAGCGTAAAAATATTACATAATAGCTCTAGCTCTAAACTGTAAAAGGGTGCATGGTAAGGAAGCCAATTATTGAAAGCCCTGAGGCCTTTTTGCTAGTTGTGTTAAGTGCATTACAGCAAGTACTTATCGACATAGCCACTTCTCGATTGAGTTTTATAGTTTTGGATAGATAGTGTACAAATATACCTATTGAATTTTATTTTTAATCCCCTATAGGTACGTCCATATCTTTCCATAATCAATAGGTATGCGGGCGTAGACTGTGACGTTACGGACGGTAGTAGGGAGACTCTATAGCAGTGGTTCTCATGTGCGGCACCAGAGGATTTTGCTGCGGCCACCAACATAATTCTCAGTATTTAATTTAATTAACTGGGCTAACGTTAAATATGCGTTATTGAAAATGAGTCATGACCAAGTACTTAAAAACCATTTTAATAGTACCACCGTTGAAATTTTGGTTGAAGTTATAGGTCAAGTTATCGGAAGTTATAAAGTCAATTCAAAGAATTGGCAAAAATTACTTTATTAATATTGTCGATTTTTCTTACTACTGTATACTGTGAAAGATCATTCAGTGTAATGCACTTCCATAAAAAAACAAATTACAAGCCAGTTGACAGATATAAACTTAGAAGCAGCCATGCGGCTCGCATTGTAAAAAAAGAGTATTGAGGAATTTCCATGTGCATTATCTATTTTAAAAAAAATATATTAGTATGTACTAAAATGTTCAAATGTATTTTATTAAATAGACTTGTCTATAAATAAATTGAATTATTTTTTAGTTAATAAAATTCAGCTTTAAGTTTTTCAATTACAACAAAAGTGAAATTTGGTGCGGCCACCAGACGTTTCCATATAACTGTCTATGTCAATAATTGTGCGGCCACAGTTAAATTTCACATGAGAACCACTTTTATAGAGTAACATTAGAAGACCTAGGCAAATACTCTAGTCTGTGTGACTAATATTTTATTTGATTTAGTCAATTAAAACTTTTATTAAAAGAAAGCTCGTATCTTGTGAACAGACGACACAAACATTAAGAACTAAAAAAATGGCTATGGTACAAATTAATACTAACCGGTTCAGTCGAGTGTGAGACTGATTCGACCGTGATCAATATTTATCAATATATAATGGCCAAAGATATTGGAGGAACCCTTCTTCTGATATATAATGTATATATATATATTTATATGTATATGGTTTTATTATATCGCTTAACAAGTTTTTGACTATCATAATGTTATGTAGATACCATTTTTCTTTTAATACACAATGAGCAAGGTCGCTGCTCTTTAAAGTTTGGATGAAAATTTAAGTGTGTCGATACACGCAGTCGAATAGTAAACATACTATCTTTCTATACATTCGTAAGTCGTATTAGTCCTGGAACATATGTTATACCATTTGATTTCTAGTCAAGAAAATGAATTGCTACCTTAAATACATTCCGTAGGTAGGTACTCTACAATCATGGTTTAGCGGGTGTTTTGCTTAAAATTGTTTATGCGAAGCCTTTCATCGAAGATGGCGACCGCTCCAAATACTGATAACAAAAAACCATCATAATCATCTCCTTTCACAAATTGATGATCTATGACAATTTAAGACGTCAAACAGGATTTGATGCGATTTTAAGTAAAACATCCGCCATGCCTTGATTTTAGGGTAGGTACATACAGAATGTATTTCAGGGAGAAATTTTATATTTTACTTGGTATCAGACCATAGACTTGATGGGTAGAGATATCGATTAGAAAACCGATTATAAACCTATCATCAAACGTAAAAAAAGCATAATAAAAAAGTATAATTTATTCTAAATCAATCATATTTTTTGGGAAAATGCAGAGAACAGTAGAGACGTATGCAGAAAGAAATAATTATCTTTGCGAGTGACTCAACCTTCAAGTCGTTGATATGACTAGTAAATAATGTATATATTTACTGCAGTTTGATCGTTAATCTACAATAGATTGCGGCATCATAAGAAGAAAAATCAAAACTTCACTAACGACAAATCCACATCAAAACAAACACAAATGATATATGAATCATAATTTTCAATAAGTGGTATAAAACACACACAGTATATATACTAGGTAGTTATTAACATAATTTGCTGTAGTACAAAATAAACGCGACATAAGGTGGCCACAAAATTATAGGACGCGTCACGGACTATAAAATACAGGGTAACAAATGTCGCGCAGAGAAAAAATCCACGCACACAAAAAGATTAGATGAATGAACCAAATCCAATCAATTTCATAATAACCCCCATAAACTTGACGAATTCGTACGCCAATGTACTTATTTTTATCTGTTGGGAAAAAGTGATGCTACTTTTTTTTTTTTTTTGAAAATGACAATTTAAATAACGCCAAATAATAATATGCATATTGTACGTGATTTATATTTAAAAATAATAAAATATTAAATGAAAATAACTTTTTATATACGACGTTTTTAAATTTTCTGTTGACTCATATACACTTGACTATCTTAAACGATCAAAAAATGTGTACTTGATAAAAATATTACTGAAATGTCATTTTGACATTTCATATTGATTTCCATAGTTAAGGCACGTCTATATTAATAATTTAGTTCAGGGGTGGGCAAACTGCGGCCCGCCGGGTATTTTTTTGCGGCCCGCCATTATTAATTGTACATCTGATTACGATTTTTTTAAAAATATTGACAATAGATTAAAATTTGAAGAATTTGTTGTTCAGTAAATGTATTATCTCAGTACGTCTTCCTTGCGTCTCATCTCACACTATGTAACCACTATTTTCTACGTTGAACATCGATTGGGATTGAATGCAAAGAAATTTTGGATTGTAATCTCGCTCTGGATGTAGATATTGTATGTAGATCAATAGATATTGATAGTGTACCGAGTTACCGACAGAGCTACTACTTGAGAATATTGATCTGCAGTGTGACACCGATTTAAGAGAATTGCATCGTCGTGAAGAAATCTCCAAATTTTAAAATGCCCTTAATTCAGACAAATTTGACATACTTAAAGATTATGCAAGAAAAATGTTCGTTATTTTTGGATCAACCTATATATGTGAACAAACATTTTCGATCATGAACCTCAATAAAAATTCTTTACGATCAAATATCTCCGATGCTCATTTAGAAGAAGTTTTGAGAATATCAACTACAACATTAACACCTGAATTTTAAAAAATGTTCAAAAATATACAACAGTTTCATTCTTCTCTTTATTTTTTTTGTAATGTTTATTTTTCGTGATAATAAATAGTGTATATCTAAAAATGGTATTTCACTTGCGGCCCGCCGTTCATTTTGAATTCTTGAATTTAGCCCTCCATCCAAAAAGTTTGCCCCCCACTGATTTAGTTGCTAGGACCCCAGACCCCTAGCAACCAATAATAGTGGATTGGATTACGGATTTCTTCCGAAATAACTTTTCATACAAAACAGAATTAACTGAAAATGAATTCAATTCCACTTAAAGATGGTTAATAGTAAATGCATTGGCATCGTGTTCTGATAAATGTCTAGCTAGTCCGGAAGTTAGTTAAAAATCGATTGCAAGATTTGTAGTGGATAAACAACCACCGGACAAATAAGAATACGACCTAATAAAAACGTTGTAAAATAAATGAATACTTCTTTAAAATAAATAAACGTACTTTTACATTAAGTACCTAGTCAACATGAAATTGGTGTATTAGAAAGTTAGCCGGAGATGAAATACCAAGTAATATTTTTAAAGTTAAAATTTTCTATCATTTCGGACGACGTAGTTATTAGGATAAATTCGCATTACTTATAGACGTCTCGTTACTCGTTAGCAGAAAAAGCAAAAGAAGTGTTTCCCTACTCTTTTGAGCCTGCGTTTGGTCTATAATTTTATTTGCAATAATAATGACTTGGGGTTGAGAAATACTGACTTAAAGAATAATAGTACTCATCCAGACCGTGAACGATGTGAGTTCGAATCTTTTTCGGTACAACATTTTTTCAAGTACCTAATTCAAAATTATTATGTACTTAGTTTCATAAGAATATGACATTCTTGGATCGTGTGTATGATTATACATAAATATATTTGTTGCTATCGTGTAGATTTGGTGTCGATACAAGCTCGTTGCATTGATGATCGTAGTATCACTGGTTTAAATATCGTAGCGGCAGAAAAAATTACATAGGTATACCTACTCATAAATTATATTGAAATAGAAAATAGAAAAATTAATGTAAACAATGGGTTAAGTTAATAACGTATTACAAATTCTTGAAAATACTGGTTAACACACCCTGTAATGGGCTATAAATGTTTCATATTGGATAATAATTAATAGTGATTTTTTAAAAAAAATATTACAAATTGTTTTCATATTCGGTCTCTTTCAATCGACTGCTTGATGAAGGTCTCTCACTGTCTTCATTACTTTCGGTTTATAGTCTTTAATGCCAAGTACTTCCACCAAGCTTGATTATCTCATCAATCTATTGGACGGTTAGTCAATTTTGTTTAGCAAAATTATATTACGAAGGTAACAACTTGAATTTCATACTATATATTTTAATAAATATGTTACGCTATTGAAACCCGTAATACTCATTTATTCATGTTTTACAGTGAATAAATTATTGATTAAATATAAATGTATAAGTATATTATATATAAATGGAAAACAATTATTGTCGTTCTTTATGTGTTTGTTTTGTGAAAGTAGCATTTATTTTTTATTTACTTTAATGACCCTATGGGTTCCGGGTTCATGAGCTCCGCACAACGTATATTATGTAGTATGTACTGACAGATAACTATCGTTCCGGTTATATTAAAGTGTAGTTATGTATGTAGGAAACTAAAATAAGTATGGAGGCGATATAACCCTGTTAGCGAGATAAAATATAAACAGGGTGAATACCAAACGATCTACGCTATAATTTTGTGCTATCGAGAGCGCAGTTGGAATGTTTTCAATATGAATAAACGTCAGTATAATAATTTTATATGTTCAGTGTATGGTTATTTAATAAAACTTTTTCACACAAATTTAATATAAGTAAATTATGCATGTGAATAAAACTGTTGAACTTTATCGTTTATTTATAGGTATATAAATGGATTGAAGCAAAGACAAGACAAATTGGCCAAATGAATACATATAACTCATTATTTTCAAATTATCGTCTATTAGAAGTCGACCACCACTAAATCGATCACTGTTTTATCATCAACTACGCGGACCAGTTCAGTGGAACTGCACACTTCTCTCCATTCGTAAAGCCATTAAAAAATATCACACTGTCGTTCCAAAGAATTTTCAGAATTCTTTTATACAACCACATCTCAAGCTCTGAACTCTCCGTGATATTATGTAGTGTTTATAGGATATAATGACGAATCATTTGCAGCCTCAGGTCAAGGGTTGAGGCGTATCATTTGGACAAAGGTACTCCACGCTATCACAATTCTTGATTTTATTTTTTAAGAATAGTATAATTTCTTATTGGCACATATCTATAATTCGTTGACTTTTAATTACCAAGTTATATTATTAATAATTGTTTTATATTGAGGTTAATTTTTAAGCCATATGAGTAAGAAGATTTCGTTGAATATTATATCGTCACTGTTCTGGCAGAATACACTAATTCGAAAAAATACATATTGAGTTAGTTATACCAAAATGTTCCTTATTTCAAACTTTACAGTCTGGAAACCTTCTTAATAAATAAACAGTCTTTATTTTAAAGTCATCCTTTTTACGTCTACTTAATAAACTCACATGATAGACCATTTCAAACATTTTAAAAACTTCAAAGTCAAATGACTCAAAACTAGTATTCTCCAGTTAGTGTGTTCTGCCAGAACAGATACGATATAAAATGACTAGCTGTCAAAATAATACATTACACAAATTTGTTAAAAATAACCATTTTCTATCCTACATAATTGGATCTACACCAAGTAGAGGTTACATTAACAATCTTTGTTCTACGATGAATGGTTGATGTACATTTGTGCAATCACTTAGGTCTGTGTTGACAAATAGACATTGAAAAACAATGTGTATTTTGCCACCCGAGTATTCAAGAAGGTGACCTACGGCATCTACAGAGACAGGCAGGTATCAGCAGATTATTATATTAATTTATAAGTAGTAAATTGGTTTTTCAAAAAAACCCTGAAAAAAAAATGTGAACGATCTTGTCCCAAGTGAATCTTGTGGAAGGACATCAGATTGAAAACGAGATTTATTATTTTTAAACTTATAGTTAAAAGAAGAAAAGTTCCAGCATTATTGATAAAAAAAATATAATAGGTTTATAATGAAATAATAGAGGTCATTTGTGAAATCTAATTTCTAAAAGAATATATTTTTTGATAATAACATGCTAATTATATCGAATGGCCACCTTAATCGTTACGCGCTGGTTAGTCGGCCAAAGTGAAAATTAAAATAAACATTTGAACCGAAGTACACAATAAATAAATTATATTGATTGAAATGAACCGTATAATATGACGTATTCATTAGAGATTTGAAATTTCATCAAATCAGTGCGAAATAATTACATTACCTATATTCCCTCACCATGGTCGATCCTAAGAGAAGCATATGGGTTTCTATGAGATAGAGGTTGTGTCAACAGATTTTTGTTTTTACGAAAAATGGATATTAGCAAATTGCTCAACTGATAACGTAAATACTCTAACTAAAGTTAATTTATTTTGTAAAATACTATTTTTCATATGATTTTAAGTTAGTATGGTAGTAATAAATTCACCTGTTTCATTTTCCTCGCAAATATTTCGTTTGCAACCACCGATCACTTTCTCTTTAAAGAAGTAGGGTGCATGCCTTCATACATATTCAATAGATGCACCCTTCATTCAAACGGCGGCCGCTCAGAATGTGAAGCTCCCGCGAAAGCTCACCTCGCGACCCGACGACTAACGACACCCCGTCACAGTCTGAGGGGCGGCTTTCGGTAAGGGTGACTGCGGTGCGCTAGGGATGTTATGTAGTATAAATTGTCAATAGGCATTGTGATGGACACGGCGTAAAAAAAATATTTTTTACCGAATTTTTCGGTACGGACGTGGAAAATGTGTGAAAACTAGGGTCCTCGTTGTGAATAATATAACTTTGGTTATTTTAAGAAGTTTTCTTTTGCTTGGAAATGTTTTCATTTTTGGGTTTTTGTTCATGCTAACATATTATACTTTTGATTAATTTGTAACCTTATATTTTTTTGTGGGTTCTAAAATGATGAATGAATTACAGTGATACGATTGTTTTATTTATATTACCCTATTTTTACCACGTTTTTCTTAGCTCGTATTCTTATTTGTCCGGTGGTTATTTGTCCGGTACAAATCTTGCAATCAATTTTTAACTAACTTTCCGACTGGCTAGACATTTGAAACTTTTAGAATATATCAGAACACAATGCCAATGCATTTTAATACTTTTAGCCATCTTTAAGTAGAATTGATTTCATTTTCAGTTAATTCTGTTTTGTATGAAAAGTTATTTCGGAAGAAACCCGTAAAAAGTAAAACTATTATTGGTTGCTAAGTGGGTCTTAGCAATTAATATTAATATATACGTGCGTTACCATGGAAATCTATATGAAGTGTGAAAATGACATTTCAGTATATTTATTCAGTATTTCTATCAAGTACAATTTTTTTTGATCGTTTAAACTAGTCGAATCAAGTTTATATGATTCAACAGAAAATTTAAAAACGTTGTATATAAAAAAGTTCTTTTTATATTGTAATTATTTTTAAATAATTTACTGAATAGTAAAAAGATAATTATTAATTAAACTACGGCAGAGTTAAAACCACCACCAGTCTGTTGAAGCCTCAGACGTCCAACTCCTTCTCGCTTCTCTTTCTCGCCAGTATAAGCTCGCTAAGTATCTAGTTCAATGATGTAACATAATTTTGATAATCGGCATTGTAGAATCAATAATTACCATCATACTCTCAGCCAATAATAGGTTTAATATTAGAACAATACATTATATTATATATAAATACGAGTATAATAATATCCTTGACTTGGTTTAATTCGTATTAAGTAAATGATAATGTGAGTTTGAATGGTATTAAGTATATAGTATATTCATGAAGAATACGGTGAAATGATTTCTTTCTACGGCGCAATTCTTCAAAGAAGGTTTCATAGGTAGATATATTATAACATATCCCTTCACGTCTTCACTTTTAAAAAGATTTCCAAAGAATGTGTCATCACGTTTGACGCCAAAGAAATTTCGTTACATTTGTGATTGACATTTTGTAAATGGGGTGAACCGCAGAAATTTACATTCCCTCACGATGGGTGGATGTTAATTTGAATAAAATATATTTAAACCCCCTTTCTTTCTAACAGATTTGACAATATCTGACCATAATATTCTTTGATATTTATAAATTATGTAGATTATGTATTAAAACAGACATTACATACTAGTATAAATGTAAACGTATTGCACCTACAAAGTACATTTCTATTTAAAATATATATTTAAATGTCCAAATAAGTAATAGGTATATTATTATAATTGTGAATTTACTATAAAAATAATTACAAGATAAAAAAAAACTTTTTATATACCACGTTTTTAAATTTTCTATTGAATCATATAAACTTGACAATTCTATGTAATAATAAAAACTTTTATTGTACTTTATATAAATATTATAGAATACAGAAATGTCATTTTGACATTTTATATCGATTTCTAAAGTAACGCACGTATATAATAATAATTTAGTTGCTAGGACCCACTTAGCAACCAATAATAGTGAGTAGTAAATATTACTTTTAACGATTTTTTTCCGAACTGAAAATGAATTCAATTCTGCTTAAAGATGGCCAAAAGTTTTAAAAGAATGCATTGTCGTCGTGTTCTGATATATTTTAAAAGTTTCAAATGTCTAGCTAGTCGGGAAGTTAGATAAAAATCTTGGACAAACAAGAATACGAGCTAATAAAAACGTGGTAATATATTATATTGAAGGTGAAGGACCAGATACCTATTGATGTTATTTTTGTGTTAATTTGTAATAAATAACAACATATTTTAATGCAATAAACCAAGTCTCGATTTGTACTGATTACTATTATTAAACTTCTTAATTAGCTGCTGTAAAAGACAATACTATGTTTTAATTTACAACGTGTTAAGCGAATCATTATTACTCAACTAAAAAATAATTAACTATTTTTTTATTAAACGAACAATTATTATTATTCATAAGATTTGAGAATGTAATTTTCTTTTTTGAAAACAATTTGAAAACACCTCAGATATATGAGCCGATTTGACTCTTTTTCGAGTTTCTGTTAAGATACATTCACAAAGTATTATTTATTTAATTTATGTTCACAGGAGAAGGCTAGAGACCGTTAAGTTACCGATGGATGCGGCATCTAGTGGTTGCGAGTATCCTTCTACGATTCGCGCAGGCATACGTCACCAACTGAGTCCTACATTTCCTACGGAAGAAGTTTCGACAGGCGACTGTAAAGCCGCCAAGTAGATCGAGGTCTATTCTTTTGTTTACAGATTATTACAGATGGGTGTGGATGTACTCTCACTGCATTACAACCAGTACGATTATTGTAATATCATGTTCATATATTTACTGCATTATTGTCATATTCTGCTAATGTGTTCGTCGATGCTCATTATATTAGATTACATTTTATACATCATAATATACATACATTGCAATAAGGGTGATTGTTGTAGATTCGTGTTTAAGTGACTTATTTTGCGATTGTATTCACTTTAATTTTTAAAAAATTATGTGTTAGGTATTTTGTTATAAGTAGGTAAATGCTTGAGACCAGGGAACTCAGAAATAATGTGAACTGAAATACCTTATGGGCAAGGAGAAGCAGGCAACCGATCTCGTGTAAGGAAGAATACAGGATAAATTTAAACACGTGTCAAGAATACGTCATAGGTACGTCGAATACTGACAACTGCTCTCGGTTTATGCATTGACGCTCATTTAATATTGGTGTATTACACACACTATTATACGTCTATAATGCGTGGTTCATTTTCGTAGGACACTCCCACATTTAAAACCCTGCATCAAAATGTACTGTATTGGTAAATACTTCTATTTATTATCTCTTCTGTGCTTGAGACATGTTAAGTAGTTACTGGCTTTCACATATTTTAATCAAGTCCTGGATAATTTCTTCTGTCGCCATGCCAATAATATTTTGGTTTAGGAGTGAAAAAATATTTAAATTTAAGTTGGTTTGTAATATTTACAGAGTAATAAAATGTTTTGTTTCAAAAGAATGAAGGAAAATTTAATAACATCTTGAATGAATTGGCGGTCGATTTATAAATCAACGTAGTTAAAATTTATTACTTTCGCGAGTAAAAACAACTGCCGAAAATTTCGAAGAAGTCCTCGCAACGCAATCCTTCGAATAAATTTATAACTGTTCAAGAAACAACAATAAAGCCGCACAAATGACATAAAATAAAGCACAAAATCAGACGGCGCGATGTTCTCGTGTAACCCTGCAATAACCGAATTTAAAAATGTAATATTTTAATAAAATTCTGTAGACTTCGGTTAATCTACAACAACTATACAACTGATTGTATTTAATAAAAGAGTTTGATCTAAATAAAATAAAATACAATAGAAAGATCTGTGGAAGAAATCGAAATTATTACTGATGGAAATAATCTATGTTAAATTTTCTCTTCATCTGCCGCCATCCTCGACCAAAAATCATTATATCTCAATACCCAAAGCCAGTTGAATCAGATCACTAACGCCTTAGATTTTAAGCCACTTACGGAGATTTCACCAAAAGAGTCATTTGTCCTGCTGCCTATGCTTCTGTTGCCCTCTATGTTCCCCAAAATACACCAACAATTATTTTCCGTCCAGAACCGTGGCCCATAAATAGCGCTATTTTACTAATACGACTTTTTGAATTACTAGACGAATTTGAAATTATTTCAGAATATGTTTAGCGTTCTGTGATTAAGCTCCCTCCTTCAACATTTTTTCCACCATGTACCCACATTATTTTCCACTTAATCTTATTTTACTTCGTCAAACGTATTCAGAGTCGTGGTTTTCTAGTACGTTGTTGTCCCTCTGTCTTCAACGATGTTATGTATTTCAAAGCTCAAGATCGAGAGACTTTTCCTTCTAGAACTGTGATGGCTTAACTCATTTGCTGCTGACTAGATAATGATTTTTTAACGACCACCTTTAAAATGCACGTTAATTACATCGATCGGCCGCCTGATCATTAAGCGCCAGATGCGTCTTCAGCGTCCAAAGTATTAATATACATATTTGCACTAAAATTTATTTGTCGTTGAAAGCTGTCCATCAATGCAATATCTTTTGCAAAGGTTACGGTTTAGGTTTACTTTGGCTGGTTTGAATACAGCTATTTTACTATATAGACTAAACTTTTTGGATCCAGAGTGATTTAAATTTTATGGAATTATTAGTTAATAATATTAATAGCGCTACAGCCCGGTGTAGAATCTCATCTCCAGCATTGTTCTCCACCACTTCCTCTCCCTTAACTTGAAACGCAAGTTAATATTGTTTTTCTTCATCCAATCACCGGAGTCATGGTCTTATGGCACGTTGTTGTCCCTCCGGATTTAACGATGTCAAGCATTTAGATTCTTTATGTATTGTTCATCTATTATGGAAAAATCAGATGGCTTTTATATTGCCAGCTACATGCAGGTACCAGAATATTATGTACTATATAAAGATTATGTATGATAAGATTACGAGCGCCCTTGACGGATGAGTGGTAGAGGTAGAGCATCCACCTCTGAAAGGTTGGTCTAGGTTGTGGTTTTGAATCCCGCGTCTGGAAAATTAACAAGTTATTTTAAAATGTAGGTACTTATATTTGTATCTAACATAATATACAATAAACTCAATACGTTAAGAAAGTCGCTAAAATTTATTTGTCGTAAAATCTGTTTATTAAAAACCCAGATATTAGAAGACAGTCAAGATCCACATAGGAATATAAACCGAGTGGAAAAAAATATAGAGCCACTATTATGAAAAGAGCTTATTTTCATATTATGTTTAATAATGTTAGTTAGAGATGGGTTAAAAACTCAAAGCTTTACGCAAGCGCACGATTCACCGCTGTCGGGAAAAAGAGACGGCCGTCGTTTAGGGAGGGAGGGAGCGAAATGGGTAGAGAAAAGCACTGTCACCAATTGTCCGCAATATTGTTTTGGTTTATTTTCCTATTGTCTTTTGTCCGACCTAAAGCTGGCGGTGCTGGAACAGACTGGTCTTCTTCGGGCTGCTATGAAAAACAAGGGAGTGTGCTCTATTTTATCAGATACTACCAATATGTCACGGAAAATAATATATATTTTAGATACTAAAGCTTGTTTAAATGTATATCTTATACTTTTACTTATTAGATTCTTTTAATAATTTACTAATTTAGAACTTGGTAAAATTTAATTTACTGAATATAAATACGTAAACAATCATACGAAAAATATATTCACAACGATTTTGAACCCAAAAATGTTTTTAATTCAAAAGATAAAATCAATATTAATAGCGTAATGATTTTATTTGTGTTTTTTATGTTTTAAACTCGGTTTAAGATTCGTATTACATGTTTCTTTTATTCATAATATTATATGTTTGTAAATCAGACTAATAAAATAACTTATTTGTTATAGGTACCTACCTACCGACATAAATATTTTTCTATAATTTTGTAGGGTGATATTTTAGAAATTTTCAAAGTACCTACCTAATCTAAGTAATTAGTAAAATAATGAAATCCACTAAATTATTATATGTATATAAAATAATTAATACAAATATATAAGTATAATATAATATATACTATTATGCAGTATACTATATAATGTTATGTATAATACGTGAAAAAGCTTCCGATCATTAAAACTAAATAAAATCTATATTACTTATTCAAAATTGTAGAAGTAAAAAGTAATTATTAATAATGACGAATATAAAAATAGTGTTGTTAAAAAATTGTAAAATTATCAACAGAAGCAAAATTCATTTTCTTCTCTGATGGTTTTGTAGGGGTTTTTACTGTTATGCCCGATTGTGTTTCTGACATGACATTCTGCAGTACCCACAACATATCTTGTCACTTAGCAAACACAAATATCATTGTCGCTGGCCTCCACGGATTGTTCGACAATAATTATTTTCTGGACCTAAAAAATATGATATTATTATCTGAAAGTATGTGCATATCTAAAGTAAAAATCATGAACGAGAGATTGAACATTCGTTTCGGTAAGTGATATGCTATAAAATTTAACTATATATATATACATTTGAATTAAAGGTACATTGAAGTTAATGACCGAACCAAACCATACCCGCCACAGCCGGTCTTAATCGGGCATATCATGGGTCCTAATGTGTGAAGCATCAGTTTTTTTATGACAGGGTTCAGTTACCCAAGTCTGTGGTCACCATGCACTTAAATGTGCTTTGACTGAATTTACATGACGTAGAGGCAAAATATTTTTTAGGAACTAACTAAAGCTAATATAAAACTGCCGAACAACTAAAGTGAAGAGTTCTTCACGTTGGAAATATGACGTCGCAAATTTTTTAAATACAACAAAATTGTTCTTTATAGGTACAGTTTGGAGGAGGAGATATTTACTTTCAGTTCTAAATAATATGGACTTATTTAACTGTTTCGACTAAAGTCATAATTATACTCTTATATTATTGAAGGTTCTCTTTTAAACCTAAATATTTATTTTATAAACGCGTTGATAAAATAATGATTGCAAAATGAATGTTTTTCATAATTATATATGAGTACTTCTTATATTATGTTCTTTATTCACAGGGACTTGTAGAAAATCAGTCAAAACTGACAAGTCAAACTCTACTCGTAAAACATAATAAAGCTTTTTTTAATATAAAATATAAGGGCAATCACAGCATAAGGAAGTCGGTAATTTATTTTCCCTTTGCCAAAACAAGAGTAGGTATCTGTTTCCTGTCACCAAGTGGTACGGTTGTTAAATAATATCAAATCAATATAAATATTTTTATAGACAATGCTATCTATTAGGATACAAAGTATGAAGGATAATTTCATACTATAGGTACATAATAGTTCTCAGAAATTTAAAATTTATTGAGACATACATTGGAACGAATTCTTAATATTATCTTACCTTTGTTATAGTATTTAATTGACAGTAACGCCTATAACAATAGGCAATGGATTTTAATTTGGAAGCCGGTTCGGATCTAAGTTATATTATTATGTTTTAAAAAATATCAACCTAATAATAGTATAACCAAAACACACTTTGATTTTATACATTTACTAGCTGACCCGGCAAACGTTGTTCTGCCATATAAATTATTTCTAGTGAATATTTTGGTTGTTAAATAAAAAATAACGAATGTATCGTAAGTGTGTGGGTATGGATCTATGACAGAAAGAGGAATAGAGCGTTGTAGACGATGACCGCCGATAAAAACAAAAAAACATCAACCATCCATTTTCTCAATTCAAAATGAGTAATGATGTTCATAATGAATGAATTACCTGTAATAGGATCTCGTTGTTTAATGTTTATGCAATATCCGTCTTGTCCCTTCCAGAAAATTAGCGGATATTGGAGAGCGTCCTATGAATGGTGTGTGTCAGCGATGAACTCCAGATTATTGTTTCTTCTTCGAATCACGATTTCTCGCGTCGATGTGCGGTCACCAACCATGATTCCAGCAATGTCGTCAACAACGGTCGCATTGAATCGACGTACGTGCTCTCCAGCTGGTGTTTAATCAGGATTGATGACAATAGCGTGATTGTCACTTTGCAATTCGTGCATGTGTGCTTTGAAGAATTTCAATAATTCATTGTGCTCATTCAACAGGGCGTCCAGTTCGCCGACGATGCGCCTGGCATCAGGCGAATTGAGGCTATTGTAGCCGCAACGTTCATCCACATGATTGATGTCCTCACCGCCGCGCCGCGCCCATGAAGTAGATTTGTAAAAAATTATGTGGTTCGTTTGGCATTGGCAGCAATGAACCTACTTTGTGGTATACTTGGCCTTTGATTTTGAACGTAGAATGGAATTGTTGACCATTTTCCGCAGTGTTGTGAACTATTTCTGTTGCTCCGGACGAAGTCATTTGGAAGCATGAATTGAATGTGCGAATGGACTTCAGGAACAGGTTTGAATCTGGAACCGTGCCGATGAGCAAGCCGTTCAATGGTTCTGGTGGTATCTCAATTTCTGATAGTTGCACTTTTCCTGATGCGCAACACATCCCGGCTGACTCATGTTTGAATTTGAGCGCATGATAATGGGAACATTCTTTGTCCATAGCACCAATCAGCACTTTCGGATGAGCGGAATATTCAATATCTGGCTCGTACTCGAATGCGAGACGAAGGAACGAAGCGGATGTAAATGTTCGATGTACTTGTTGGCATTGTCGGTCATTTGCTCTGCGTGTGTTAACTACGAACCGGCGCGCTTGGCTCCGTTCCAATTGTTGTTGTTGATTTCGTTCAGCTCGTGCCTCTTGTGATTGAGATGCACGCAATTGCGACATGCTTACACGCACGTTTTTGTTATCTTGTTGGATTTGTTCTTCTGTTCTTTCTGCTCTACTATTTCGCATGTTTGTTGCTTTATTCGTTTGCTGGCATTGTGCACTGTAATACACGCACATAAAAATAGATAAATTAAAATAAATCGTACAAAATTTTGCACGCACTGCGTTGTGATATGCCGAATGAAATGTCAAAATGACGCGACGCTTCTCTTAAATTCTTCTCGGACGTAGCGCCATCTGTCATTCAACAACATAAATAATTTCGTTCTGTTTGAAATACGAACGACGGTTAAATTTGTTCATACAAAAATAATAAAATCGCGATTAAAAAATGGGAGAGTGGGGGTAGGAGGGTGAAAATTTGGGGTTATAGGTATTTTTTATGCCAAATAATAAAAAAAATACAAAAAAAAATTGTCAAAAAATAAAAAGAAAAATTTTCTGGATAGAGATACCCTAATCACCTAGCGGTATGAAATATACTTGTTGACCTTTTCTCATACCTAACAAATATACATGAAAAAAATCATAAAAATCGGTCGAGCCATTTCGGAGGAGTTCGACCACAAACATCGTGACATGAGATTTTTATATATATAGAGATGTACATAATTGGTCGTGCAGCGAAAATAGTAATTTAACAATTTTAATGACATTTACTAATTATTACGGGAATAATATAATATAAGCAACCACGTAGGTATTCATATTAGGTGCAAATTTAAACGTATGTGTAATTTATTACACAAATTGTTTTTCTCAATCTGTTCATGGAAATTTCTTCATGTCTGCTATTTTCCTTTACAATTTCACTGCCAGCCAAATTTTACTAGGTGGATATCTATTATATGCCAACTATTTTTGGAACTAAAAAAACGCATGAGAAATATGAAAAATGCATATAATGATGAAATTCTATGAAACCTTAGGTACATACCTACCAAATCGACACGTTTCTTTGTTTTTTTCGTCAACATTTTCGTAATAAATATAGATTTAAAAATATACATTAACCTTGCTATGATGTTGAAAAGGTCTCGCGAGCTTATTCGTGTATGACGTGTAGGATGATACATAAAAACTTTGGCGAGTAAACTCGCCCGTGGCATTGGTTAAATAAAAGCCAATTAAATTATTATCTTCTTATGTGAAAAAATATTCTCTTATAGTGATTGATTCTAAACAAATAAAAGTGAAACAAAAATGAATTATAAGTCTATTTATATATTTACACTACAACAGGCCATAATGACTAAAGGCAGTAGTGTAGTGAAACATAAGTATAGGTAATTAATAATATAAGAGATACGCAAACACCCGGGCTTACAGAAAATCACATAAATAATATATTGTGACCTCAGCGGGAATCTAACCCAGAGCCCCCGAATGAACGACCAGCGCCTTACGCACTGGACTACGAGGGCCGTCTTTTATTGTTTGCAAGTTACGTCGATTAAAATATCAATCCATTGTGGTTGCAAATTACTAATATAATTACAATATCTATTTACAAATCAACGATAATCATTTACTATTAATTCTTTGCAACTGCGATTACGAGAACCCATCTACATACGCAAGTATACAAGAATTATATATTTTATATATTATGTGATAGCAATGCTTGATAAAATTCAAATAATACCATTTTAGTTTTTATCAGAATCGCATGGTTTAAAGCATTTGATTTTCTATCCAAAGAGTAGGTTGACTATCTGAAACCCGTTGCCAAAAAACTTGGCCTGTCGATCGTGGACAGGTAAGCACACGCTGACATTAGATTTATGGCCTCTGCTTGGCCTAGGAATTTGCGTTCAAGATAATATCCGAAGTCGTTAATATAATTTTATTGTTCTTTCTATATAATATAACTAAATTTAACGCGTTCGATTTTAATGTCAAAGTGCTTGTGTGCCAAAGTTCATAGATATACCTACTTATTATAATTAAAAGATCTTTAAATACTTCTGTTTTCGAAAACGATGATGTCGAAAATCATTAATTTTTATGAGAAACAAAAAAAAAGTTTTGTCAACTTTCTATGTTTCTAAATAGATGTAGATTATTTTTAATATAAGTGTTTCCTTAGAATATTTATATAATTCAATTTTGAATTCGAATTGAGTACTTATATATTTTGAATACAAATAGTAAATATAATATTATATATCATAATATGAAATTTACTATGACTGGTAATTAAAAAAATACATCCTATTGGGCTAGATCAAAGGTTAGAGGGGACATGGAAGAGTTCCCTCCAAACGGACAGACTAAATCAAGAGTGCACAAAGAAGATAATATACCTACTTGCAATCTGTTGCGTATGTGATTGCCACACATATTCCATTTTTGTTTATTCTGTTAGTTTTGTATATTCTCGACATTGTATAATAATATGCTTAATTGAAATAACATTAAACGGGGCGAATTTATTTATTGTCACTAATAATATTTTCGAAGATATTGCATCATAACTTTACGCGTAGTAGGTATATAGCAGTGGCGAAGGGTGGAGGTAGGCTGTTAAAATCAGCCATTAATAGTGCACACTAAACTTTGTCAGTCATACGTATTTGTTTTCATTGAAATAAGACTACAATTTACAGACGGTGTTGGTTAGTTGTATTATATACTATTTAATATACTTATGTAAATAAGATATTGATATTATTATGTTTGGCTCGTGCATGCAGATTAAACCATACATAACTTTGGATATTTTATAGATAGAATAATATTTTAGTTTAGGCAGGGCTTAATGAATTAAAAAAAATGAACCAACAATCTGTGTAATAATATGTATTCTTAATACAACGAAAATAAATAAGTATGAATGAAAAAGTGTGCACAATTTTGTCGTATTGCCCAAAATATACGAAAACTATCATGGTTTGGCTTAGCCAGGGTTTAATTGATTTTTTAAAAGATAACCAACACCATCTGTAAATATTGTAGTTTTAGTTCAATAAAAACAAATACGCATGACTAACAAGTTTAATTTGCACTATTTATGGCGGATCTTAACAGCCTACCTCCACCTGAGACTATATTGGTCAAGTAAATACAAACTCATATAGGTAATACATATTATATTGTATAGAACCTTCTAACATCAAATAAATTGACCCTAGTTGGGCTGAAACTGGCTTCTGACCGTCCTATAACAAGGGGTTGACTTCAATACAAACAAATAATAATATTGCGTTTTATTTTAATAGTATTATAAATGTCCAAAGTTGGCTAGAAGGTGTGTAGTAAACATTTGATCCCATATTCCGAAAAAAAAACCAAGGCTGTGAAGACGTACGCCAGGAATAGCAAATGAGATTACAGGTAACGACTGACGGATCTCATACTTTACTAGAGTAAGCATTGATATACTACTGGATGAATCATATGCTTCTTAAAATGACGCCCGATTTTCAGCGAGTCGGCCTTTGTTAAAACTTACTGGGTAAGCCCGATCTAGCTTGCATCTTACTCTAACTAATAGTCAGCGCATGACGACTTGCTCTGTCTGCTTTGCGTTGCAGCCACCCTTAGGTTCACTATTCCAAGAACGAAAATTTAGTTTTACAGCCAGGGCAATACGGGTGAAATTCGGGAATCCATGTTATCGGTCTTAACGCATTATACCTACAAGGAAATATTATAAGACGATATTCATAATATCTTTTGTGGTACACTTTTAAAATGACACTTGTATGGGAACTGCTCATCTAGTAGTATATCAATGAGAGTAAGTCACTTGATTTAAATTCTCCAAAATATACAATGAAACATTATAGAAACATACATAACTAGGTATTTTGAAAAAATCTCGGAAAATACCACGCCAAGCAGGACTCCAACCTTTTTTAATGGTATTCAGATCAATGTGCCTTACCGATTGCGTCCTACCTAATTACGATAAAACTAGCTGTAGGAGTTATTGCAGAAATTTTATTTAAAATTGTATCGATATATTTGATCTAGGAAAAATATAAACCATTACCAAAAGTTTGTATATTTGACTTGTCCTATCTTCCAGCCTTGATACTATCTATAATAATAATTGTAAGTGAGGTCATGACTGAAGAAGAACGTCCTGGCTTAAAAATCTGAAAGTCTGGCTTAACGTCTTTATCGGGGTTAGATAGGGAAAAAATAGCTAAAATCATCACTGACTCCGATAACGGATAGGTATGGCAGAGATCAGTGGCGAAGGGTGGAGGCAGGCTGTTAAGATCCGACAGAAATAGTGCACACTAAACTTTCTCAGTCATATGTATTTGTTGTCATTGAACTAAGACTACAATGTGCAGACACTGTTGTTTAGTTTTAAAACAAATCATTAAAACCTGCCTAAACTAACCCATAATAATTTTGGTATATTATTGGCGATGCACAATTTTTCAGTCATACTTAATAGTGTTATTGTTGAATTATGAATACATATTACAGATGTTGTTGGTTAGGTTTTTTAAATTCATTAAGCCCTGGATATACCAAAACCATAATAAATAAAAAATATTCTTCTATTTTCTATCTATAAAATATTCAAAATTATGTATGATTTAATGGCTTTAATTTAGATATTTTGTAGATGGATGCATAGTTTTTTACTGTTATCTATTATGGCTTGGTTTACGCAGGGCTTGATTTATTAAAAACTTACCTACTAATATTTTAAAGCATACCGATGATACATATTGCATTGTTATGAATATTATTTGTGATATTATATTAGGTAGTGTTTTTTACTTATTATATTAAGATTATCGTAAATAATGTGTCGGTAAGTAATATTATAATTTATCACTAAGCATTGTCAAAAATTGAAAAGACAGCATATTATTTATTAAATAATAAAAAAACGAGACGACGAATTCTTCCGAAATGAAAGTTTTTCGGCCGAAAGAGAAAAATGCGCGCCGTTAGACGAAATCAAGTATGCCGAAAATCTCCGACGTATAAAAATATTTTCACAATATACCTCGTAAAGTATTCAAATGAACGCGCGGGGAAAACTTTATTAAACCTGAGAGCAATTTTCCATCCCAATCCTTTTGTGTGGGCCCGTGCTCACTATTCAGGAATTTCATTGTAAACGACATGGTGGTTGTTGCATGAAAAGAAGACGTCTGTAATGGGAGCCGCACAATATTATGCAAGCTTATTTATTTTTCATTGTGGTTGATACGTTATATTATAATAAATAATATCATTGCTAACGCTTTCTTTTATACTATACAAATGTTTTTTGGCAATATCTATGTCAAATTAACTATTTTTGAAGTTATACTTATTTTGGCGCGTTTGGGAAATCAGATCAGAGTGTATTTTTGGCACGTGAAATGTAGCACATAATTTATTTTTTCACACGAAAAAAACGCACTCGATTGGATTCGAACCACCGATTGTTCGGTTATCAGCCGAACGCACTACCTTTACGCCACAGTATGATACTCCAATCGTGACGATTATACAGTATAATATTATAGTTTAGAATTGTTTCGTTGCCTAGGCAGCGAATTTATTATTGTCGGCTATTTGCAATTCCTTATGTAAACAAACTATTAAACGTCAGAGTGACAGTTGGTACTTTAAAAATAAAAACAACGAGAAACCATTGTATAATTTAGTAAAAGAAGTCAAAGTGTATAGAAATAAACCAACGGCGTTCCAATAAGCGGTTCTTTTTCATGGATGTGTAATTTAACAAGATAATTGAGAGCTAGTCAAAGAATCTAGTTTATCACAAGTTTTGTTTTTGTTTTGTTTTTGTTTTGTTTCGCCAAAGAAGTATAACTTTTAACGCGCGTACATAAGTACACACACCGATTTTTTTTATTATTCAACGAATAATTCACAAGATTTAAGAATGTAATATTCTAATTATCGAACATATATATAATTTTGAAAACATAATAATTTACCTATAATAAAGTAATTTAAAAAAAATCTACAAATGATTTAATATACATAATTTTGAAAACACTTCTGAGAAAATATATTATAACCAATAGAAAAAACTTTTTTCAAAAAAGTAAGATGTAAGAATCGAACCTGCATCTCTCGGGTAAATGTCGCGCCCATGCACAAATACCAATATGCTAAATGCGTCAGACTTAATCGCTACAAATTTTAGCTTTGAGTGATCCGTGACGTCGGTTAGTAATTAAAGTAATAAGTACCTACTTTGATTTAAAATACAAAAGCCGATCGCCAATAGTAGCTTAATTTAGAAAACGCTTCAGAGAGTATTAAACGCCATAAGTTAAAATTTGTGGTCTATGTGCATGGGCGCGATTTCTGCGGGGTGTCTTACTTTTTTCAAAAAAGATTTTTCTCTATAATGATATTTTCTCAGAAGTGTTTTCAGAATAATTATGTATGTTAAATATCTAATTCATTAAATTGATTAATAAGTTTCGGTATTGTTATGCATTGAAATATTTATGCACTATTTTTCTCCGGGTAGGTACTTAATTCATTCATCTTTATAAAATATTAATATCAGTTTCGTATATATCTACATTATCAGTTATCAACTAATAATTTACCGTTCTATTTCTACATATTAAAATATCATGTATGGATCATACCAGTGATTCGAAATAATTTATTAATGGGAGTAGGCAGGTTATGCGTTGCATAGGAGCGGCACATTATTAAGGGCGGCGAATGAAGGAATGAATACAAAATATTACAACTTCTGAGAGCAGTGGTACTTTTTCATGAAGCAGACGATGCAGTCTAGTTTAAACGTCTTAGTTTAAAAAAATGATCGAAGCATAAAAAATCCGGACAAAATAACATTTATTATATCGTAATACCTATTGCAGTGACGTCCCGTGGGGGTAGGCAGATTGAGCGTCGCTTGGGGGGCAAATCGAGTAGAATTATTTGGAATATAATATATAAATATCTACCTAAACTTAGTAATAATGAACATAATATCTTTCCATTAAAAAATCAGCACACTGGTTTTGTCAGGTTCGCGATATCTCGCGATTCCGTTGCTCTTCGACGACTCCTTTTGCGACGATTTGCAAATAATTTGTCTGATATTTCGTTAGTAATGTATCCATACAAGTTGTATGATACAACACATTTCTTAGATATTGGACTCATGAAAGGATGATAAAAATAATTTATAAAAAAATGAGGCGGTATTTTATCTAGGGACGTCACTGACCCATTGTAATACATATTGTAATGTCGGTCTATCGCACAGGTAACATTTTAATAGGGGTGACACTAAACCTGTCAGCGCCACAGACCTCCACGTACCTAAGTAAAGTTGGTTTTGTGGAAATGCTGTATTACTCAACAGGTGGTGGTGTGTATATCAATTTAAGATGTTTGGTGTAAGTATTTATTTAATCAGTTGAGGCATGGTCTAAAAAGATCGTGGCTAGGCGATGCGCGGATTGCGGGTCGCGAGTGCAAATGACGCATAATTTGTCATATAAATCCAACATGCGTTCATTTAATGTTCTGTTTATTGTTCTATTAGTAACAGTAATAATATATTCATTGACATGTTTTCTTTTTCAAGCAAATGGGTAACGTTTTTAGTCATCTTTACACGATTCGAGAATTAATACCCCCGTCGCCATCACGAAACAAATTGACGTATTCACACCTCGACATTCGCTCTCCGATTGCCAGCGAGTCCAAAATTTTGTCGCGCCTATAGTTGAAAATTATTTTCCGTTTCACTGAAGTATCGTCTTAATATAGTCGTATATAAATAATAAAATAGGTATCTAATGAATTTGCAGACAATTTTAAAATTAAAATGAAAAGATACGGCATTTTAAGTTTGCTTAAGGGCAGTACTTTGCCTGTCTTTTGAATGCCCTGGTAGAGTTTTCGAAAAGACAGTCTCATCAACGTACTCCAAGTAGCAGATATTATTTAGTATGGCAATAACAGCTATGTCTCGATTAGGCGGTTTTAACGGTTGTAGTATAAAATCGAAAACGATGATGAATATAAACGTATTATGGACATAGTTATGTTTGACTCGAGTCATCATTCAGAATCATTATATGATACAGACATACCTACACCAGTCCTGATAAATCATTCACTATTCTGATTCAGGGATTTATTAATGGACAAGATCTCACGAGATAAATTTCGTCTTTATAATATAATGCTGTAATGTACCTACACATTACTTATTAATTGTACCTAATGTACCTACCTACATTTTATTTGAATACATATATATTTACATTTCTTAATAATTAAGAAACATGAATTATTACAATACTTATTATGTGTTCCTTCAAATAATATTTTAAAGAGTGTACAATTTATATTGCTATGTTTGGACACGAATTGAATTATTTCAAGTTGTTAGACGTATTTATATAATTATAAAGTATCTGATGATAAGGCTATTGAATGGCCAGCGTGGGTTCCTAGCGGGGGAGCGGGGATCAAGTCCGAGAGGGGTCCAGTCAAGTTGATATCGTGGGTAGAGGTCGTTAGCGTACGTCGTCAACCGGCTACTGGTTTTCAGGGCTGATATCCGGTGGACAGATCGCGCACAGACGGTCAGACACGAATTGGGGAAATAAGCTTTGATTTAATACAAGAATACATTCTCATATATATCTTAATATTATTAAATTTGAACCATTTTGTTAATATGTCATATTTCTTACAAAAATCTACAATAATTACTATGTTTGCAATATTTTTAACTATAATATACCATGTGTATTTTTACTTTGACAGTAAGCGGACAGTAGTAGATGCATTAGTGATGATGAATAATGACAAACAATAAAATGAAGATATCTATAGCAATACGAGTGAGAACTTATGAATGAATGAATTTTCTATGAGCAGATCCTTGGATACACAGATAATAAAATAAATATGTATTGACAGGAAGACACAATCATGTTATGTCCACCTAATGCACGAAAGCCATTTAAAACCCTCTTTATAATACTATTAGAGTTTTTTACATTTAACAACTGCCTCTAGACTCTATTGCAGTGTTTTTAAAACCCATAGATAGGCAAGTAGGTATGTCTATTGGATTATTTTAAAAATAAATGCCATTGGAGTAAGAAGGCAAACAATATATTATTTATATTCTCTTCGAGGAGTACTAATTTAAATTATATCTGTTTCACCATGCGCTTGTCAAAAATAAAGATTTTGACCATCAATTGTCTAGCTAGACTAGATTATTCGAAATTTTTATATTATATATTCCAATCCCATGCCTCGAACTAAACTCGCTTACTACTTATATATTAATTTAAACGTGTAAGTAAGCTATGAATAATTCTTTCTTGAAACTATTATAAAATTAAATTAATTAAAACGAAACATATTATTGTAGATACTTAGTCCAAATAATTGATTAACGATCGGAGATTTCTTTATTGTTAAATATTATAGACTTTTAACTTTACTGATTAAAATAATAACTCTTTATTTCATCTTACAAATTTACTATTTTAATGACATAAGTGTTTCATATTATTTATCGCACAAATTGCCAGATATGAGAAAAACTTGTAGTTTTTTTAATTTTCTTCAAATAATATTACCAATAAAAATTGAAATATTTATATTAATTTGTGTTATTTAATATTAATTCATTATTATCAAAAAAATGCCAAAGAGGTTTGTCAATTTTAATTTACTATAAAATTAATATTGTAAAACAAAACCTTATCGAATTGGACTTGAACACAGATCGATCACATTGCGGGTGTTGTTGGAAATTATATACGAAATGTTTAGACATATCAGTGGCGAAGACTCCATACTAGGCGATTATTTGAAGCCTACCTTCTAAAGAAAAGTATTTTTTAATTGCATTGACTTATTTATATAATCACTTAATTATATATTCTATAAAATAATTTATTTTGCCAACGAGAGATGCCGTATGTATAGGAATGTATTACACAGATAATTATAAAACAATCTGTAAAGGTTTTAAAAAATATACCACAGTCTATCTATCTTGACGTAAATAAAGGTCGGATTATGTTTCAAATAATTTTCATATGGACTTTACGTCCTCCGATAATCGATTGGTTAAGCCCTGATTGTAGAGCCTAAAACTAAATAGGTAATTAATAATTAGATAATTTAAAAAAACAATTTCCATGGTGTTTAATCGAATATTAATAAATATAGACTGTTTTTAAAAATAAAAAGAGCTTTTATCTGATTTTTGATGTGTATAAATGCTTTCAAAAAATACGTAATTTAAACTGATCGCTTAATTTTATGTTGTCAGTGAAGTTTCATTAAATTAGTGTGTCGTTGTCATTAGTATGTACCTATTCAATAGTAGTAATATCGTATTATCTTCTTATTTCTGGTAAGTATACCTGACAAATGTGTTCTTTTTATCAGATATCCACAGCCTACCTCTTTCCAAAAGTCACCCTTCGCCACTGGTAATTATATTAAATTAGCACAGATGCTTTCAAAATTCGCAATTAACGTAGCGGTACAAGAAAAAACTCTGTAATTAACAAAAAAACGTACGTTTTTAAATGCATACGTCACAGGAATCCGTTGTCATATACTTACCGTTCTATGATACTATAAAAAACGATGTATATTGTAGAAGACATCTTTCATAGCGTAGGTATATTATAAACAATGAAACAGAGTTATAGTTCAGACTGGCTAAATTAATATTAATTTTGTCTGAAGTTGAAAAAAAGTACGGTACTGTACTCTGAGGTCCAAGCTAAGCCAAGCCAATTAAGATCTTCATTAGCGTTGTCCAAGGTCATTTCCAGGAACACGGGACGGGTCGCGGTCCACTTTTTCCTTTTACCAACGCCTCCTTCCCTCACATGAAGAAGTGCACCTAATTAAGGAGGGTGGCCGGGCCATGGCGAGAGAGGACATAATTATTTAGTCTCCGCGTGAGATACGAGTTAATTGATACTGGGCCAGGCTCGCACTAAATCACGGCAATGGGCCCACCTCAGACCGTTAGCTATCTGACGGTGAAATCGTTTCCGAGATGCATTATAGCTACGACTGCATGATGAATTGTCTCACAGTTATCGATGCTTAGGTATATGTCGTAAGATCAGACCGTCTTAATATAAATAATTAGTATTATGCTGGACGTCGCTCGGCGAGTGGACAACCGCTGGATATATGTCATCAAACAGTTTACCCAATGGACACTAAACGTCCACATATTCCAGTGACGAAGGGTGGAGGTAGGCTGTTAATATGTGACATAAATAATGTACACTAAACTTGTTTAGTCATACTTATTTGTTTTCAATGAACTAAGAATACAATTTGCAGATGGAGCTGGTTAGCTTTAAAATTTTTAATTAAACCCTACCTAAATCAGTATACCATAATAGTTTAGATATGAAATGAGCGATCCGACAAAATAGTGCATACTTTTTCAGTCATACTTATTAGTTTTCGTTGAATTAAGAATACATATTACATAATGGTGTTAGTTAGTTTTTTTTAATTTCATTAAGCCCTGCCTGACCAAACCGTAATCGATAAAAATATTCGGTACAGTTCGGTTATGAGGAATGCAGCGGCAAACACATTTTGAAAATAGTCGATATACTGGATTATTTGTTAGGTTAACTTAACCAAACCTAACCTAACCTAACTTAACCTAACCTAACCCAAACTAACAAATAATCCAGTATATCGGGTAGTTTTTAAGTGTGTTTTCCTATGTATTCCTCATAACCGAACTGTACCAAAAAATATTCTTCTACCTACCTATAAAATATTTCAAATTATGGATATATGTCATCAAACAGTTTACCCAATGGACACTAAACGTCCACAGATTCCAGTGACGAAGGGTGGAGGTAGGCTGTTAATATGTGACATAAATAATGTAAGTACACTAAACTTGTTTAGTCATACTTATTTGTTTTCAATGAACTAAGAATAAAATTTGCAGATGGAGCTGGTTAGCTTTAAAAATTTTAATTAAACCCTACCTAAATCAGTATACCATAATAGTTTAGATATGAAATGAGCGATCCGACAAAATAGTGCATACTTTTTCAGTCATACTTATTAGTTTTCGTTGAATTAAGAATACATATTACATAATGGTGTTAGTTAGTTTTTTTTAATTTCATTAAGCCCTGCCTGACCAAACCGTAATCGATAAAAATATTCGGTACAGTTCGGTTATGAGGAATGCAGCGGCAAACACATTTTGAAAATAGTCGATATACTGGATTATTTGTTAGGTTAACTTGACCAAACCTAACCTAACCTAACTTAACCTAACCTAACCCAAACTAACAAATAATCCAGTATATCGGGTATTTTTTAAATGTGTTTTCCTATGTCTTCCTCATAACCGAACTGTACCAAAAAATATTCTTCTACCTACCTATAAAATATTTCAAATTATGTATGGCTTAATGGGATAATTTTAGACATTTCATAGATAAACCAATTTTTTTTACTGTTATCAAATATGACTTGGATTAGCCAGGGAATTAATTGAATTAAACAAAAAAACCAACACTACCAACATAATAATATTACAGTCACATGCCAATGAAAACAAATACGTTTGACTGACAAAGTTTAGTATATTTATCATTTATGTTGGATCTAAGCAGCCTACTTCCACCCTTCGCCACTGACAGATTCCAATATAATAGATATATACTATGCTATTAGAGGTATCTCAAATTTCTCAATAACAACCAGCGTTGAGATTAAAACTAGGTATGTACCTCTGCCGCATATGAAAATATCCAAGAGAGGAAACCATAATCCAGAATTCCAGACTCCCGTTCTTTATTATCGAATTCTTTGTTTAAATAGGTGTCATGAATATTTTTTATTATTATTAATTACCTACTGAATTACATACCTACACCATATTTAGGAATAATCGACTCTTGTTATTAAAACACACAATATTTAATTATTAAGGCTATATATCAGTTGAGGCATGGTCTAAAAAAATCGTGGCTAGGCGATACGCGGATTATGCAAATAACGCGTGTTGAACGAAATATAATTTATCATAAAAATCCAACATGCGTCTATTTAATGTTATGTTTAGTGTTATATTACTAATAATAATAGTATATTCATTGACATGTTTTATTTTTTAAGTGCATACGTAAAGTTTTTTAGTCATCTTTACACGATTTAAGAATATTTTCATCCGACGACATGACAAACCAAATCGAAGTGCGCACACTTCGACTGTCGGTCTCCGATTTGAGAGTCCAGGCGACGAGTGGGAAATTTCGTCGCACCGACTGTTACAAATTATTTGCCGTAAATATAATTCAGATGTACTTCTCGGCTTACATAATTTTTCGTTGTTATAAATAAATGAATATGAAAATACGTTCATTTTATGAAATTTATTCAACATCCTGAACGTAGAGATCTATATTATTATACCTATACTATACATTTTGATAACAGTTAACATTTATAGAATATCTTTCGACGCGTTTATAAAGACGTTCAGAGTTCCGACGTATCAGACACGAACGGAGTAATTACAAACAAAAAGCCGATCGCCGTATCCAGTGAGCCACAGCTCCCGTGGAATTTCACGCATACGAGATAAGTGTAAGTGTTTTGAGACGTTATTCGATAGGAGACATTCTTGGCCTCGAAAATGAGTCTGACGTTTGGTAGACCATATTTTACATAATGAATCCAGTAGTGTTTTAAAAGTTTATTGAATAATACAATCATTAGCGACAAAGTTCTATACTTGGTCAGTGGTTAGGTATGTATTCAAATTTATTTATTTGCAAGACTTTATATATTTATTAACACATTAACTTATATTATACATATTTATTAACATACATTATATACACATATTAACGTTAAATATTATATAAAAAAGACAATTTGAAAAGATATTAGCGTTAATCTTAGTCCAGACCAATATACACATGCCCGAAAACATTTAATTATACAGTGGTTAGTAAGTTTTGCCGCTTTAAAAATTTAACGCACTTATACGCCTGCAAACATTGCTATTAAATTATATGTAGTTTGGATAGTCTACATTGTAGGTAGATTGATATTTATTGTTAAGACAAAACAAATCTTTGTATAAACACATAATAATGTATATTGCATAAAATATAATTATATTCAATAGTATACATAATATTAAATAAAAAACAATCTATAAGTAAAATTAATCTAATATCATAATATGTATATACCTATTTCTGCATACAAATTATACAATGGTTTGTAAATTTTATAACATATAACCATCATTTTGTTTATAACTCAATGCACGTCCACACTTGTGAAAAATGCGATCAAATTAAATGTTGTTTAGACAGTCTACACTTGACAAATTATTCGATGTTTTTATGAAAACAAAACTACACGTAAACATGCATCACTACTTACTACTTCCGATGAGATAGTAAAAAAATCTCACAATTACGGTACCTTCTTAATACTTGCTTGTTTCTCCGTGTATTTGCACATATTTTTGTATTACAATATTTGTAAAAAAGTTTTATTGAATATTTATTTATTTACGGGTAGATTCATGTCACTCTAGACTATGGACAAGAGACTAGACCGAGATACGATGAGAAAATTGTGACCTCACTATTTCGGCTTCAGTTTTCATGCAATGACCCCTGGACGGGTGGACAACTTGTCATATTACAATAAGCTATTATTACTTTAGAATTATTATGTTTATTTTATTAAAATTAATATGTTAAAGGTCTGGAGTTGAATGTGTAAATATCCGGAATTACTATATGAAGCGGTCTCTACAGAGTGCAGTCTGCACGCAAGGACCCACGTGTAATTAACTGATACCAAACCGCGGCAAAGGTGCTCCAAATCAAAGTTGATAACGCCATTATAAAATAACCATTTGAGGACTCAATCTTGTCGTCCTCAAATCAGAGGGTAGACTGAGAAAGACCAATCGAAGTGATAGAAAAAGAGAAATTTTATTTAAAATAATTGTTTTTATTCGATTGGTACCGAATAGGCGAATAGGTATACTCACAAAAGATTTAAAAGTGTTAAAGTCGCTTTACATTGTCAAAGTATGGAATACCTCCGATGATCACAATAGCAGATTAACTTCGCGTAATCGCGTACATATTCATAGGCGGACTTACCTGCTCATGTTAGATACGTCGAGCCTCACTTTTGATTTCCCATTTTTTTCTAGGATTTTATTTAATATTTTTTTAGGTGTATATTATGTAGAAACATATCTAATTAATAACTAATTCCTTTTCTTAATTATCATTATTATCTTAAGGGCTCACATGCGCCACGTAGGTCAAAATGGAGTTTTATGGTATTTTCAGAGCATAAGCCTGGACATCCCTTAAACGTTGTAGATGATATATTTTTATAATTTTGATGCCTTATTATCCTCTATATTTATTTTAAGCAATTGATTGCTGCATAAAGTATTTTTATTACATAAAATAGTATTCTTTTAAACCTCTCGATCTAATTTTTTAGAATATAGTCATATTTCAGTACCTACATCCATCTGCAGTGGTGTTAAGATTTTTTTGATTTATTAATTTTTAAACGCATTTATAAAACCACTAGTAAAATTGTTTACTATTTAAATAATATATATATTTACGATAAAAAAATATCAAGAATTAGGCATTTGAAGATAATTCTAAAGATACTGATTATAAGCTATGTCTTTGTCCATTCAAATGTGATAAAACATCCTGCGATAATAATTATTGACCTAAGAATAAGGTAGTTTTGTTTTGAAATACGCAATTTTTATTGGCATTTCCCAGTAGTTAAGCTACAACATACGGCCGTAGCCATAATTTGACATACGATAACTGAAGTAGGTAGTATGATCATGTTAACGCGCGTGTTTGAACATATACCTACCTAACCGAAAAAAACATTTTTTTTCAACAAAACATTTTGGACATAACAAATCTAAATTCAAGACGTTCACAATATGAGATTTACATTATAACAAATATTACCCTCACAAGAGAGAAGAAGAGAATATATAAAATAATAATAATAAAATAAAAAATAAAAATAAAAGCATACTTCTTTAAGTACAATTTTATACAGACAAATAAAATTTCGAATACAAAATACATAGCACGTCACCGAAAATATCTACTTATTTTGGGAGCGCATTGACTCATCATGCACTTCTCGCTAATGGTGCCTGATAGGCTTGACACGAGGAAACGGTTTCGATCCAGAATAAAGCATGGCTGCGACCACGTATATAATAATTGAAAGGCGCATGTAACTTCAAATTCATTAGGACACCAGGATTGGAAACCATCCCTCGCGATAACAGGCAAATGTTTATCAAGAGCAGAAGAGACCTACGAAATGTAATGTTAAACCTATGTTACTCGATTATCTAAATGATTTTTTAGCACTAACCTATCAACGTGTAAGTTTTTAATAATATTCATTTAAAACCTTGGACAAAGTGTCTGCACGTCTGGAGGTTTATAAAAATAATGGTTTATTGTTTATTCAAAGCCTTCGCGGGGTGACAATGATAACGACATCGGTTATTAGATGACGTCGGGCGTGCCGCCTGAACTTTGAGTCGCTCGTCATTGTGATATGACTTCGATGTGGCGATGCGACGTCGCCGGATGTGGGTGTGGCAGCCTCGTGTCCCGGAGATGCTGTCGCGCCTTGTTTTTGGGAGGTGTACCGACCCCGGGACATCTCGCGCGGAGCCTATTGTGTTGGGACACTGGTACCAGCAATTTTGAATTGTCATCGTCTCGGCGTACACCTGTGCCTCAACAGTACATCTTTGTAATCCGACGATATTGAAAAATAATATTATTACTTATCGCTGTCTAACAAGGTTTTCTCGAGTTGGTTTCATGCTCGAAGTGACAAGAAGAAATTAGAATTTTATTTAACCATCACTACATAATACAACTCTATTATTGAATTAAAAATACGTCCGTATCTTTAAATTTCTTCATTCTTTTTAAATATCCTTACGACTGCATAATCTGCAAACCAGCTAACTCCGTTTGGGCAAATTGTTCAGGAAGGAGAAAAAACTTAATAATTTAACTTTAGCTAACTGCACTATGAATTAATACACAATTTGTGTTCCCTTTCATATATAAAGAAAACTTATACAAAGAGCGGAGTTGTTCCATTTACGATATTGGAAATTTGGCATCTGC